>NC_090832.1:100283424-100583424 GCF_028021215.1 Eschrichtius robustus
TTCAGGAACGAGGTCCTCGATCAATTCTAAGCAGAGTGTTTCCTCAGAGCAGCTCAGACGAGGGCAATGTCGAAGACTTCCAGGGCATGTTGGACTGCCTAGAAATGTGATTCTGATGCTGTTCGAGGGTTCTGGAAATGTAGCTCTCCTGAAGTAACGTATAGTGTGTTGCCCGAGACTCGGCAGACACAGAGGGCCTCCGAGGGACGTATGGGACTCAATGCTGCTCAGCAGGCCCACAGGGGTGTGGAGGGAGTCAGTGATCTTGGAAGCAAAATGATGCTCACCCGAGAGACCTAGGAGTCCTGAAAAGGGTCCTTCCTTTAATATAAAGCAGAACCTCCACTAAGAGCTCATGGAAAGAGCTGCATGCCTCCCTTTCTGCAGGGCTACTCAGGGCCTTACCTCGAGGCGAGGACTCACGTGGAGATTCCCTTTGGCTCTAGAGCATGGCAAGGTGAGCCCCACCCCGGCCAGTGAAGCTCCGTGTGTAGCCAGAGAAAACTCATTTTCTTCCCAGACCCATGGCTACAGTGGTCACGGGGCGGTCAACAGCAGAGAATTTCAGGGAGCTTCACGGCAGCAAGAATGGAGGTTTCCAAAGAGAAAAGCAAGGCTAGTACCATCACGACCCCATTTCCATGTGCACAGGCAGCATCCAAAACTCTGGTTTCTCACAAGACAAAAGAGACACAGCGTACCCACTAGTTCCTTCCCTGAAGCAACGTCTCGAGGCACGGCGTTCTGCATCTAGTGCACGGCCTCAACCAAGGAACGCCCTAGTTAGGCCTCGGGGCCGGTGCCTCTTCAAAAGCCTGCAGTGCTAGAGGAAAAACTCTGCTTTAGTTGCAATACGAACGCAAGCCGATTTTCTCCTGGAGGCAGGGTGACTTCAGGTAGGAGGTCCTGGAAGGAAGGCGAAGCCTAGTGTTTTCCTCAATGCAGCTCAGACTAGGGAATGTGTGCGCGATTTGCACAGCAAGTTGGAACTTGCCAAAACGGAGCTCGTCAACCTTTGCGAGTGCTGTTCGATCAAGATCTCCTAAGAAGGACTGCAGTGTGTTGCCCATGACTCAGCAGGCACAGAGGAACTCCGAGGGACATATGGGCCACGTTGTTGCTCAGCAGGCCTACAGGAGTGTGGAGGATCTCAGTGATCTTGGAACGAAAAGGATGCTCACCCGAGGGGCCTAGGAGTGCTGAAAAGTGTACTTCCTTTAAAATAAAGCAGAACAGCGACTAAGAGCTCATGGAAAGAGCTGCATGCCTCCCTTTCTGTCTGGCTACTCAGGGCCTTACCTCGAGGCAAGGACTCACGTTGAGATTCCCTTTAGCTCTAGAGCATGGCAAGATGAGTCCCACCCCGGATAATGAAGCACCCTGTGTAGCCAGAGAAAACTCATTTTCTTCCCAGACCAATGCCTACAATAGCCAGGGTCCTGTCAACAGCAGAGAATTCAGGGAGCTTCAAGGCAGCATGAATGGAGCTTTCAAAATGGATAAGCAAGTCTACTACCAACATGCCCACATTTCCCTAGGCACAAACAGCATACATCCCTGTGGTTTCACACAACTCAAAAGAGACACAGATTACACACTGCTTCCTTCCCTGAATCAAATTCTCGTGGCAGGGTGTTCTGCATCTAGTGAACTGCCTCAACCAAGGAACGCCCTAGCTAGGCCTCTGGGCTAGTGCCTATTCAAAAGCTTGCAGTGCTATAGGAAGAACTGTGCTTTAGTTGCAATAGGAAGCAAGGCGTCGTTCTCCTGGAGGCAGGGTGACTTCAGGTAGGAGTTCCTGGAAGGAAGGGGAAGCCTAGTGTTTTTCTCAGTGCAGCTCAGACTAGGGAATGTGTGCGACTTCCACAGCAAGTCGGAACTTGCCAGAACGGTGCTCGTGAACCTGTGCGAGTGCTGTGAAACCAAGATATCCCAAGAAAGAGTGCAGTGTGTTGCCCATGACTCAGCAGACACAGAGGACCTCCGAGGGACCTAAGGGCCTCGTTGTTGCTCAGCAAGCCAACAGGGGTGTGGAGGTACTCAGTGATCTTGGTACTAAAATGAGGCTGCCCCGAGGGTCCTAGGAGTGCTGAAAAGGCTACTTCCTTTAATATAAAGGAGAACAGCGACTAAGAGCTCATGGAAAGAGCTGCATGCCTCCCTTTCTGCATGGCTACTCAGGGCCTTACCTCGAGGCAAGGACTGACGTTGAGATTCCTTATAGCTCTAGAGCATGGCAAGATGAGTCCCAGCCCTGGGTATGAAGCACACTGGGTAGCCAGAGAAAACTCATTTTCTCCCCAGACCAATGCCTACAATAGCCAGAGGCCTGTCCACAGCAGAGAATTTCAGGGAGCTTCACGGCAGCAAGAATGGAGGTTTCCAAATGGGAAACAAGGCTATTACCATCATATACCCCCATTTCCGTGGGCACAGGCAGCATACATCTCTGTGGTTTCTAACAAGTCAAAAGAGACCCAGAGTACACACTGGTTGCTTCCCTGAATCAACTTCTCGAGGCAGGGTGTTCTACCTCTAGTGAACGGCCTCACCAGGGAAAGCCCTAGCTAGGCCTCTGGGCCCTTGCCTATTCAAAAGCCTGCAGTGCTACAGGAGAAACTGTGCTTCAGTTGCAATAGGAACGCAGCCGTCTTTCTCCTGGAGGCAGGGTGACTTCAGGTAGGAGGTCCTGGATGGAAGGAGAAGCCTAGTGTTTTTCTCTGTGCAGCTCAGACTAGGGAATGAGTGTGACTTCCACGGCATGTTGGAACTTGCTAGAACGGTGCTCGTCAATCTGTGCGATTGCTGGCTAAATCCAGATGTCCCAATAAGAGTGCACTGTGTAGCCCTTCACTCGGCATACACACTGTGAGTCAGAAAGCTCCTGGCCTGGATAGTGCTTAGAATGGCCAGGTGAGACTGAGGGTACTCGGTGTTCTTGCAGGGAATAAGTTTACCAGACGAGGCACCTAGGTGTCCTAAAAAGCCTACTGGCGTTCAAATGCTGCAGAGCAGCGATTACGGCCTCATGGAAACTGCTACACGCCTCTGCTTGTGCATAGCATTTCAGGGCCTTACCTCGAGGCAAGTTCTCACGTTGCTTGCCCTGTGAGCGACACAGCATGTTAGGATGCTGTATTTCTCCTTGACTAGAGTGACTTCAGGAACGAGGTCCTCGATCAATTCTAAGCAGAGTGTTTCCTCAGAGCAGCTCAGACGAGGGCAATGTCGAAGACTTCCAGGGCATGTTGGACTGCCTAGAAATGTGGTTCTGATGCTGTTCGAGGGTTCTGGAAATGTAGCTCTCCTGAAGTAACGTATAGTGTGTTGCCCGAGACTCGGCAGACACAGAGGGCCTCCGAGGGACGTATGGGACTCAATGCTGCTCAGCAGGCCCACAGGGGTGTGGAGGGAGTCAGTGATCTTGGAAGCAAAATGATGCTCACCCGAGAGACCTAGGAGTCCTGAAAAGGGTCCTTCCTTTAATATAAAGCGGAACCTCCACTAAGAGCTCATGGAAAGAGCTGCATGCCTCCCTTTCTGCAGGGCTACTCAGGGCCTTACCTCGAGGCGAGGACTCACGTGGAGATTCCCTTTGGCTCTAGAGCATGGCAAGGTGAGCCCCACCCCGGCCAGTGAAGCTCCGTGTGTAGCCAGAGAAAACTCATTTTCTTCCCAGACCCATGGCTACAGTGGTCACGGGGCGGTCAACAGCAGAGAATTTCAGGGAGCTTCACGGCAGCAAGAATGGAGGTTTCCAAAGAGAAAAGCAAGGCTAGTACCATCACGACCCCATTTCCATGTGCACAGGCAGCATCCAAAACTCTGGTTTCTCACAAGAAAAAAGAGAAACAGCGTACCCACTAGTTCCTTCCCTGAAGCAACGTCTCGAGGCACGGCGTTCTGCATCTAGTGCACGGCCTCAACCAAGGAACGCCCTAGTTAGGCCTCGGGGCCGGTGCCTCTTCAAAAGCCTGCAGTGCTAGAGGAAAAACTCTGCTTTAGTTGCAATACGAACGCAAGCCGATTTTCTCCTGGAGGCAGGGTGACTTCAGGTAGGAGGTCCTGGAAGGAAGGCGAAGCCTAGTGTTTTCCTCAATGCAGCTCAGACTAGGGAATGTGTGCGCGATTTGCACAGCAAGTTGGAACTTGCCAAAACGGAGCTCGTCAACCTGTGCGAGTGCTGTTCGATCAAGATCTCCTAAGAAGGACTGCAGTGTGTTGCCCATGACTCAGCAGGCACAGAGGAACTCCGAGGGACATATGGGCCACGTTGTTGCTCAGCAGGCCTACAGGAGTGTGGAGGATCTCAGTGATCTTGGAACGAAAAGGATGCTCACCCGAGGGACCTAGGAGTGCTGAAAAGTGTACTTCCTTTAAAATAAAGCAGAACAGCGACTAAGAGCTCATGGAAAGAGCTGCATGCCTCCCTTTCTGTCTGGCTACTCAGGGCCTTACCTCGAGGCAAGGACTCACGTTGAGATTCCCTTTAGCTCTAGAGCATGGCAAGATGAGTCCCACCCCGGATAATGAAGCACCCTGTGTAGCCAGAGAAAACTCATTTTCTTCCCAGACCAATGCCTACAATAGCCAGGGTCCTGTCAACAGCAGAGAATTCAGGGAGCTTCAAGGCAGCATGAATGGAGCTTTCAAAATGGATAAGCAAGTCTACTACCAACATGCCCACATTTCCCTAGGCACAAACAGCATACATCCCTGTGGTTTCACACAACTCAAAAGAGACACAGATTACACACTGCTTCCTTCCCTGAATCAAATTCTCGTGGCAGGGTGTTCTGCATCTAGTGAACTGCCTCAACCAAGGAACGTCCTAGCTAGGCCTCTGGGCTCGTGCCTATTCAAAAGCTTGCAGTGCTATAGGAAGAACTGTGCTTTAGTTGCAATAGGAAGCAAGGCGTCGTTCTCCTGGAGGCAGGGTGACTTCAGGTAGGAGTTCCTGGAAGGAAGGGGAAGCCTAGTGTTTTTCTCAGTGCAGCTCAGACTAGGGAATGTGTGCGACTTCCACAGCAAGTCGGAACTTGCCAGAACGGTGCTCGTGAACCTGTGCGAGTGCTGTGAAACCAAGATATCCCAAGAAAGAGTGCAGTGTGTTGCCCATGACTCAGCAGACACAGAGGACCTCCGAGGGACCTAAGGGCCTCGTTGTTGCTCAGCAAGCCAACAGGGGTGTGGAGGTACTCAGTGATCTTGGTACTAAAATGAGGCTGCCCCGAGGGTCCTAGGAGTGCTGAAAAGGCTACTTCCTTTAATATAAAGGAGAACAGCGACTAAGAGCTCATGGAAAGAGCTGCATGCCTCCCTTTCTGCATGGCTACTCAGGGCCTTACCTCGAGGCAAGGACTGACGTTGAGATTCCTTATAGCTCTAGAGCATGGCAAGATGAGTCCCAGCCCTGGGTATGAAGCACACTGGGTAGCCAGAGAAAACTCATTTTCTCCCCAGACCAATGCCTACAATAGCCAGGGGCCTGTCCACAGCAGAGAATTTCAGGGAGCTTCACGGCAGCAAGAATGGAGGTTTCCAAATGGGAAACAAGGCTATTACCATCATATACCCCCATTTCCGTGGGCACAGGCAGCATACATCTCTGTGGTTTCTAACAAGTCAAAAGAGACCCAGAGTACACACTGGTTGCTTCCCTGAATCAACTTCTCGAGGCAGGGTGTTCTACCTCTAGTGAACGGCCTCACCAGGGAAAGCCCTAGCTAGGCCTCTGGGCCCTTGCCTATTCAAAAGCCTGCAGTGCTACAGGAGAAACTGTGCTTCAGTTGCAATAGGAACGCAGCCGTCTTTCTCCTGGAGGCAGGGTGACTTCAGGTAGGAGGTCCTGGATGGAAGGAGAAGCCTAGTGTTTTTCTCTGTGCAGCTCAGACTAGGGAATGAGTGTGACTTCCACGGCATGTTGGAACTTGCTAGAACGGTGCTCGTCAATCTGTGCGATTGCTGGCTAAATCCAGATGTCCCAATAAGAGTGCACTGTGTAGCCCTTCACTCGGCATACACACTGTGAGTCGGAAAGCTCCTGGCCTGGATAGTGCTTAGAATGGCCAGGTGAGACTGAGGGTACTCGGTGTTCTTGCAGGGAATAAGTTTACCAGACGAGGCACCTAGGTGTCCTAAAAAGCCTACTGGCGTTCAAATGCTGCAGAGCAGCGACTACGGCCTCATGGAAACTGCTACACGCCTCTGCTTGTGCATAGCATTTCAGGGCCTTACCTCGAGGCAAGTTCTCACGTTGCTTGCCCTGTGAGCGACACAGCATGTTAGGATGCTGTATTTCTCCTTGACTAGAGTGACTTCAGAAACGAGGTCCTCGATCAATTCTAAGCAGAGTGTTTCCTCAGAGCAGCTCAGACGAGGGCAATGTCGAAGACTTCCAGGGCATGTTGGACTGCCTAGAAATGTGGTTCTGATGCTGTTCGAGGGTTCTGGAAATGTAGCTCTCCTGAAGTAACGTATAGTGTGTTGCCCGAGACTCGGCAGACACAGAGGGCCTCCGAGGGACGTATGGGACTCAATGCTGCTCAGCAGGCCCACAGGGGTGTGGAGGGAGTCAGTGATCTTGGAAGCAAAATGATGCTCACCCGAGAGACCTAGGAGTCCTGAAAAGGGTCCTTCCTTTAATATAAAGCGGAACCTCCACTAAGAGCTCATGGAAAGAGCTGCATGCCTCCCTTTCTGCAGGGCTACTCAGGGCCTTACCTCGAGGCGAGGACTCACGTGGAGATTCCCTTTGGCTCTAGAGCATGGCAAGGTGAGCCCCACCCCGGCCAGTGAAGCTCCGTGTGTAGCCAGAGAAAACTCATTTTCTTCCCAGACCCATGGCTACAGTGGTCACGGGGCGGTCAACAGCAGAGAATTTCAGGGAGCTTCACGGCAGCAAGAATGGAGGTTTCCAAAGAGAAAAGCAAGGCTAGTACCATCACGACCCCATTTCCATGTGCACAGGCAGCATCCAAAACTCTGGTTTCTCACAAGACAAAAGAGACACAGCGTACCCACTAGTTCCTTCCCTGAAGCAACGTCTCGAGGCACAGCGTTCTGCATCTAGTGCACGGCCTCAACCAAGGAACGCCCTAGTTAGGCCTCGGGGCCGGTGCCTCTTC
Organism: Eschrichtius robustus; assembly: GCF_028021215.1. Taxonomy (NCBI): domain Eukaryota; kingdom Metazoa; phylum Chordata; class Mammalia; order Artiodactyla; family Eschrichtiidae; genus Eschrichtius; species Eschrichtius robustus. Next base: position 100,290,552 of record NC_090832.1, read on the forward strand.
AAAAGCCTGCAGTGCTAGAGGAAAAACTCTGCTTTAGTTGCAATACGAACGCAAGCCGATTTTCTCCTGGAGGCAGGGTGACTTCAGGTAGGAGGTCCTGGAAGGAAGGCGAAGCCTAGTGTTTTCCTCAATGCAGCTCAGACTAGGGAATGTGTGCGCGATTTCCACAGCAAGTTGGAACTTGCCAAAACGGAGCTCGTCAACCTGTGCGAGTGCTGTTCGATCAAGATCTCCTAAGAAGGACTGCAGTGTGTTGCCCATGACTCAGCAGGCACAGAGGAACTCCGAGGGACATATGGGCCACGTTGTTGCTCAGCAGGCCTACAGGAGTGTGGAGGATCTCAGTGATCTTGGAACGAAAAGGATGCTCACCCGAGGGGCCTAGGAGTGCTGAAAAGTGTACTTCCTTTAAAATAAAGCAGAACAGCGACTAAGAGCTCATGGAAAGAGCTGCATGCCTCCCTTTCTGTCTGGCTACTCAGGGCCTTACCTCGAGGCAAGGACTCACGTTGAGATTCCCTTTAGCTCTAGAGCATGGCAAGATGAGTCCCACCCCGGATAATGAAGCACCCTGTGTAGCCAGAGAAAACTCATTTTCTTCCCAGACCAATGCCTACAATAGCCAGGGTCCTGTCAACAGCAGAGAATTCAGGGAGCTTCAAGGCAGCATGAATGGAGCTTTCAAAATGGATAAGCAAGTCTACTACCAACATGCCCACATTTCCCTAGGCACAAACAGCATACATCCCTGTGGTTTCACACAACTCAAAAGAGACACAGATTACACACTGCTTCCTTCCCTGAATCAAATTCTCGTGGCAGGGTGTTCTGCATCTAGTGAACTGCCTCAACCAAGGAACGCCCTAGCTAGGCCTCTGGGCTCGTGCCTATTCAAAAGCTTGCAGTGCTATAGGAAAAACTGTGCTTTAGTTGCAATAGGAAGCAAGGCGTCCTTCTCCTGGAGGCAGGGTGACTTCAGGTAGGAGTTCCTGGAAGGAAGGGGAAGCCTAGTGTTTTTCTCAGTGCAGCTCAGACTAGGGAATGTGTGCGACTTCCACAGCAAGTCGGAACTTGCCAGAATGGTGCTCGTGAACCTGTGCGAGTGCTGTGAAACCAAGATATCCCAAGAAAGAGTGCAGTGTGTTGCCCATGACTCAGCAGACACAGAGGACCTCCGAGGGACCTAAGGGCCTCGTTGGTGCTCAGCAATCCAACAGGGGTGTGGAGGTACTCAGTGATCTTGGTACTAAAATGAGGCTGCCCCGAGGGTCCTAGGAGTGCTGAAAAGGCTACTTCCTTTAATATAAAGGAGAACAGCGACTAAGAGCTCATGGAAAGAGCTGCATGCCTCCCTTTCTGCATGGCTACTCAGGGCCTTACCTCGAGGCAAGGACTGACGTTGAGATTCCTTATAGCTCTAGAGCATGGCAAGATGAGTCCCAGCCCTGGGTATGAAGCACACTGGGTAGCCAGAGAAAACTCATTTTCTCCCCAGACCAATGCCTACAATAGCCAGGGGCCTGTCCACAGCAGAGAAAATTTCAGGGAGCTTCACGGCAGCAAGAATGGAGGTTTCCAAATGGGAAACATGGCTATTACCATCATATACCCCCATTTCCGTGGGCACAGGCAGCATACATCTCTGTGGTTTCTAACAAGTCAAAAGAGACCCAGAGTACACACTGGTTGCTTCCCTGAATCAACTTCTCGAGGCAGGGTGTTCTACCTCTAGTGAACGGCCTCACCAGGGAAAGCCCTAGCTAGGCCTCTGGGCCCTTGCCTATTCAAAAGCCTGCAGTGCTACAGGAGAAACTGTGCTTCAGTTGCAATAGGAACGCAGCCGTCTTTCTCCTGGAGGCAGGGTGACTTCAGGTAGGAGGTCCTGGATGGAAGGAGAAGCCTAGTGTTTTTCTCTGTGCAGCTCAGACTAGGGAATGAGTGTGACTTCCACGGCATGTTGGAACTTGCTAGAACGGTGCTCGTCAATCTGTGCGATTGCTGGCTAAATCCAGATGTCCCAATAAGAGTGCACTGTGTAGCCCTTCACTCGGCATACACACTGTGAGTCGGAAAGCTCCTGGCCTGGATAGTGCTTAGAATGGCCAGGTGAGACTGAGGGTACTCGGTGTTCTTGCAGGGAATAAGTTTACCAGACGAGGCACCTAGGTGTCCTAAAAAGCCTACTGGCGTTCAAATGCTGCAGAGCAGCGACTACGGCCTCATGGAAACTGCTACACGCCTCTGCTTGTGCATAGCATTTCAGGGCCTTACCTCGAGGCAAGTTCTCACGTTGCTTGCCCTGTGAGCGACACAGCATGTTAGGATGCTGTATTTCTCCTTGACTAGAGTGACTTCAGGAACGAGGTCCTCGATCAATTCTAAGCAGAGTGTTTCCTCAGAGCAGCTCAGACGAGGGCAATGTCGAAGACTTCCAGGGCATGTTGGACTGCCTAGAAATGTGGTTCTGATGCTGTTCGAGGGTTCTGGAAATGTAGCTCTCCTGAAGTAACGTATAGTGTGTTGCCCGAGACTCGGCAGACACAGAGGGCCTCCGAGGGACGTATGGGACTCAATGCTGCTCAGCAGGCCCACAGGGGTGTGGAGGGAGTCAGTGATCTTGGAAGCAAAATGATGCTCACCCGAGAGACCTAGGAGTCCTGAAAAGGGTCCTTCCTTTAATATAAAGCGGAACCTCCACTAAGAGCTCATGGAAAGAGCTGCATGCCTCCCTTTCTGCAGGGCTACTCAGGGCCTTACCTCGAGGCGAGGACTCACGTGGAGATTCCCTTTGGCTCTAGAGCATGGCAAGGTGAGCCCCACCCCGGCCAGTGAAGCTCCGTGTGTAGCCAGAGAAAACTCATTTTCTTCCCACACCCATGCCTACAGTGGTCACGGGGCGGTCAACAGCAGAGAATTTCAGGGAGCTTCACGGCAGCAAGAATGGAGGTTTCCAAAGAGAAAAGCAAGGCTAGTACCATCACGACCCCATTTCCATGTGCACAGGCAGCATCCAAAACTCTGGTTTCTCACAAGACAAAAGAGACACAGCGTACCCACTAGTTCCTTCCATGAAGCAACGTCTCGAGGCACGGCGTTCTGCATCTAGTGCACGGCCTCAACCAAGGAACGCCCTAGTTAGGCCTCGGGGCCGGTGCCTCTTCAAAAGCCTGCAGTGCTAGAGGAAAAACTCTGCTTTAGTTGCAATACGAACGCAAGCCGATTTTCTCCTGGAGGCAGGGTGACTTCAGGTAGGAGGTCCTGGAAGGAAGGCGAAGCCTAGTGTTTTCCTCAATGCAGCTCAGACTAGGGAATGTGTGCGCGATTTCCACAGCAAGTTGGAACTTGCCAAAACGGAGCTCGTCAACCTGTGCGAGTGCTGTTCGATCAAGATCTCCTAAGAAAGACTGCAGTGTGTTGCCCATGACTCAGCAGGCACAGAGGAACTCCGAGGGACATATGGGCCACGTTGTTGCTCAGCAGGCCTACAGGAGTGTGGAGGATCTCAGTGATCTTGGAACGAAAAGGATGCTCACCCGAGGGGCCTAGGAGTGCTGAAAAGTGTACTTCCTTTAAAATAAAGCAGAACAGCGACTAAGAGCTCATGGAAAGAGCTGCATGCCTCCCTTTCTGTCTGGCTACTCAGGGCCTTACCTCGAGGCAAGGACTCACGTTGAGATTCCCTTTAGCTCTAGAGCATGGCAAGATGAGTCCCACCCCGGATAATGAAGCACCCTGTGTAGCCAGAGAAAACTCATTTTCTTCCCAGACCAATGCCTACAATAGCCAGGGTCCTGTCAACAGCAGAGAATTCAGGGAGCTTCAAGGCAGCATGAATGGAGCTTTCAAAATGGATAAGCAAGTCTACTACCAACATGCCCACATTTCCCTAGGCACAAACAGCATACATCCCTGTGGTTTCACACAACTCAAAAGAGACACAGATTACACACTGCTTCCTTCCCTGAATCAAATTCTCGTGGCAGGGTGTTCTGCATCTAGTGAACTGCCTCAACCAAGGAACGTCCTAGCTAGGCCTCTGGGCTCGTGCCTATTCAAAAGCTTGCAGTGCTATAGGAAAAACTGTGCTTTAGTTGCAATAGGAAGCAAGGCGTCCTTCTCCTGGAGGCAGGGTGACTTCAGGTAGGAGTTCCTGGAAGGAAGGGGAAGCCTAGTGTTTTTCTCAGTGCAGCTCAGACTAGGGAATGTGTGCGACTTCCACAGCAAGTCGGAACTTGCCAGAACGGTGCTCATGAACCTGTGCGAGTGCTGTGAAACCAAGATATCCCAAGAAAGAGTGCAGTGTGTTGCCCATGACTCAGCAGACACAGAGGACCTCCGAGGGACCTAAGGGCCTCGCTGGTGCTCAGCAAGCCAACAGGGCTGTGGAGGTACTCAGTGATCTTGGTACTAAAACGAGGCTGCCCCGAGGGTCCTAGGAGTGCTGAAAAGGCTACTTCCTTTAATATAAAGGAGAACAGCGACTAAGAGCTCATGGAAAGAGCTGCATGCCTCCCTTTCTGCATGGCTACTCAGGGCCTTACCTCGAGGCAAGGACTGACGTTGAGATTCCTTATAGCTCTAGAGCATGGCAAGATGAGTCCCAGCCCTGGGTATGAAGCACACTGGGTAGCCAGAGAAAACTCATTTTCTCCCCAGACCAATGCCTACAATAGCCAGGGGCCTGTCCACAGCAGAGAATTTCAGGGAGCTTCACGGCAGCAAGAATGGAGGTTTCCAAATGGGAAACAAGGCTATTACCATCATATACCCCCATTTCCGTGGGCACAGGCAGCATACATCTCTGTGGTTTCTAACAAGTCAAAAGAGACCCAGAGTACACACTGGTTGCTTCCCTGAATCAACTTCTCGAGGCAGGGTGTTCTACCTCTAGTGAACGGCCTCACCAGGGAAAGCCCTAGCTAGGCCTCTGGGCCCTTGCCTATTCAAAAGCCTGCAGTGCTACAGGAGAAACTGTGCTTCAGTTGCAATAGGAACGCAGCCGTCTTTCTCCTGGAGGCAGGGTGACTTCAGGTAGGAGGTCCTGGATGGAAGGAGAAGCCTAGTGTTTTTCTCTGTGCAGCTCAGACTAGGGAATGAGTGTGACTTCCACGGCATGTTGGAACTTGCTAGAACGGTGCTCGTCAATCTGTGCGATTGCTGGCTAAATCCAGATGTCCCAATAAGAGTGCACTGTGTAGCCCTTCACTCGGCATACACACTGTGAGTCGGAAAGCTCCTGGCCTGGATAGTGCTTAGAATGGCCAGGTGAGACTGAGGGTACTCGGTGTTCTTGCAGGGAATAAGTTTACCAGACGAGGCACCTAGGTGTCCTAAAAAGCCTACTGGCGTTCAAATGCTGCAGATCAGCGACTACGGCCTCATGGAAACTGCTACACGCCTCTGCTTGTGCATAGCATTTCAGGGCCTTACCTCGAGGCAAGTTCTCACGTTGCTTGCCCTGTGAGCGACACAGCATGTTAGGATGCTGTATTTCTCCTTGACTAGAGTGACTTCAGGAACGAGGTCCTCGATCAATTCTAAGCAGAGTGTTTCCTCAGAGCAGCTCAGACGAGGGCAATGTCGAAGACTTCCAGGGCATGTTGGACTGCCTAGAAATGTGGTTCTGATGCTGTTCGAGGGTTCTGGAAATGTAGCTCTCCTGAAGTAACGTATAGTGTGTTGCCCGAGACTCGGCAGACACAGAGGGCCTCCGAGGGACGTATGGGACTCAATGCTGCTCAGCAGGCCCACAGGGGTGTGGAGGGAGTCAGTGATCTTGGAAGCAAAATGATGCTCACCCGAGAGACCTAGGAGTCCTGAAAAGGGTCCTTCCTTTAATATAAAGCGGAACCTCCACTAAGAGCTCATGGAAAGAGCTGCATGCCTCCCTTTCTGCAGGGCTACTCAGGGCCTTACCTCGAGGCGAGGACTCACGTGGAGATTCCCTTTGGCTCTAGAGCATGGCAAGGTGAGCCCCACCCCGGCCAGTGAAGCTCCGTGTGTAGCCAGAGAAAACTCATTTTCTTCCCACACCCATGCCTACAGTGGTCACGGGGCGGTCAACAGCAGAGAATTTCAGGGAGCTTCACGGCAGCAAGAATGGAGGTTTCCAAAGAGAAAAGCAAGGCTAGTACCATCACGACCCCATTTCCATGTGCACAGGCAGCATCCAAAACTCTGGTTTCTCACAAGACAAAAGAGACACAGCGTACCCACTAGTTCCTTCCCTGAAGCAACGTCTCGAGGCACGGCGTTCTGCATCTAGTGCACGGCCTCAACCAAGGAACGCCCTAGTTAGGCCTCGGGGCCGGTGCCTCTTCAAAAGCCTGCAGTGCTAGAGGAAAAACTCTGCTTTAGTTGCAATACGAACGCAAGCCGATTTTCTCCTGGAGGCAGGGTGACTTCAGGTAGGAGGTCCTGGAAGGAAGGCGAAGCCTAGTGTTTTCCTCAATGCAGCTCAGACTAGGGAATGTGTGCGCGATTTCCACAGCAAGGTGGAACTTGCCAAAACGGAGCTCGTCAACCTGTGCGAGTGCTGTTCCATCAAGATCTCCTAAGAAAGACTGCAGTGTGTTGCCCATGACTCAGCAGGCACAGAGGAACTCCGAGGGACATATGGGCCACGTTGTTGCTCAGCAGGCCTACAGGAGTGTGGAGGATCTCAGTGATCTTGGAACGAAAAGGATGCTCACCCGAGGGGCCTAGGAGTGCTGAAAAGTGTACTTCCTTTAAAATAAAGCAGAACAGCGACTAAGAGCTCATGGAAAGAGCTGCATGCCTCCCTTTCTGTCTGGCTACTCAGGGCCTTACCTCGAGGCAAGGACTCACGTTGAGATTCCCTTTAGCTCTAGAGCATGGCAAGATGAGTCCCACCCCGGATAATGAAGCACCCTGTGTAGCCAGAGAAAACTCATTTTCTTCCCAGACCAATGCCTACAATAGCCAGGGTCCTGTCAACAGCAGAGAATTCAGGGAGCTTCAAGGCAGCATGAATGGAGCTTTCAAAATGGATAAGCAAGTCTACTACCAACATGCCCACATTTCCCTAGGCACAAACAGCATACATCCCTGTGGTTTCACACAACTCAAAAGAGACACAGATTACACACTGCTTCCTTCCCTGAATCAAATTCTCGTGGCAGGGTGTTCTGCATCTAGTGAACTGCCTCAACCAAGGAACGCCCTAGCTAGGCCTCTGGGCTCCTGCCTATTCAAAAGCTTGCAGTGCTATAGGAAAAACTGTGCTTTAGTTGCAATAGGAAGCAAGGCGTCCTTCTCCTGGAGGCAGGGTGACTTCAGGTAGGAGTTCCTGGAAGGAAGGGGAAGCCTAGTGTTTTTCTCAGTGCAGCTCAGACTAGGGAATGTGTGCGACTTCCACAGCAAGTCGGAACTTGCCAGAACGGTGCTCGTGAACCTGTGCGAGTGCTGTGAAACCAAGATATCCCAAGAAAGAGTGCAGTGTGTTGCCCATGACTCAGCAGACACAGAGGACCTCCGAGGGACCTAAGGGCCTCGTTGGTGCTCAGCAAGCCAACAGGGCTGTGGAGGTACTCAGTGATCTTGGTACTAAAATGAGGCTGCCCCGAGGGTCCTAGGAGTGCTGAAAAGGCTACTTCCTTTAATATAAAGGAGAACAGCGACTAAGAGCTCATGGAAAGAGCTGCATGCCTCCCTTTCTGCATGGCTACTCAGGGCCTTACCTCGAGGCAAGGACTGACGTTGAGATTCCTTATAGCTCTAGAGCATGGCAAGATGAGTCCCAGCCCTGGGTATGAAGCACACTGGGTAGCCAGAGAAAACTCATTTTCTCCCCAGACCAATGCCTACAATAGCCAGGGGCCTGTCCACAGCAGAGAATTTCAGGGAGCTTCACGGCAGCAAGAATGGAGGTTTCCAAATGGGAAACAAGGCTATTACCATCATATACCCCCATTTCCGTGGGCACAGGCAGCATACATCTCTGTGGTTTCTAACAAGTCAAAAGAGACCCAGAGTACACACTGGTTGCTTCCCTGAATCAACTTCTCGAGGCAGGGTGTTCTACCGCTAGTGAACGGCCTCACCAGGGAAAGCCCTAGCTAGGCCTCTGGGCCCTTGCCTATTCAAAAGCCTGCAGTGCTACAGGAGAAACTGTGCTTCAGTTGCAATAGGAACGCAGCCGTCTTTCTCCTGGAGGCAGGGTGACTTCAGGTAGGAGGTCCTGGATGGAAGGAGAAGCCTAGTGTTTTTCTCTGTGCAGCTCAGACTAGGGAATGAGTGTGACTTCCACGGCATGTTGGAACTTGCTAGAACGGTGCTCGTCAATCTGTGCGATTGCTGGCTAAATCCAGATGTCCCAATAAGAGTGCACTGTGTAGCCCTTCACTCGGCATACACACTGTGAGTCGGAAAGCTCCTGGCCTGGATAGTGCTTAGAATGGCCAGGTGAGACTGAGGGTACTCGGTGTTCTTGCAGGGAATAAGTTTACCAGACGAGGCACCTAGGTGTCCTAAAAAGCCTACTGGCGTTCAAATGCTGCAGAGCAGCGACTACGGCCTCATGGAAACTGCTACACGCCTCTGCTTGTGCATAGCATTTCAGGGCCTTACCTCGAGGCAAGTTCTCACGTTGCTTGCCCTGTGAGCGACACAGCATGTTAGGATGCTGTATTTCTCCTTGACTAGAGTGACTTCAGGAACGAGGTCCTCGATCAATTCTAAGCAGAGTGTTTCCTCAGAGCAGCTCAGACGAGGGCAATGTCGAAGACTTCCAGGGCATGTTGGACTGCCTAGAAATGTGGTTCTGATGCTGTTCGAGGGTTCTGGAAATGTAGCTCTCCTGAAGTAACGTATAGTGTGTTGCCCGAGACTCGGCAGACACAGAGGGCCTCCGAGGGACGTATGGGACTCAATGCTGCTCAGCAGGCCCACAGGGGTGTGGAGGGAGTCAGTGATCTTGGAAGCAAAATGATGCTCACCCGAGAGACCTAGGAGTCCTGAAAAGGGTCCTTCCTTTAATATAAAGCGGAACCTCCACTAAGAGCTCATGGAAAGAGCTGCATGCCTCCCTTTCTGCAGGGCTACTCAGGGCCTTACCTCGAGGCGAGGACTCACGTGGAGATTCCCTTTGGCTCTAGAGCATGGCAAGGTGAGCCCCACCCCGGCCAGTGAAGCTCCGTGTGTAGCCAGAGAAAACTCATTTTCTTCCCAGACCCATGGCTACAGTGGTCACGGGGCGGTCAACAGCAGAGAATTTCAGGGAGCTTCACGGCAGCAAGAATGGAGGTTTCCAAAGAGAAAAGCAAGGCTAGTACCATCACGACCCCATTTCCATGTGCACAGGCAGCATCCAAAACTCTGGTTTCTCACAAGACAAAAGAGACACAGCGTACCCACTAGTTCCTTCCATGAAGCAACGTCTCGAGGCACGGCGTTCTGCATCTAGTGCACGGCCTCAACCAAGGAACGCCCTAGTTAGGCCTCGGGGCCGGTGCCTCTTCAAAAGCCTGCAGTGCTAGAGGAAAAACTCTGCTTTAGTTGCAATACGAACGCAAGCCGATTTTCTCCTGGAGGCAGGGTGACTTCAGGTAGGAGGTCCTGGAAGGAAGGCGAAGCCTAGTGTTTTCCTCAATGCAGCTCAGACTAGGGAATGTGTGCGCGATTTCCACAGCAAGTTGGAACTTGCCAAAACGGAGCTCGTCAACCTGTGCGAGTGCTGTTCGATCAAGATCTCCTAAGAAAGACTGCAGTGTGTTGCCCATGACTCAGCAGGCACAGAGGAACTCCGAGGGACATATGGGCCACGTTGTTGCTCAGCAGGCCTACAGGAGTGTGGAGGATCTCAGTGATCTTGGAACGAAAAGGATGCTCACCCGAGGGGCCTAGGAGTGCTGAAAAGTGTACTTCCTTTAAAATAAAGCAGAACAGCGACTAAGAGCTCATGGAAAGAGCTGCATGCCTCCCTTTCTGTCTGGCTACTCAGGGCCTTACCTCGAGGCAAGGACTCACGTTGAGATTCCCTTTAGCTCTAGAGCATGGCAAGATGAGTCCCACCCCGGATAATGAAGCACCCTGTGTAGCCAGAGAAAACTCATTTTCTTCCCAGACCAATGCCTACAATAGCCAGGGTCCTGTCAACAGCAGAGAATTCAGGGAGCTTCAAGGCAGCATGAATGGAGCTTTCAAAATGGATAAGCAAGTCTACTACCAACATGCCCACATTTCCCTAGGCACAAACAGCATACATCCCTGTGGTTTCACACAACTCAAAAGAGACACAGATTACACACTGCTTCCTTCCCTGAATCAAATTCTCGTGGCAGGGTGTTCTGCATCTAGTGAACTGCCTCAACCAAGGAACGCCCTAGCTAGGCCTCTGGGCTCGTGCCTATTCAAAAGCTTGCAGTGCTATAGGAAGAACTGTGCTTTAGTTGCAATAGGAAGCAAGGCGTCGTTCTCCTGGAGGCAGGGTGACTTCAGGTAGGAGTTCCTGGAAGGAAGGGGAAGCCTAGTGTTTTTCTCAGTGCAGCTCAGACTAGGGAATGTGTGCGACTTCCACAGCAAGTCGGAACTTGCCAGAACGGTGCTCGTGAACCTGTGCGAGTGCTGTGAAACCAAGATATCCCAAGAAAGAGTGCAGTGTGTTGCCCATGACTCAGCAGACACAGAGGACCTCCGAGGGACCTAAGGGCCTCGTTGTTGCTCAGCAAGCCAACAGGGGTGTGGAGGTACTCAGTGATCTTGGTACTAAAATGAGGCTGCCCCAAGGGTCCTAGGAGTGCTGAAAAGGCTACTTCCTTTAATATAAAGGAGAACAGCGACTAAGAGCTCATGGAAAGAGCTGCATGCCTCCCTTTCTGCATGGCTACTCAGGGCCTTACCTCGAGGCAAGGACTGACGTTGAGATTCCTTATAGCTCTAGAGCATGGCAAGATGAGTCCCAGCCCTGGGTATGAAGCACACTGGGTAGCCAGAGAAAACTCATTTTCTCCCCAGACCAATGCCTACAATAGCCAGGGGCCTGTCCACAGCAGAGAATTTCAGGGAGCTTCACGGCAGCAAGAATGGAGGTTTCCAAATGGGAAACAAGGCTATTACCATCATATACCCCCATTTCCGTGGGCACAGGCAGCATACATCTCTGTGGTTTCTAACAAGTCAAAAGAGACCCAGAGTACACACTGGTTGCTTCCCTGAATCAACTTCTCGAGGCAGGGTGTTCTACCTCTAGTGAACGGCCTCACCAGGGAAAGCCCTAGCTAGGCCTCTGGGCCCTTGCCTATTCAAAAGCCTGCAGTGCTACAGGAGAAACTGTCCTTCAGTTGCAATAGGAACGCAGCCGTCTTTCTCCTGGAGGCAGGGTGACTTCAGGTAGGAGGTCCTGGATGGAAGGAGAAGCCTAGTGTTTTTCTCTGTGCAGCTCAGACTAGGGAATGAGTGTGACTTCCACGGCATGTTGGAACTTGCTAGAACGGTGCTCGTCAATCTGTGCGATTGCTGGCTAAATCCAGATGTCCCAATAAGAGTGCACTGTGTAGCCCTTCACTCGGCATACACACTGTGAGTCGGAAAGCTCCTGGCCTGGATAGTGCTTAGAATGGCCAGGTGAGACTGAGGGTACTCGGTGTTCTTGCAGGGAATAAGTTTACCAGACGAGGCACCTAGGTGTCCTAAAAAGCGTACTGGCGTTCAAATGCTGCAGAGCAGCGACTACGGCCTCATGGAAACTGCTACACGCCTCTGCTTGTGCATAGCATTTCAGGGCCTTTCCTGGAGGCAAGTTCTCACGTTGCTTGCCCTGTGAGCGACACAGCATGTTAGGATGCTGTATTTCTCCTTGACTAGAGTGACTTCAGGAACGAGGTCCTCGATCAATTCTAAGCAGAGTGTTTCCTCAGAGCAGCTCAGACGAGGGCAATGTCGAAGACTTCCAGGGCATGTTGGACTGCCTAGAAATGTGGTTCTGATGCTGTTCGAGGGTTCTGGAAATGTAGCTCTCCTGAAGTAACGTATAGTGTGTTGCCCGAGACTCGGCAGACACAGAGGGCCTCCGAGGGACGTATGGGACTCAATGCTGCTCAGCAGGCCCACAGGGGTGTGGAGGGAGTCAGTGATCTTGGAAGCAAAATGATGCTCACCCGAGAGACCTAGGAGTCCTGAAAAGGGTCCTTCCTTTAATATAAAGCGGAACCTCCACTAAGAGCTCATGGAAAGAGCTGCATGCCTCCCTTTCTGCAGGGCTACTCAGGGCCTTACCTCGAGGCGAGGACTCACGTGGAGATTCCCTTTGGCTCTAGAGCATGGCAAGGTGAGCCCCACCCCGGCCAGTGAAGCTCCGTGTGTAGCCAGAGAAAACTCATTTTCTTCCCAGACCCATGGCTACAGTGGTCACGGGGCGGTCAACAGCAGAGAATTTCAGGGAGCTTCACGGCAGCAAGAATGGAGGTTTCCAAAGAGAAAAGCAAGGCTAGTACCATCACGACCCCATTTCCATGTGCACAGGCAGCATCCAAAACTCTGGTTTCTCACAAGACAAAAGAGACACAGCGTACCCACTAGTTCCTTCCATGAAGCAACGTCTCGAGGCACGGCGTTCTGCATCTAGTGCACGGCCTCAACCAAGGAACGCCCTAGTTAGGCCTCGGGGCCGGTGCCTCTTCAAAAGCCTGCAGTGCTAGAGGAAAAACTCTGCTTTAGTTGCAATACGAACGCAAGCCGATTTTCTCCTGGAGGCAGGGTGACTTCAGGTAGGAGGTCCTGGAAGGAAGGCGAAGCCTAGTGTTTTCCTCAATGCAGCTCAGACTAGGGAATGTGTGCGCGATTTCCACAGCAAGTTGGAACTTGCCAAAACGGAGCTCGTCAACCTGTGCGAGTGCTGTTCGATCAAGATCTCCTAAGAAAGACTGCAGTGTGTTGCCCATGACTCAGCAGGCACAGAGGAACTCCGAGGGACATATGGGCCACGTTGTTGCTCAGCAGGCCTACAGGAGTGTGGAGGATCTCAGTGATCTTGGAACGAAAAGGATGCTCACCCGAGGGGCCTAGGAGTGCTGAAAAGTGTACTTCCTTTAAAATAAAGCAGAACAGCGACTAAGAGCTCATGGAAAGAGCTGCATGCCTCCCTTTCTGTCTGGCTACTCAGGGCCTTACCTCGAGGCAAGGACTCACGTTGAGATTCCCTTTAGCTCTAGAGCATGGCAAGATGAGTCCCACCCCGGATAATGAAGCACCCTGTGTAGCCAGAGAAAACTCATTTTCTTCCCAGACCAATGCCTACAATAGCCAGGGTCCTGTCAACAGCAGAGAATTCAGGGAGCTTCAAGGCAGCATGAATGGAGCTTTCAAAATGGATAAGCAAGTCTACTACCAACATGCCCACATTTCCCTAGGCACAAACAGCATACATCCCTGTGGTTTCACACAACTCAAAAGAGACACAGATTACACACTGCTTCCTTCCCTGAATCAAATTCTCGTGGCAGGGTGTTCTGCATCTAGTGAACTGCCTCAACCAAGGAACGCCCTAGCTAGGCCTCTGGGCTCGTGCCTATTCAAAAGCTTGCAGTGCTATAGGAAGAACTGTGCTTTAGTTGCAATAGGAAGCAAGGCGTCGTTCTCCTGGAGGCAGGGTGACTTCAGGTAGGAGTTCCTGGAAGGAAGGGGAAGCCTAGTGTTTTTCTCAGTGCAGCTCAGACTAGGGAATGTGTGCGACTTCCACAGCAAGTCGGAACTTGCCAGAACGGTGCTCGTGAACCTGTGCGAGTGCTGTGAAACCAAGATATCCCAAGAAAGAGTGCAGTGTGTTGCCCATGACTCAGCAGACACAGAGGACCTCCGAGGGACCTAAGGGCCTCGTTGTTGCTCAGCAAGCCAACAGGGGTGTGGAGGTACTCAGTGATCTTGGTACTAAAATGAGGCTGCCCCAAGGGTCCTAGGAGTGCTGAAAAGGCTACTTCCTTTAATATAAAGGAGAACAGCGACTAAGAGCTCATGGAAAGAGCTGCATGCCTCCCTTTCTGCATGGCTACTCAGGGCCTTACCTCGAGGCAAGGACTGACGTTGAGATTCCTTATAGCTCTAGAGCATGGCAAGATGAGTCCCAGCCCTGGGTATGAAGCACACTGGGTAGCCAGAGAAAACTCATTTTCTCCCCAGACCAATGCCTACAATAGCCAGGGGCCTGTCCACAGCAGAGAATTTCAGGGAGCTTCACGGCAGCAAGAATGGAGGTTTCCAAATGGGAAACAAGGCTATTACCATCATATACCCCCATTTCCGTGGGCACAGGCAGCATACATCTCTGTGGTTTCTAACAAGTCAAAAGAGACCCAGAGTACACACTGGTTGCTTCCCTGAATCAACTTCTCGAGGCAGGGTGTTCTACCTCTAGTGAACGGCCTCACCAGGGAAAGCCCTAGCTAGGCCTCTGGGCCCTTGCCTATTCAAAAGCCTGCAGTGCTACAGGAGAAACTGTCCTTCAGTTGCAATAGGAACGCAGCCGTCTTTCTCCTGGAGGCAGGGTGACTTCAGGTAGGAGGTCCTGGATGGAAGGAGAAGCCTAGTGTTTTTCTCTGTGCAGCTCAGACTAGGGAATGAGTGTGACTTCCACGGCATGTTGGAACTTGCTAGAACGGTGCTCGTCAATCTGTGCGATTGCTGGCTAAATCCAGATGTCCCAATAAGAGTGCACTGTGTAGCCCTTCACTCGGCATACACACTGTGAGTCGGAAAGCTCCTGGCCTGGATAGTGCTTAGAATGGCCAGGTGAGACTGAGGGTACTCGGTGTTCTTGCAGGGAATAAGTTTACCAGACGAGGCACCTAGGTGTCCTAAAAAGCGTACTGGCGTTCAAATGCTGCAGAGCAGCGACTACGGCCTCATGGAAACTGCTACACGCCTCTGCTTGTGCATAGCATTTCAGGGCCTTTCCTGGAGGCAAGTTCTCACGTTGCTTGCCCTGTGAGCGACACAGCATGTTAGGATGCTGTATTTCTCCTTGACTAGAGTGACTTCAGGAACGAGGTCCTCGATCAATTCTAAGCAGAGTGTTTCCTCAGAGCAGCTCAGACGAGGGCAATGTCGAAGACTTCCAGGGCATGTTGGACTGCCTAGAAATGTGGTTCTGATGCTGTTCGAGGGTTCTGGAAATGTAGCTCTCCTGAAGTAACGTATAGTGTGTTGCCCGAGACTCGGCAGACACAGAGGGCCTCCGAGGGACGTATGGGACTCAATGCTGCTCAGCAGGCCCACAGGGGTGTGGAGGGAGTCAGTGATCTTGGAAGCAAAATGATGCTCACCCGAGAGACCTAGGAGTCCTGAAAAGGGTCCTTCCTTTAATATAAAGCGGAACCTCCACTAAGAGCTCATGGAAAGAGCTGCATGCCTCCCTTTCTGCAGGGCTACTCAGGGCCTTACCTCGAGGCGAGGACTCACGTGGAGATTCCCTTTGGCTCTAGAGCATGGCAAGGTGAGCCCCACCCCGGCCAGTGAAGCTCCGTGTGTAGCCAGAGAAAACTCATTTTCTTCCCAGACCCATGGCTACAGTGGTCACGGGGCGGTCAACAGCAGAGAATTTCAGGGAGCTTCACGGCAGCAAGAATGGAGGTTTCCAAAGAGAAAAGCAAGGCTAGTACCATCACGACCCCATTTCCATGTGCACAGGCAGCATCCAAAACTCTGGTTTCTCACAAGACAAAAGAGACACAGCGTACCCACTAGTTCCTTCCATGAAGCAACGTCTCGAGGCACGGCGTTCTGCATCTAGTGCACGGCCTCAACCAAGGAACGCCCTAGTTAGGCCTCGGGGCCGGTGCCTCTTCAAAAGCCTGCAGTGCTAGAGGAAAAACTCTGCTTTAGTTGCAATACGAACGCAAGCCGATTTTCTCCTGGAGGCAGGGTGACTTCAGGTAGGAGGTCCTGGAAGGAAGGCGAAGCCTAGTGTTTTCCTCAATGCAGCTCAGACTAGGGAATGTGTGCGCGATTTCCACAGCAAGTTGGAACTTGCCAAAACGGAGCTCGTCAACCTGTGCGAGTGCTGTTCGATCAAGATCTCCTAAGAAAGACTGCAGTGTGTTGCCCATGACTCAGCAGGCACAGAGGAACTCCGAGGGACATATGGGCCACGTTGTTGCTCAGCAGGCCTACAGGAGTGTGGAGGATCTCAGTGATCTTGGAACGAAAAGGATGCTCACCCGAGGGGCCTAGGAGTGCTGAAAAGTGTACTTCCTTTAAAATAAAGCAGAACAGCGACTAAGAGCTCATGGAAAGAGCTGCATGCCTCCCTTTCTGTCTGGCTACTCAGGGCCTTACCTCGAGGCAAGGACTCACGTTGAGATTCCCTTTAGCTCTAGAGCATGGCAAGATGAGTCCCACCCCGGATAATGAAGCACCCTGTGTAGCCAGAGAAAACTCATTTTCTTCCCAGACCAATGCCTACAATAGCCAGGGTCCTGTCAACAGCAGAGAATTCAGGGAGCTTCAAGGCAGCATGAATGGAGCTTTCAAAATGGATAAGCAAGTCTACTACCAACATGCCCACATTTCCCTAGGCACAAACAGCATACATCCCTGTGGTTTCACACAACTCAAAAGAGACACAGATTACACACTGCTTCCTTCCCTGAATCAAATTCTCGTGGCAGGGTGTTCTGCATCTAGTGAACTGCCTCAACCAAGGAACGCCCTAGCTAGGCCTCTGGGCTCGTGCCTATTCAAAAGCTTGCAGTGCTATAGGAAGAACTGTGCTTTAGTTGCAATAGGAAGCAAGGCGTCGTTCTCCTGGAGGCAGGGTGACTTCAGGTAGGAGTTCCTGGAAGGAAGGGGAAGCCTAGTGTTTTTCTCAGTGCAGCTCAGACTAGGGAATGTGTGCGACTTCCACAGCAAGTCGGAACTTGCCAGAACGGTGCTCGTGAACCTGTGCGAGTGCTGTGAAACCAAGATATCCCAAGAAAGAGTGCAGTGTGTTGCCCATGACTCAGCAGACACAGAGGACCTCCGAGGGACCTAAGGGCCTCGTTGTTGCTCAGCAAGCCAACAGGGGTGTGGAGGTACTCAGTGATCTTGGTACTAAAATGAGGCTGCCCCAAGGGTCCTAGGAGTGCTGAAAAGGCTACTTCCTTTAATATAAAGGAGAACAGCGACTAAGAGCTCATGGAAAGAGCTGCATGCCTCCCTTTCTGCATGGCTACTCAGGGCCTTACCTCGAGGCAAGGACTGACGTTGAGATTCCTTATAGCTCTAGAGCATGGCAAGATGAGTCCCAGCCCTGGGTATGAAGCACACTGGGTAGCCAGAGAAAACTCATTTTCTCCCCAGACCAATGCCTACAATAGCCAGGGGCCTGTCCACAGCAGAGAATTTCAGGGAGCTTCACGGCAGCAAGAATGGAGGTTTCCAAATGGGAAACAAGGCTATTACCATCATATACCCCCATTTCCGTGGGCACAGGCAGCATACATCTCTGTGGTTTCTAACAAGTCAAAAGAGACCCAGAGTACACACTGGTTGCTTCCCTGAATCAACTTCTCGAGGCAGGGTGTTCTACCTCTAGTGAACGGCCTCACCAGGGAAAGCCCTAGCTAGGCCTCTGGGCCCTTGCCTATTCAAAAGCCTGCAGTGCTACAGGAGAAACTGTCCTTCAGTTGCAATAGGAACGCAGCCGTCTTTCTCCTGGAGGCAGGGTGACTTCAGGTAGGAGGTCCTGGATGGAAGGAGAAGCCTAGTGTTTTTCTCTGTGCAGCTCAGACTAGGGAATGAGTGTGACTTCCACGGCATGTTGGAACTTGCTAGAACGGTGCTCGTCAATCTGTGCGATTGCTGGCTAAATCCAGATGTCCCAATAAGAGTGCACTGTGTAGCCCTTCACTCGGCATACACACTGTGAGTCGGAAAGCTCCTGGCCTGGATAGTGCTTAGAATGGCCAGGTGAGACTGAGGGTACTCGGTGTTCTTGCAGGGAATAAGTTTACCAGACGAGGCACCTAGGTGTCCTAAAAAGCGTACTGGCGTTCAAATGCTGCAGAGCAGCGACTACGGCCTCATGGAAACTGCTACACGCCTCTGCTTGTGCATAGCATTTCAGGGCCTTTCCTGGAGGCAAGTTCTCACGTTGCTTGCCCTGTGAGCGACACAGCATGTTAGGATGCTGTATTTCTCCTTGACTAGAGTGACTTCAGGAACGAGGTCCTCGATCAATTCTAAGCAGAGTGTTTCCTCAGAGCAGCTCAGACGAGGGCAATGTCGAAGACTTCCAGGGCATGTTGGACTGCCTAGAAATGTGGTTCTGATGCTGTTCGAGGGTTCTGGAAATGTAGCTCTCCTGAAGTAACGTATAGTGTGTTGCCCGAGACTCGGCAGACACAGAGGGCCTCCGAGGGACGTATGGGACTCAATGCTGCTCAGCAGGCCCACAGGGGTGTGGAGGGAGTCAGTGATCTTGGAAGCAAAATGATGCTCACCCGAGAGACCTAGGAGTCCTGAAAAGGGTCCTTCCTTTAATATAAAGCGGAACCTCCACTAAGAGCTCATGGAAAGAGCTGCATGCCTCCCTTTCTGCAGGGCTACTCAGGGCCTTACCTCGAGGCGAGGACTCACGTGGAGATTCCCTTTGGCTCTAGAGCATGGCAAGGTGAGCCCCACCCCGGCCAGTGAAGCTCCGTGTGTAGCCAGAGAAAACTCATTTTCTTCCCAGACCCATGGCTACAGTGGTCACGGGGCGGTCAACAGCAGAGAATTTCAGGGAGCTTCACGGCAGCAAGAATGGAGGTTTCCAAAGAGAAAAGCAAGGCTAGTACCATCACGACCCCATTTCCATGTGCACAGGCAGCATCCAAAACTCTGGTTTCTCACAAGACAAAAGAGACACAGCGTACCCACTAGTTCCTTCCCTGAAGCAACTTCTCGAGGCACGGCGTTCTGCATCTAGTGCACGGCCTCAACCAAGGAACGCCCTAGTTAGGCCTCGGGGCCGGTGCCTCTTCAAAAGCCTGCAGTGCTAGAGGAAAAACTCTGCTTTAGTTGCAATACGAACGCAAGCCGATTTTCTCCTGGAGGCAGGGTGACTTCAGGTAGGAGGTCCTGGAAGGAAGGCGAAGCCTAGTGTTTTCCTCAATGCAGCTCAGACTAGGGAATGTGTGCGCGATTTGCACAGCAAGTTGGAACTTGCCAAAACGGAGCTCGTCAACCTGTGCGAGTGCTGTTCCATCAAGATCTCCTAAGAAAGACTGCAGTGTGTTGCCCATGACTCAGCAGGCACAGAGGAACTCCGAGGGACATATGGGCCACGTTGTTGCTCAGCAGGCCTACAGG
Source organism: Eschrichtius robustus (assembly GCF_028021215.1). Taxonomy (NCBI): domain Eukaryota; kingdom Metazoa; phylum Chordata; class Mammalia; order Artiodactyla; family Eschrichtiidae; genus Eschrichtius; species Eschrichtius robustus. The sequence goes on from NC_090832.1 coordinate 100,309,836, forward strand.
AGTGTGGAGGATCTCAGTGATCTTGGAACGAAAAGGATGCTCACCCGAGGGGCCTAGGAGTGCTGAAAAGTGTACTTCCTTTAAAATAAAGCAGAACAGCGACTAAGAGCTCATGGAAAGAGCTGCATGCCTCCCTTTCTGTCTGGCTACTCAGGGCCTTACCTCGAGGCAAGGACTCACGTTGAGATTCCCTTTAGCTCTAGAGCATGGCAAGATGAGTCCCACCCCGGATAATGAAGCACCCTGTGTAGCCAGAGAAAACTCATTTTCTTCCCAGACCAATGCCTACAATAGCCAGGGTCCTGTCAACAGCAGAGAATTCAGGGAGCTTCAAGGCAGCATGAATGGAGCTTTCAAAATGGATAAGCAAGTCTACTACCAACATGCCCACATTTCCCTAGGCACAAACAGCATACATCCCTGTGGTTTCACACAACTCAAAAGAGACACAGATTACACACTGCTTCCTTCCCTGAATCAAATTCTCGTGGCAGGGTGTTCTGCATCTAGTGAACTGCCTCAACCAAGGAACGCCCTAGCTAGGCCTCTGGGCTCGTGCCTATTCAAAAGCTTGCAGTGCTATAGGAAGAACTGTGCTTTAGTTGCAATAGGAAGCAAGGCGTCGTTCTCCTGGAGGCAGGGTGACTTCAGGTAGGAGTTCCTGGAAGGAAGGGGAAGCCTAGTGTTTTTCTCAGTGCAGCTCAGACTAGGGAATGTGTGCGACTTCCACAGCAAGTCGGAACTTGCCAGAACGGTGCTCGTGAACCTGTGCGAGTGCTGTGAAACCAAGATATCCCAAGAAAGAGTGCAGTGTGTTGCCCATGACTCAGCAGACACAGAGGACCTCCGAGGGACCTAAGGGCCTCGTTGTTGCTCAGCAAGCCAACAGGGGTGTGGAGGTACTCAGTGATCTTGGTACTAAAATGAGGCTGCCCCGAGGGTCCTAGGAGTGCTGAAAAGGCTACTTCCTTTAATATAAAGGAGAACAGCGACTAAGAGCTCATGGAAAGAGCTGCATGCCTCCCTTTCTGCATGGCTACTCAGGGCCTTACCTCGAGGCAAGGACTGACGTTGAGATTCCTTATAGCTCTAGAGCATGGCAAGATGAGTCCCAGCCCTGGGTATGAAGCACACTGGGTAGCCAGAGAAAACTCATTTTCTCCCCAGACCAATGCCTACAATAGCCAGGGGCCTGTCCACAGCAGAGAATTTCAGGGAGCTTCACGGCAGCAAGAATGGAGGTTTCCAAATGGGAAACAAGGCTATTACCATCATATACCCCCATTTCCGTGGGCACAGGCAGCATACATCTCTGTGGTTTCTAACAAGTCAAAAGAGACCCAGAGTACACACTGGTTGCTTCCCTGAATCAACTTCTCGAGGCAGGGTGTTCTACCTCTAGTGAACGGCCTCACCAGGGAAAGCCCTAGCTAGGCCTCTGGGCCCTTGCCTATTCAAAAGCCTGCAGTGCTACAGGAGAAACTGTCCTTCAGTTGCAATAGGAACGCAGCCGTCTTTCTCCTGGAGGCAGGGTGACTTCAGGTAGGAGGTCCTGGATGGAAGGAGAAGCCTAGTGTTTTTCTCTGTGCAGCTCAGACTAGGGAATGAGTGTGACTTCCACGGCATGTTGGAACTTGCTAGAACGGTGCTCGTCAATCTGTGCGATTGCTGGCTAAATCCAGATGTCCCAATAAGAGTGCACTGTGTAGCCCTTCACTCGGCATACACACTGTGAGTCGGAAAGCTCCTGGCCTGGATAGTGCTTAGAATGGCCAGGTGAGACTGAGGGTACTCGGTGTTCTTGCAGGGAATAAGTTTACCAGACGAGGCACCTAGGTGTCCTAAAAAGCCTACTGGCGTTCAAATGCTGCAGAGCAGCGACTACGGCCTCATGGAAACTGCTACACGCCTCTGCTTGTGCATAGCATTTCAGGGCCTTTCCTGGAGGCAAGTTCTCACGTTGCTTGCCCTGTGAGCGACACAGCATGTTAGGATGCTGTATTTCTCCTTGACTAGAGTGACTTCAGGAACGAGGTCCTCGATCAATTCTAAGCAGAGTGTTTCCTCAGAGCAGCTCAGACGAGGGCAATGTCGAAGACTTCCAGGGCATGTTGGACTGCCTAGAAATGTGGTTCTGATGCTGTTCGAGGGTTCTGGAAATGTAGCTCTCCTGAAGTAACGTATAGTGTGTTGCCCGAGACTCGGCAGACACAGAGGGCCTCCGAGGGACGTATGGGACTCAATGCTGCTCAGCAGGCCCACAGGGGTGTGGAGGGAGTCAGTGATCTTGGAAGCAAAATGATGCTCACCCGAGGGGCCTAGGAGTCCTGAAAAGGGTCCTTCCTTTAATATAAAGCGGAACCTCCACTAAGAGCTCATGGAAAGAGCTGCATGCCTCCCTTTCTGCAGGGCTACTCAGGGCCTTACCTCGAGGCGAGGACTCACGTGGAGATTCCCTTTGGCTCTAGAGCATGGCAAGGTGAGCCCCACCCCGGCCAGTGAAGCTCCGTGTGTAGCCAGAGAAAACTCATTTTCTTCCCAGACCCATGGCTACAGTGGTCACGGGGCGGTCAACAGCAGAGAATTTCAGGGAGCTTCACGGCAGCAAGAATGGAGGTTTCCAAAGAGAAAAGCAAGGCTAGTACCATCACGACCCCATTTCCATGTGCACAGGCAGCATCCAAAACTCTGGTTTCTCACAAGACAAAAGAGACACAGCGTACCCACTAGTTCCTTCCCTGAAGCAACTTCTCGAGGCACGGCGTTCTGCATCTAATGCACGGCCTCAACCAAGGAACGCCCTAGTTAGGCCTCGGGGCCGGTGCCTCTTCAAAAGCCTGCAGTGCTAGAGGAAAAACTCTGCTTTAGTTGCAATACGAACGCAAGCCGATTTTCTCCTGGAGGCAGGGTGACTTCAGGTAGGAGGTCCTGGAAGGAAGGCGAAGCCTAGTGTTTTCCTCAATGCAGCTCAGACTAGGGAATGTGTGCGCGATTTGCACAGCAAGTTGGAACTTGCCAAAACGGAGCTCGTCAACCTGTGCGAGTGCTGTTCCATCAAGATCTCCTAAGAAAGACTGCAGTGTGTTGCCCATGACTCAGCAGGCACAGAGGAACTCCGAGGGACATATGGGCCACGTTGTTGCTCAGCAGGCCTACAGGAGTGTGGAGGATCTCAGTGATCTTGGAACGAAAAGGATGCTCACCCGAGGGGCCTAGGAGTGCTGAAAAGTGTACTTCCTTTAAAATAAAGCAGAACAGCGACTAAGAGCTCATGGAAAGAGCTGCATGCCTCCCTTTCTGTCTGGCTACTCAGGGCCTTACCTCGAGGCAAGGACTCACGTTGAGATTCCCTTTAGCTCTAGAGCATGGCAAGATGAGTCCCACCCCGGATAATGAAGCACCCTGTGTAGCCAGAGAAAACTCATTTTCTTCCCAGACCAATGCCTACAATAGCCAGGGTCCTGTCAACAGCAGAGAATTCAGGGAGCTTCAAGGCAGCATGAATGGAGCTTTCAAAATGGATAAGCAAGTCTACTACCAACATGCCCACATTTCCCTAGGCACAAACAGCATACATCCCTGTGGTTTCACACAACTCAAAAGAGACACAGATTACACACTGCTTCCTTCCCTGAATCAAATTCTCGTGGCAGGGTGTTCTGCATCTAGTGAACTGCCTCAACCAAGGAACGCCCTAGCTAGGCCTCTGGGCTCGTGCCTATTCAAAAGCTTGCAGTGCTATAGGAAGAACTGTGCTTTAGTTGCAATAGGAAGCAAGGCGTCGTTCTCCTGGAGGCAGGGTGACTTCAGGTAGGAGTTCCTGGAAGGAAGGGGAAGCCTAGTGTTTTTCTCAGTGCAGCTCAGACTAGGGAATGTGTGCGACTTCCACAGCAAGTCGGAACTTGCCAGAACGGTGCTCGTGAACCTGTGCGAGTGCTGTGAAACCAAGATATCCCAAGAAAGAGTGCAGTGTGTTGCCCATGACTCAGCAGACACAGAGGACCTCCGAGGGACCTAAGGGCCTCGTTGTTGCTCAGCAAGCCAACAGGGGTGTGGAGGTACTCAGTGATCTTGGTACTAAAATGAGGCTGCCCCGAGGGTCCTAGGAGTGCTGAAAAGGCTACTTCCTTTAATATAAAGGAGAACAGCGACTAAGAGCTCATGGAAAGAGCTGCATGCCTCCCTTTCTGCATGGCTACTCAGGGCCTTACCTCGAGGCAAGGACTGACGTTGAGATTCCTTATAGCTCTAGAGCATGGCAAGATGAGTCCCAGCCCTGGGTATGAAGCACACTGGGTAGCCAGAGAAAACTCATTTTCTCCCCAGACCAATGCCTACAATAGCCAGGGGCCTGTCCACAGCAGAGAATTTCAGGGAGCTTCACGGCAGCAAGAATGGAGGTTTCCAAATGGGAAACAAGGCTATTACCATCATATACCCCCATTTCCGTGGGCACAGGCAGCATACATCTCTGTGGTTTCTAACAAGTCAAAAGAGACCCAGAGTACACACTGGTTGCTTCCCTGAATCAACTTCTCGAGGCAGGGTGTTCTACCTCTAGTGAACGGCCTCACCAGGGAAAGCCCTAGCTAGGCCTCTGGGCCCTTGCCTATTCAAAAGCCTGCAGTGCTACAGGAGAAACTGTCCTTCAGTTGCAATAGGAACGCAGCCGTCTTTCTCCTGGAGGCAGGGTGACTTCAGGTAGGAGGTCCTGGATGGAAGGAGAAGCCTAGTGTTTTTCTCTGTGCAGCTCAGACTAGGGAATGAGTGTGACTTCCACGGCATGTTGGAACTTGCTAGAACGGTGCTCGTCAATCTGTGCGATTGCTGGCTAAATCCAGATGTCCCAATAAGAGTGCACTGTGTAGCCCTTCACTCGGCATACACACTGTGAGTCGGAAAGCTCCTGGCCTGGATAGTGCTTAGAATGGCCAGGTGAGACTGAGGGTACTCGGTGTTCTTGCAGGGAATAAGTTTACCAGACGAGGCACCTAGGTGTCCTAAAAAGCCTACTGGCGTTCAAATGCTGCAGAGCAGCGACTACGGCCTCATGGAAACTGCTACACGCCTCTGCTTGTGCATAGCATTTCAGGGCCTTACCTCGAGGCAAGTTCTCACGTTGCTTGCCCTGTGAGCGACACAGCATGTTAGGATGCTGTATTTCTCCTTGATTAGAGTGACTTCAGGAACGAGGTCCTCGATCAATTCTAAGCAGAGTGTTTCCTCAGAGCAGCTCAGACGAGGGCAATGTCGAAGACTTCCAGGGCATGTTGGACTGCCTAGAAATGTGGTTCTGATGCTGTTCGAGGGTTCTGGAAATGTAGCTCTCCTGAAGTAACGTATAGTGTGTTGCCCGAGACTCGGCAGACACAGAGGGCCTCCGAGGGACGTATGGGACTCAATGCTGCTCAGCAGGCCCACAGGGGTGTGGAGGGAGTCAGTGATCTTGGAAGCAAAATGATGCTCACCCGAGAGACCTAGGAGTCCTGAAAAGGGTCCTTCCTTTAATATAAAGCAGAACCTCCACTAAGAGCTCATGGAAAGAGCTGCATGCCTCCCTTTCTGCAGGGCTACTCAGGGCCTTACCTCGAGGCGAGGACTCACGTGGAGATTCCCTTTGGCTCTAGAGCATGGCAAGGTGAGCCCCACCCCGGCCAGTGAAGCTCCGTGTGTAGCCAGAGAAAACTCATTTTCTTCCCAGACCCATGGCTACAGTGGTCACGGGGCGGTCAACAGCAGAGAATTTCAGGGAGCTTCACGGCAGCAAGAATGGAGGTTTCCAAAGAGAAAAGCAAGGCTAGTACCATCACGACCCCATTTCCATGTGCACAGGCAGCATCCAAAACTCTGGTTTCTCACAAGAAAAAAGAGACACAGCGTACCCACTAGTTCCTTCCATGAAGCAACGTCTCGAGGCACGGCGTTCTGCATCTAGTGCACGGCCTCAACCAAGGAACGCCCTTGTTAGGCCTCGGGGCCGGTGCCTCTTCAAAAGCCTGCAGTGCTAGAGGAAAAACTCTGCTTTAGTTGCAATACGAACGCAAGCCGATTTTCTCCTGGAGGCAGGGTGACTTCAGGTAGGAGGTCCTGGAAGGAAGGCGAAGCCTAGTGTTTTCCTCAATGCAGCTCAGACTAGGGAATGTGTGCGCGATTTCCACAGCAAGTTGGAACTTGCCAAAACGGAGCTCGTCAACCTGTGCGAGTGCTGTTCGATCAAGATCTCCTAAGAAAGACTGCAGCGCGTTGCCCATGACTCAGCAGGCACAGAGGAACTCCGAGGGACATATGGGCCACGTTGTTGCTCAGCAGGCCTACAGGAGTGTGGAGGATCTCAGTGATCTTGGAACGAAAAGGATGCTCACCCGAGGGGCCTAGGAGTGCTGAAAAGTGTACTTCCTTTAAAATAAAGCAGAACAGCGACTAAGAGCTCATGGAAAGAGCTGCATGCCTCCCTTTCTGTCTGGCTACTCAGGGCCTTACCTCGAGGCAAGGACTCACGTTGAGATTCCCTTTAGCTCTAGAGCATGGCAAGATGAGTCCCACCCCGGATAATGAAGCACCCTGTGTAGCCAGAGAAAACTCATTTTCTTCCCAGACCAATGCCTACAATAGCCAGGGTCCTGTCAACAGCAGAGAATTCAGGGAGCTTCAAGGCAGCATGAATGGAGCTTTCAAAATGGATAAGCAAGTCTACTACCAACATGCCCACATTTCCCTAGGCACAAACAGCATACATCCCTGTGGTTTCACACAACTCAAAAGAGACACAGATTACACACTGCTTCCTTCCCTGAATCAAATTCTCGTGGCAGGGTGTTCTGCATCTAGTGAACTGCCTCAACCAAGGAACGCCCTAGCTAGGCCTCTGGGCTCGTGCCTATTCAAAAGCTTGCAGTCCTATAGGAAGAACTGTGCTTTAGTTGCAATAGGAAGCAAGGCGTCGTTCTCCTGGAGGCAGGGTGACTTCAGGTAGGAGTTCCTGGAAGGAAGGGGAAGCCTAGTGTTTTTCTCAGTGCAGCTCAGACTAGGGAATGTGTGCGACTTCCACAGCAAGTCGGAACTTGCCAGAACGGTGCTCGTGAACCTGTGCGAGTGCTGTGAAACCAAGATATCCCAAGAAAGAGTGCAGTGTGTTGCCCATGACTCAGCAGACACAGAGGACCTCCGAGGGACCTAAGGGCCTCGTTGTTGCTCAGCAAGCCAACAGGGGTGTGGAGGTACTCAGTGATCTTGGTACTAAAATGAGGCTGCCCCGAGGGTCCTAGGAGTGCTGAAAAGGCTAGTTCCTTTAATATAAAGGAGAACAGCGACTAACAGCTCATGGAAAGAGCTGCATGCCTCCCTTTCTGCATGGCTACTCAGGGCCTTACCTCGAGGCAAGGACTGACGTTGAGATTCCTTATAGCTCTAGAGCATGGCAAGATGAGTCCCAGCCCTGGGTATGAAGCACACTGGGTAGCCAGAGAAAACTCATTTTCTCCCCAGACCAATGCCTACAATAGCCAGGGGCCTGTCCACAGCAGAGAATTTCAGGGAGCTTCACGGCAGCAAGAATGGAGGTTTCCAAATGGGAAACAAGGCTATTACCATCATATACCCCCATTTCCGTGGGCACAGGCAGCATACATCTCTGTGGTTTCTAACAAGTCAAAAGAGACCCAGAGTACACACTGGTTGCTTCCCTGAATCAACTTCTCGAGGCAGGGTGTTCTACCTCTAGTGAACGGCCTCACCAGGGAAAGCCCTAGCTAGGCCTCTGGGCCCTTGCCTATTCAAAAGCCTGCAGTGCTACAGGAGAAACTGTCCTTCAGTTGCAATAGGAACGCAGCCGTCTTTCTCCTGGAGGCAGGGTGACTTCAGGTAGGAGGTCCTGGATGGAAGGAGAAGCCTAGTGTTTTTCTCTGTGCAGCTCAGACTAGGGAATGAGTGTGACTTCCACGGCATGTTGGAACTTGCTAGAACGGTGCTCGTCAATCTGTGCGATTGCTGGCTAAATCCAGATGTCCCAATAAGAGTGCACTGTGTAGCCCTTCACTCGGCATACACACTGTGAGTCGGAAAGCTCCTGGCCTGGATAGTGCTTAGAATGGCCAGGTGAGACTGAGGGTACTCGGTGTTCTTGCAGGGAATAAGTTTACCAGACGAGGCACCTAGGTGTCCTAAAAAGCCTACTGGCGTTCAAATGCTGCAGAGCAGCGACTACGGCCTCATGGAAACTGCTACACGCCTCTGCTTGTGCATAGCATTTCAGGGCCTTACCTCGAGGCAAGTTCTCACGTTGCTTGCCCTGTGAGCGACACAGCATGTTAGGATGCTGTATTTCTCCTTGACTAGAGTGACTTCAGGAACGAGGTCCTCGATCAATTCTAAGCAGAGTGTTTCCTCAGAGCAGCTCAGACGAGGGCAATGTCGAAGACTTCCAGGGCATGTTGGACTGCCTAGAAATGTGGTTCTGATGCTGTTCGAGGGTTCTGGAAATGTAGCTCTCCTGAAGTAACGTATAGTGTGTTGCCCGAGACTCGGCAGACACAGAGGGCCTCCGAGGGACGTATGGGACTCAATGCTGCTCAGCAGGCCCACAGGGGTGTGGAGGGAGTCAGTGATCTTGGAAGCAAAATGATGCTCACCCGAGGGGCCTAGGAGTCCTGAAAAGGGTCCTTCCTTTAATATAAAGCGGAACCTCCACTAAGAGCTCATGGAAAGAGCTGCATGCCTCCCTTTCTGCAGGGCTACTCAGGGCCTTACCTCGAGGCGAGGACTCACGTGGAGATTCCCTTTGGCTCTAGAGCATGGCAAGGTGAGCCCCACCCCGGCCAGTGAAGCTCCGTGTGTAGCCAGAGAAAACTCATTTTCTTCCCAGACCCATGGCTACAGTGGTCACGGGGCGGTCAACAGCAGAGAATTTCAGGGAGCTTCACGGCAGCAAGAATGGAGGTTTCCAAAGAGAAAAGCAAGGCTAGTACCATCACGACCACATTTCCATGTGCACAGGCAGCATCCAAAACTCTGGTTTCTCACAAGACAAAAGAGACACAGCGTACCCACTAGTTCCTTCCCTGAAGCAACTTCTCGAGGCACGGCGTTCTGCATCTAATGCACGGCCTCAACCAAGGAACGCCCTAGTTAGGCCTCGGGGCCGGTGCCTCTTCAAAAGCCTGCAGTGCTAGAGGAAAAACTCTGCTTTAGTTGCAATACGAACGCAAGCCGATTTTCTCCTGGAGGCAGGGTGACTTCAGGTAGGAGGTCCTGGAAGGAAGGCGAAGCCTAGTGTTTTCCTCAATGCAGCTCAGACTAGGGAATGTGTGCGCGATTTGCACAGCAAGTTGGAACTTGCCAAAACGGAGCTCGTCAACCTGTGCGAGTGCTGTTCCATCAAGATCTCCTAAGAAAGACTGCAGTGTGTTGCCCATGACTCAGCAGGCACAGAGGAACTCCGAGGGACATATGGGCCACGTTGTTGCTCAGCAGGCCTACAGGAGTGTGGAGGATCTCAGTGATCTTGGAACGAAAAGGATGCTCACCCGAGGGGCCTAGGAGTGCTGAAAAGTGTACTTCCTTTAAAATAAAGCAGAACAGCGACTAAGAGCTCATGGAAAGAGCTGCATGCCTCCCTTTCTGTCTGGCTACTCAGGGCCTTACCTCGAGGCAAGGACTCACGTTGAGATTCCCTTTAGCTCTAGAGCATGGCAAGATGAGTCCCACCCCGGATAATGAAGCACCCTGTGTAGCCAGAGAAAACTCATTTTCTTCCCAGACCAATGCCTACAATAGCCAGGGTCCTGTCAACAGCAGAGAATTCAGGGAGCTTCAAGGCAGCATGAATGGAGCTTTCAAAATGGATAAGCAAGTCTACTACCAACATGCCCACATTTCCCTAGGCACAAACAGCATACATCCCTGTGGTTTCACACAACTCAAAAGAGACACAGATTACACACTGCTTCCTTCCCTGAATCAAATTCTCGTGGCAGGGTGTTCTGCATCTAGTGAACTGCCTCAACCAAGGAACGCCCTAGCTAGGCCTCTGGGCTCGTGCCTATTCAAAAGCTTGCAGTGCTATAGGAAGAACTGTGCTTTAGTTGCAATAGGAAGCAAGGCGTCGTTCTCCTGGAGGCAGGGTGACTTCAGGTAGGAGTTCCTGGAAGGAAGGGGAAGCCTAGTGTTTTTCTCAGTGCAGCTCAGACTAGGGAATGTGTGCGACTTCCACAGCAAGTCGGAACTTGCCAGAACGGTGCTCGTGAACCTGTGCGAGTGCTGTGAAACCAAGATATCCCAAGAAAGAGTGCAGTGTGTTGCCCATGACTCAGCAGACACAGAGGACCTCCGAGGGACCTAAGGGCCTCGTTGTTGCTCAGCAAGCCAACAGGGGTGTGGAGGTACTCAGTGATCTTGGTACTAAAATGAGGCTGCCCCGAGGGTCCTAGGAGTGCTGAAAAGGCTAGTTCATTTAATATAAAGGAGAACAGCGACTAAGAGCTCATGGAAAGAGCTGCATGCCTCCCTTTCTGCATGGCTACTCAGGGCCTTACCTCGAGGCAAGGACTGACGTTGAGATTCCTTATAGCTCTAGAGCATGGCAAGATGAGTCCCAGCCCTGGGTATGAAGCACACTGGGTAGCCAGAGAAAACTCATTTTCTCCCCAGACCAATGCCTACAATAGCCAGGGGCCTGTCCACAGCAGAGAATTTCAGGGAGCTTCACGGCAGCAAGAATGGAGGTTTCCAAATGGGAAACAAGGCTATTACCATCATATACCCCCATTTCCGTGGGCACAGGCAGCATACATCTCTGTGGTTTCTAACAAGTCAAAAGAGACCCAGAGTACACACTGGTTGCTTCCCTGAATCAACTTCTCGAGGCAGGGTGTTCTACCTCTAGTGAACGGCCTCACCAGGGAAAGCCCTAGCTAGGCCTCTGGGCCCTTGCCTATTCAAAAGCCTGCAGTGCTACAGGAGAAACTGTCCTTCAGTTGCAATAGGAACGCAGCCGTCTTTCTCCTGGAGGCAGGGTGACTTCAGGTAGGAGGTCCTGGATGGAAGGAGAAGCCTAGTGTTTTTCTCTGTGCAGCTCAGACTAGGGAATGAGTGTGACTTCCACGGCATGTTGGAACTTGCTAGAACGGTGCTCGTCAATCTGTGCGATTGCTGGCTAAATCCAGATGTCCCAATAAGAGTGCACTGTGTAGCCCTTCACTCGGCATACACACTGTGAGTCGGAAAGCTCCTGGCCTGGATAGTGCTTAGAATGGCCAGGTGAGACTGAGGGTACTCGGTGTTCTTGCAGGGAATAAGTTTACCAGACGAGGCACCTAGGTGTCCTAAAAAGCCTACTGGCGTTCAAATGCTGCAGAGCAGCGACTACGGCCTCATGGAAACTGCTACACGCCTCTGCTTGTGCATAGCATTTCAGGGCCTTACCTCGAGGCAAGTTCTCACGTTGCTTGCCCTGTGAGCGACACAGCATGTTAGGATGCTGTATTTCTCCTTGACTAGAGTGACTTCAGGAACGAGGTCCTCGATCAATTCTAAGCAGAGTGTTTCCTCAGAGCAGCTCAGACGAGGGCAATGTCGAAGACTTCCAGGGCATGTTGGACTGCCTAGAAATGTGGTTCTGATGCTGTTCGAGGGTTCTGGAAATGTAGCTCTCCTGAAGTAACGTATAGTGTGTTGCCCGAGACTCGGCAGACACAGAGGGCCTCCGAGGGACGTATGGGACTCAATGCTGCTCAGCAGGCCCACAGGGGTGTGGAGGGAGTCAGTGATCTTGGAAGCAAAATGATGCTCACCCGAGAGACCTAGGAGTCCTGAAAAGGGTCCTTCCTTTAATATAAAGCAGAACCTCCACTAAGAGCTCATGGAAAGAGCTGCATGCCTCCCTTTCTGCAGGGCTACTCAGGGCCTTACCTCGAGGCGAGGACTCACGTGGAGATTCCCTTTGGCTCTAGAGCATGGCAAGGTGAGCCCCACCCCGGCCAGTGAAGCTCCGTGTGTAGCCAGAGAAAACTCATTTTCTTCCCAGACCCATGGCTACAGTGGTCACGGGGCGGTCAACAGCAGAGAATTTCAGGGAGCTTCACGGCAGCAAGAATGGAGGTTTCCAAAGAGAAAAGCAAGGCTAGTACCATCACGACCCCATTTCCATGTGCACAGGCAGCATCCAAAACTCTGGTTTCTCACAAGAAAAAAGAGACACAGCGTACCCACTAGTTCCTTCCATGAAGCAACGTCTCGAGGCACGGCGTTCTGCATCTAGTGCACGGCCTCAACCAAGGAACGCCCTAGTTAGGCCTCGGGGCCGGTGCCTCTTCAAAAGCCTGCAGTGCTAGAGGAAAAACTCTGCTTTAGTTGCAATACGAACGCAAGCCGATTTTCTCCTGGAGGCAGGGTGACTTCAGGTAGGAGGTCCTGGAAGGAAGGCGAAGCCTAGTGTTTTCCTCAATGCAGCTCAGACTAGGGAATGTGTGCGCGATTTCCACAGCAAGTTGGAACTTGCCAAAACGGAGCTCGTCAACCTGTGCGAGTGCTGTTCGATCAAGATCTCCTAAGAAAGACTGCAGCGCGTTGCCCATGACTCAGCAGGCACAGAGGAACTCCGAGGGACATATGGGCCACGTTGTTGCTCAGCAGGCCTACAGGAGTGTGGAGGATCTCAGTGATCTTGGAACGAAAAGGATGCTCACCCGAGGGGCCTAGGAGTGCTGAAAAGTGTACTTCCTTTAAAATAAAGCAGAACAGCGACTAAGAGCTCATGGAAAGAGCTGCATGCCTCCCTTTCTGTCTGGCTACTCAGGGCCTTACCTCGAGGCAAGGACTCACGTTGAGATTCCCTTTAGCTCTAGAGCATGGCAAGATGAGTCCCACCCCGGATAATGAAGCACCCTGTGTAGCCAGAGAAAACTCATTTTCTTCCCAGACCAATGCCTACAATAGCCAGGGTCCTGTCAACAGCAGAGAATTCAGGGAGCTTCAAGGCAGCATGAATGGAGCTTTCAAAATGGATAAGCAAGTCTACTACCAACATGCCCACATTTCCCTAGGCACAAACAGCATACATCCCTGTGGTTTCACACAACTCAAAAGAGACACAGATTACACACTGCTTCCTTCCCTGAATCAAATTCTCGTGGCAGGGTGTTCTGCATCTAGTGAACTGCCTCAACCAAGGAACGCCCTAGCTAGGCCTCTGGGCTCGTGCCTATTCAAAAGCTTGCAGTCCTATAGGAAGAACTGTGCTTTAGTTGCAATAGGAAGCAAGGCGTCGTTCTCCTGGAGGCAGGGTGACTTCAGGTAGGAGTTCCTGGAAGGAAGGGGAAGCCTAGTGTTTTTCTCAGTGCAGCTCAGACTAGGGAATGTGTGCGACTTCCACAGCAAGTCGGAACTTGCCAGAACGGTGCTCGTGAACCTGTGCGAGTGCTGTGAAACCAAGATATCCCAAGAAAGAGTGCAGTGTGTTGCCCATGACTCAGCAGACACAGAGGACCTCCGAGGGACCTAAGGGCCTCGTTGTTGCTCAGCAAGCCAACAGGGGTGTGGAGGTACTCAGTGATCTTGGTACTAAAATGAGGCTGCCCCGAGGGTCCTAGGAGTGCTGAAAAGGCTAGTTCCTTTAATATAAAGGAGAACAGCGACTAACAGCTCATGGAAAGAGCTGCATGCCTCCCTTTCTGCATGGCTACTCAGGGCCTTACCTCGAGGCAAGGACTGACGTTGAGATTCCTTATAGCTCTAGAGCATGGCAAGATGAGTCCCAGCCCTGGGTATGAAGCACACTGGGTAGCCAGAGAAAACTCATTTTCTCCCCAGACCAATGCCTACAATAGCCAGGGGCCTGTCCACAGCAGAGAATTTCAGGGAGCTTCACGGCAGCAAGAATGGAGGTTTCCAAATGGGAAACAAGGCTATTACCATCATATACCCCCATTTCCGTGGGCACAGGCAACATACATCTCTGTGGTTTCTAACAAGTCAAAAGAGACCCAGAGTACACACTGGTTGCTTCCCTGAATCAACTTCTCGAGGCAGGGTGTTCTACCTCTAGTGAACGGCCTCACCAGGGAAAGCCCTAGCTAGGCCTCTGGGCCCTTGCCTATTCAAAAGCCTGCAGTGCTACAGGAGAAACTGTCCTTCAGTTGCAATAGGAACGCAGCCGTCTTTCTCCTGGAGGCAGGGTGACTTCAGGTAGGAGGTCCTGGATGGAAGGAGAAGCCTAGTGTTTTTCTCTGTGCAGCTCAGACTAGGGAATGAGTGTGACTTCCACGGCATGTTGGAACTTGCTAGAACGGTGCTCGTCAATCTGTGCGATTGCTGGCTAAATCCAGATGTCCCAATAAGAGTGCACTGTGTAGCCCTTCACTCGGCATACACACTGTGAGTCGGAAAGCTCCTGGCCTGGATAGTGCTTAGAATGGCCAGGTGAGACTGAGGGTACTCGGTGTTCTTGCAGGGAATAAGTTTACCAGACGAGGCACCTAGGTGTCCTAAAAAGCCTACTGGCGTTCAAATGCTGCAGAGCAGCGACTACGGCCTCATGGAAACTGCTACACGCCTCTGCTTGTGCATAGCATTTCAGGGCCTTACCTCGAGGCAAGTTCTCACGTTGCTTGCCCTGTGAGCGACACAGCATGTTAGGATGCTGTATTTCTCCTTGACTAGAGTGACTTCAGGAACGAGGTCCTCGATCAATTCTAAGCAGAGTGTTTCCTCAGAGCAGCTCAGACGAGGGCAATGTCGAAGACTTCCAGGGCATGTTGGACTGCCTAGAAATGTGGTTCTGATGCTGTTCGAGGGTTCTGGAAATGTAGCTCTCCTGAAGTAACGTATAGTGTGTTGCCCGAGACTCGGCAGACACAGAGGGCCTCCGAGGGACGTATGGGACTCAATGCTGCTCAGCAGGCCCACAGGGGTGTGGAGGGAGTCAGTGATCTTGGAAGCAAAATGATGCTCACCCGAGAGACCTAGGAGTCCTGAAAAGGGTCCTTCCTTTAATATAAAGCAGAACCTCCACTAAGAGCTCATGGAAAGAGCTGCATGCCTCCCTTTCTGCAGGGCTACTCAGGGCCTTACCTCGAGGCGAGGACTCACGTGGAGATTCCCTTTGGCTCTAGAGCATGGCAAGGTGAGCCCCACCCCGGCCAGTGAAGCTCCGTGTGTAGCCAGAGAAAACTCATTTTCTTCCCAGACCCATGGCTACAGTGGTCACGGGGCGGTCAACAGCAGAGAATTTCAGGGAGCTTCACGGCAGCAAGAATGGAGGTTTCCAAAGAGAAAAGCAAGGCTAGTACCATCACGACCCCATTTCCATGTGCACAGGCAGCATCCAAAACTCTGGTTTCTCACAAGAAAAAAGAGACACAGCGTACCCACTAGTTCCTTCCATGAAGCAACGTCTCGAGGCACGGCGTTCTGCATCTAGTGCACGGCCTCAACCAAGGAACGCCCTAGTTAGGCCTCGGGGCCGGTGCCTCTTCAAAAGCCTGCAGTGCTAGAGGAAAAACTCTGCTTTAGTTGCAATACGAACGCAAGCCGATTTTCTCCTGGAGGCAGGGTGACTTCAGGTAGGAGGTCCTGGAAGGAAGGCGAAGCCTAGTGTTTTCCTCAATGCAGCTCAGACTAGGGAATGTGTGCGCGATTTGCACAGCAAGTTGGAACTTGCCAAAACGGAGCTCGTCAACCTGTGCGAGTGCTGTTCGATCAAGATCTCCTAAGAAAGACTGCAGTGTGTTGCCCATGACTCAGCAGGCACAGAGGAACTCCGAGGGACATATGGGCCACGTTGTTGCTCAGCAGGCCTACAGGAGTGTGGAGGATCTCAGTGATCTTGGAACGAAAAGGATGCTCACCCGAGGGGCCTAGGAGTGCTGAAAAGTGTACTTCCTTTAAAATAAAGCAAAACAGCGACTAAGAGCTCATGGAAAGAGCTGCATGCCTCCCTTTCTGTCTGGCTACTCAGGGCCTTACCTCGAGGCAAGGACTCACGTTGAGATTCCCTTTAGCTCTAGAGCATGGCAAGATGAGTCCCACCCCGGATAATGAAGCACCCTGTGTAGCCAGAGAAAACTCATTTTCTTCCCAGACCAATGCCTACAATAGCCAGGGTCCTGTCAACAGCAGAGAATTCAGGGAGCTTCAAGGCAGCATGAATGGAGCTTTCAAAATGGATAAGCAAGTCTACTACCAACATGCCCACATTTCCCTAGGCACAAACAGCATACATCCCTGTGGTTTCACACAACTCAAAAGAGACACAGATTACACACTGCTTCCTTCCCTGAATCAAATTCTCGTGGCAGGGTGTTCTGCATCTAGTGAACTGCCTCAACCAAGGAACGCCCTAGCTAGGCCTCTGGGCTCGTGCCTATTCAAAAGCTTGCAGTGCTATAGGAAGAACTGTGCTTTAGTTGCAATAGGAAGCAAGGCGTCGTTCTCCTGGAGGCAGGGTGACTTCAGGTAGGAGTTCCTGGAAGGAAGGGGAAGCCTAGTGTTTTTCTCAGTGCATCTCAGACTAGGGAATGTGTGCGACTTCCACAGCAAGTCGGAACTTGCCAAAACGGTGCTCGTGAACCTGTGCGAGTGCTGTGAAACCAAGATATCCCAAGAAAGAGTGCAGTGTGTTGCCCATGACTCAGCAGACACAGAGGACCTCCGAGGGACCTAAGGGCCTCGTTGTTGCTCAGCAAGCCAACAGGGGTGTGGAGGTACTCAGTGATCTTGGTACTAAAATGAGGCTGCCCCGAGGGTCCTAGGAGTGCTGAAAAGGCTAGTTCCTTTAATATAAAGGAGAACAGCGACTAAGAGCTCATGGAAAGAGCTGCATGCCTCCCTTTCTGCATGGCTACTCAGGGCCTTACCTCGAGGCAAGGACTGACGTTGAGATTCCTTATAGCTCTAGAGCATGGCAAGATGAGTCCCAGCCCTGGGTATGAAGCACACTGGGTAGCCAGAGAAAACTCATTTTTTCCCCAGACCAATGCCTACAATAGCCAGAGGCCTGTCCACAGCAGAGAATTTCAGGGAGCTTCACGGCAGCAAGAATGGAGGTTTCCAAATGGGAAACAAGGCTATTACCATCATATACCCCCATTTCCGTGGGCACAGGCAGCATACATCTCTGTGGTTTCTAACAAGTCAAAAGAGACCCAGAGTACACACTGGTTGCTTCCCTGAATCAACTTCTCGAGGCAGGGTGTTCTACCTTTAGTGAACGGCCTCACCAGGGAAAGCCCTAGCTAGGCCTCTGGGCCCTTGCCTATTCAAAAGCCTGCAGTGCTACAGGAGAAACTGTCCTTCAGTTGCAATAGGAACGCAGCCGTCTTTCTCCTGGAGGCAGGGTGACTTCAGGTAGGAGGTCCTGGATGGAAGGAGAAGCCTAGTGTTTTTCTCTGTGCAGCTCAGACTAGGGAATGAGTGTGACTTCCACGGCATGTTGGAACTTGCTAGAACGGTGCTCGTCAATCTGTGCGATTGCTGGCTAAATCCAGATGTCCCAATAAGAGTGCACTGTGTAGCCCTTCACTCGGCATACACACTGTGAGTCGGAAAGCTCCTGGCCTGGATAGTGCTTAGAATGGCCAGGTGAGACTGAGGGTACTCGGTGTTCTTGCAGGGAATAAGTTTACCAGACGAGGCACCTAGGTGTCCTAAAAAGCCTACTGGCGTTCAAATGCTGCAGAGCAGCGACTACGGCCTCATGGAAACTGCTACACGCCTCTGCTTGTGCATAGCATTTCAGGGCCTTACCTCGAGGCAAGTTCTCACGTTGCTTGCCCTGTGAGCGACACAGCATGTTAGGATGCTGTATTTCTCCTTGACTAGAGTGACTTCAGGAACGAGGTCCTCGATCAATTCTAAGCAGAGTGTTTCCTCAGAGCAGCTCAGACGAGGGCAATGTCGAAGACTTCCAGGGCATGTTGGACTGCCTAGAAATGTGGTTCTGATGCTGTTCGAGGGTTCTGGAAATGTAGCTCTCCTGAAGTAACGTATAGTGTGTTGCCCGAGACTCGGCAGACACAGAGGGCCTCCGAGGGACGTATGGGACTCAATGCTGCTCAGCAGGCCCACAGGGGTGTGGAGGGAGTCAGTGATCTTGGAAGCAAAATGATGCTCACCCGAGAGACCTAGGAGTCCTGAAAAGGGTCCTTCCTTTAATATAAAGCGGAACCTCCACTAAGAGCTCATGGAAAGAGCTGCATGCCTCCCTTTCTGCAGGGCTACTCAGGGCCTTACCTCGAGGCGAGGACTCACGTGGAGATTCCCTTTGGCTCTAGAGCATGGCAAGGTGAGCCCCACCCCGGCCAGTGAAGCTCCGTGTGTAGCCAGAGAAAACTCATTTTCTTCCCAGACCCATGGCTACAGTGGTCACGGGGCGGTCAACAGCAGAGAATTTCAGGGAGCTTCACGGCAGCAAGAATGGAGGTTTCCAAAGAGAAAAGCAAGGCTAGTACCATCACGACCCCATTTCCATGTGCACAGGCAGCATCCAAAACTCTGGTTTCTCACAAGACAAAAGAGACACAGCGTACCCACTAGTTCCTTCCATGAAGCAACGTCTCGAGGCACGGCGTTCTGCATCTAGTGCACGGAATCAACCAAGGAACGCCCTAGTTAGGCCTCGGGGCCGGTGCCTCTTCAAAAGCCTGCAGTGCTAGAGGAAAAACTCTGCTTTAGTTGCAATACGAACGCAAGCCGATTTTCTCCTGGAGGCAGGGTGACTTCAGGTAGGAGGTCCTGGAAGGAAGGCGAAGCCTAGTGTTTTCCTCAATGCAGCTCAGACTAGGGAATGTGTGCGCGATTTGCACAGCAAGTTGGAACTTGCCAAAACGGAGCTCGTCAACCTGTGCGAGTGCTGTTCGATCAAGATCTCCTAAGAAAGACTGCAGTGTGTTGCCCATGACTCAGCAGGCACAGAGGAACTCCGAGGGACATATGGGCCACGTTGTTGCTCAGCAGGCCTACAGGAGTGTGGAGGATCTCAGTGATCTTGGAACGAAAAGGATGCTCACCCGAGGGGCCTAGGAGTGCTGAAAAGTGTACTTCCTTTAAAATAAAGCAGAACAGCGACTAAGAGCTCATGGAAAGAGCTGCATGCCTCCCTTTCTGTCTGGCTACTCAGGGCCTTACCTCGAGGCAAGGACTCACGTTGAGATTCCCTTTAGCTCTAGAGCATGGCAAGATGAGTCCCACCCCGGATAATGAAGCACCCTGTGTAGCCAGAGAAAACTCATTTTCTTCCCAGACCAATGCCTACAATAGCCAGGGTCCTGTCAACAGCAGAGAATTCAGGGAGCTTCAAGGCAGCATGAATGGAGCTTTCAAAATGGATAAGCAAGTCTACTACCAACATGCCCACATTTCCCTAGGCACAAACAGCATACATCCCTGTGGTTTCACACAACTCAAAAGAGACACAGATTACACACTGCTTCCTTCCCTGAATCAAATTCTCGTGGCAGGGTGTTCTGCATCTAGTGAACTGCCTCAACCAAGGAACGCCCTAGCTAGGCCTCTGGGCTCGTGCCTATTCAAAAGCTTGCAGTGCTATAGGAAGAACTGTGCTTTAGTTGCAATAGGAAGCAAGGCGTCGTTCTCCTGGAGGCAGGGTGACTTCAGGTAGGAGTTCCTGGAAGGAAGGGGAAGCCTAGTGTTTTTCTCAGTGCAGCTCAGACTAGGGAATGTGTGCGACTTCCACAGCAAGTCGGAACTTGCCAGAACGGTGCTCCTGAACCTGTGCGAGTGCTGTGAAACCAAGATATCCCAAGAAAGAGTGCAGTGTGTTGCCCATGACTCAGCAGACACAGAGGACCTCCGAGGGACCTAAGGGCCTCGTTGTTGCTCAGCAAGCCAACAGGGGTGTGGAGGTACTCAGTGATCTTGGTACTAAAATGAGGCTGCCCCAAGGGTCCTAGGAGTGCTGAAAAGGCTACTTCCTTTAATATAAAGGAGAACAGCGACTAAGAGCTCATGGAAAGAGCTGCATGCCTCCCTTTCTGCATGGCTACTCAGGGCCTTACCTCGAGGCAAGGACTGACGTTGAGATTCCTTATAGCTCTAGAGCATGGCAAGATGAGTCCCAGCCCTGGGTATGAAGCACACTGGGTAGCCAGAGAAAACTCATTTTCTCCCCAGACCAATGCCTACAATAGCCAGGGGCCTGTCCACAGCAGAGAATTTCAGGGAGCTTCACGGCAGCAAGAATGGAGGTTTCCAAATGGGAAACAAGGCTATTACCATCATATACCCCCATTTCCGTGGGCACAGGCAGCATACATCTCTGTGGTTTCTAACAAGTCAAAAGAGACCCAGAGTACACACTGGTTGCTTCCCTGAATCAACTTCTCGAGGCAGGGTGTTCTACCTCTAGTGAACGGCCTCACCAGGGAAAGCCCTAGCTAGGCCTCTGGGCCCTTGCCTATTCAAAAGCCTGCAGTGCTACAGGAGAAACTGTGCTTCAGTTGCAATAGGAACGCAGCCGTCTTTCTCCTGGAGGCAGGGTGACTTCAGGTAGGAGGTCCTGGATGGAAGGAGAAGCCTAGTGTTTTTCTCTGTGCAGCTCAGACTAGGGAATGAGTGTGACTTCCACGGCATGTTGGAACTTGCTAGAACGGTGCTCGTCAATCTGTGCGATTGCTGGCTAAATCCAGATGTCCCAATAAGAGTGCACTGTGTAGCCCTTCACTCGGCATACACACTGTGAGTCGGAAAGCTCCTGACCTGGATAGTGCTTAGAATGGCCAGGTGAGACTGAGGGTACTCGGTGTTCTTGCAGGGAATAAGTTTACCAGACGAGGCACCTAGGTGTCCTAAAAAGCCTACTGGCGTTCAAATGCTGCAGAGCAGCGACTACGGCCTCATGGAAACTGCTACACGCCTCTGCTTGTGCATAGCATTTCAGGGCCTTTCCTCGAGGCAAGTTCTCACGTTGCTTGCCCTGTGAGCGACACAGCATGTTAGGATGCTGTATTTCTCCTTGACTAGAGTGACTTCAGGAACGAGGTCCTCGATCAATTCTAAGCAGAGTGTTTCCTCAGAGCAGCTCAGACGAGGGCAATGTCGAAGACTTCCAGGGCATGTTGGACTGCCTAGAAATGTGGTTCTGATGCTGTTCGAGGGTTCTGGTAATGTAGCTCTCCTGAAGTAACGTATAGTGTGTTGCCCGAGACTCGGCAGACACAGAGGGCCTCCGAGGGACGTATGGGACTCAATGCTGCTCAGCAGGCCCACAGGGGTGTGGAGGGAGTCAGTGATCTTGGAAGCAAAATGATGCTCACCCGAGGGGCCTAGGAGTCCTGAAAAGGGTCCTTCCTTTAATATAAAGCGGAACCTCCACTAAGAGCTCATGGAAAGAGCTGCATGCCTCCCTTTCTGCAGGGCTACTCAGGGCCTTACCTCGAGGCGAGGACTCACGTGGAGATTCCCTTTGGCTCTAGAGCATGGCAAGGTGAGCCCCACCCCGGCCAGTGAAGCTCCGTGTGTAGCCAGAGAAAACTCATTTTCTTCCCAGACCCATGGCTACAGTGGTCACGGGGCGGTCAACAGCAGAGAATTTCAGGGAGCTTCACGGCAGCAAGAATGGAGGTTTCCAAAGAGAAAAGCAAGGCTAGTACCATCACGACCCCATTTCCATGTGCACAGGCAGCATCCAAAACTCTGGTTTCTCACAAGACAAAAGAGACACAGCGTACCCACTAGTTCCTTCCCTGAAGCAACTTCTCGAGGCACGGCGTTCTGCATCTAGTGCACGGCCTCAACCAAGGAACGCCCTAGTTAGGCCTCGGGGCCGGTGCCTCTTCAAAAGCCTGCAGTGCTAGAGGAAAAACTCTGCTTTAGTTGCAATACGAACGCAAGCCGATTTTCTCCTGGAGGCAGGGTGACTTCAGGTAGGAGGTCCTGGAAGGAAGGCGAAGCCTAGTGTTTTCCTCAATGCAGCTCAGACTAGGGAATGTGTGCGCGATTTGCACAGCAAGTTGGAACTTGCCAAAACGGAGCTCGTCAACCTGTGCGAGTGCTGTTCGATCAAGATCTCCTAAGAAAGACTGCAGTGTGTTGCCCATGACTCAGCAGGCACAGAGGAACTCCGAGGGACATATGGGCCACGTTGTTGCTCAGCAGGCCTACAGGAGTGTGGAGGATCTCAGTGATCTTGGAACGAAAAGGATGCTCACCCGAGGGGCCTAGGAGTGCTGAAAAGTGTACTTCCTTTAAAATAAAGCAGAACAGCGACTAAGAGCTCATGGAAAGAGCTGCATGCCTCCCTTTCTGTCTGGCTACTCAGGGCCTTACCTCGAGGCAAGGACTCACGTTGAGATTCCCTTTAGCTCTAGAGCATGGCAAGATGAGTCCCACCCCGGATAATGAAGCACCCTGTGTAGCCAGAGAAAACTCATTTTCTTCCCAGACCAATGCCTACAATAGCCAGGGTCCTGTCAACAGCAGAGAATTCAGGGAGCTTCAAGGCAGCATGAATGGAGCTTTCAAAATGGATAAGCAAGTCTACTACCAACATGCCCACATTTCCCTAGGCACAAACAGCATACATCCCTGTGGTTTCACACAACTCAAAAGAGACACAGATTACACACTGCTTCCTTCCCTGAATCAAATTCTCGTGGCAGGGTGTTCTGCATCTAGTGAACTGCCTCAACCAAGGAACGCCCTAGCTAGGCCTCTGGGCTCGTGCCTATTCAAAAGCTTGCAGTGCTATAGGAAGAACTGTGCTTTAGTTGCAATAGGAAGCAAGGCGTCGTTCTCCTGGAGGCAGGGTGACTTCAGGTAGGAGTTCCTGGAAGGAAGGGGAAGCCTAGTGTTTTTCTCAGTGCAGCTCAGACTAGGGAATGTGTGCGACTTCCACAGCAAGTCGGAACTTGCCAGAACGGTGCTCGTGAACCTGTGCGAGTGCTGTGAAACCAAGATATCCCAAGAAAGAGTGCAGTGTGTTGCCCATGACTCAGCAGACACAGAGGACCTCCGAGGGACCTAAGGGCCTCGTTGGTGCTCAGCAAGCCAACAGGGGTGTGGAGGTACTCAGTGATCTTGGTACTAAAATGAGGCTGCCCCGAGGGTCCTAGGAGTGCTGAAAAGGCTACTTCCTTTAATATAAAGGAGAACAGCGACTAAGAGCTCATGGAAAGAGCTGCATGCCTCCCTTTCTGCATGGCTACTCAGGGCCTTACCTCGAGGCAAGGACTGACGTTGAGATTCCTTATAGCTCTAGAGCATGGCAAGATGAGTCCCAGCCCTGGGTATGAAGCACACTGGGTAGCCAGAGAAAACTCATTTTCTCCCCAGACCAATGCCTACAATAGCCAGGGGCCTGTCCACAGCAGAGAATTTCAGGGAGCTTCACGGCAGCAAGAATGGAGGTTTCCAAATGGGAAACAAGGCTATTACCATCATATACCCCCATTTCCGTGGGCACAGGCAGCATACATCTCTGTGGTTTCTAACAAGTCAAAAGAGACCCAGAGTACACACTGGTTGCTTCCCTGAATCAACTTCTCGAGGCAGGGTGTTCTACCTCTAGTGAACGGCCTCACCAGGGAAAGCCCTAGCTAGGCCTCTGGGCCCTTGCCTATTCAAAAGCCTGCAGTGCTACAGGAGAAACTGTCCTTCAGTTGCAATAGGAACGCAGCCGACTTTCTCCTGGAGGCAGGGTGACTTCAGGTAGGAGGTCCTGGATGGAAGGAGAAGCCTAGTGTTTTTCTCTGTGCAGCTCAGACTAGGGAATGAGTGTGACTTCCACGGCATGTTGGAACTTGCTAGAACGGTGCTCGTCAATCTGTGCGATTGCTGGCTAAATCCAGATGTCCCAATAAGAGTGCACTGTGTAGCCCTTCACTCGGCATACACACTGTGAGTCGGAAAGCTCCTGGCCTGGATAGTGCTTAGAATGGCCAGGTGAGACTGAGGGTACTCGGTGTTCTTGCAGGGAATAAGTTTACCAGACGAGGCACCTAGGTGTCCTAAAAAGCCTACTGGCGTTCAAATGCTGCAGAGCAGCGACTACGGCCTCATGGAAACTGCTACACGCCTCTGCTTGTGCATAGCATTTCAGGGCCTTACCTCGAGGCAAGTTCTCACGTTGCTTGCCCTGTGAGCGACACAGCATGTTAGGATGCTGTATTTCTCCTTGACTAGAGTGACTTCAGGAACGAGGTCCTCGATCAATTCTAAGCAGAGTGTTTCCTCAGAGCAGCTCAGACGAGGGCAATGTCGAAGACTTCCAGGGCATGTTGGACTGCCTAGAAATGTGGTTCTGATGCTGTTCGAGGGTTCTGGAAATGTAGCTCTCCTGAAGTAACGTATAGTGTGTTGCCCGAGACTCGGCAGACACAGAGGGCCTCCGAGGGACGTATGGGACTCAATGCTGCTCAGCAGGCCCACAGGGGTGTGGAGGGAGTCAGTGATCTTGGAAGCAAAATGATGCTCACCCGAGGGGCCTAGGAGTCCTGAAAAGGGTCCTTCCTTTAATATAAAGCGGAACCTCCACTAAGAGCTCATGGAAAGAGCTGCATGCCTCCCTTTCTGCAGGGCTACTCAGGGCCTTACCTCGAGGCGAGGACTCACGTGGAGATTCCCTTTGGCTCTAGAGCATGGCAAGGTGAGCCCCACCCCGGCCAGTGAAGCTCCGTGTGTAGCCAGAGAAAACTCATTTTCTTCCCACACCCATGCCTACAGTGGTCACGGGGCGGTCAACAGCAGAGAATTTCAGGGAGCTTCACGGCAGCAAGAATGGAGGTTTCCAAAGAGAAAAGCAAGGCTAGTACCATCACGACCCCATTTCCATGTGCACAGGCAGCATCCAAAACTCTGGTTTCTCACAAGACAAAAGAGACACAGCGTACCCACTAGTTCCTTGCCTGAAGCAACTTCTCGAGGCACGGCGTTCTGCATCTAGTGCACGGCCTCAACCAAGGAACGCCCTAGTTAGGCCTCGGGGCCGGTGCCTCTTCAAAAGCCTGCAGTGCTAGAGGAAAAACTCTGCTTTAGTTGCAATACGAACGCAAGCCGATTTTCTCCTGGAGGCAGGGTGACTTCAGGTAGGAGGTCCTGGAAGGAAGGCGAAGCCTAGTGTTTTCCTCAATGCAGCTCAGACTAGGGAATGTGTGCGCGATTTGCACAGCAAGTTGGAACTTGCCAAAACGGAGCTCGTCAACCTGTGCGAGTGCTGTTCGATCAAGATCTCCTAAGAAAGACTGCAGTGTGTTGCCCATGACTCAGCAGGCACAGAGGAACTCCGAGGGACATATGGGCCACGTTGTTGCTCAGCAGGCCTACAGGAGTGTGGAGGATCTCAGTGATCTTGGAACGAAAAGGATGCTCACCCGAGGGGCCTAGGAGTGCTGAAAAGTGTACTTCCTTTAAAATAAAGCAGAACAGCGACTAAGAGCTCATGGAAAGAGCTGCATGCCTCCCTTTCTGTCTGGCTACTCAGGGCCTTACCTCGAGGCAAGGACTCACGTTGAGATTCCCTTTAGCTCTAGAGCATGGCAAGATGAGTCCCACCCCGGATAATGAAGCACCCTGTGTAGCCAGAGAAAACTCATTTTCTTCCCAGACCAATGCCTACAATAGCCAGGGTCCTGTCAACAGCAGAGAATTCAGGGAGCTTCAAGGCAGCATGAATGGAGCTTTCAAAATGGATAAGCAAGTCTACTACCAACATGCCCACATTTCCCTAGGCACAAACAGCATACATCCCTGTGGTTTCACACAACTCAAAAGAGACACAGATTACACACTGCTTCCTTCCCTGAATCAAATTCTCGTGGCAGGGTGTTCTGCATCTAGTGAACTGCCTCAACCAAGGAACGCCCTAGCTAGGCCTCTGGGCTCGTGCCTATTCAAAAGCTTGCAGTGCTATAGGAAGAACTGTGCTTTAGTTGCAATAGGAAGCAAGGCGTCGTTCTCCTGGAGGCAGGGTGACTTCAGGTAGGAGTTCCTGGAAGGAAGGGGAAGCCTAGTGTTTTTCTCAGTGCAGCTCAGACTAGGGAATGTGTGCGACTTCCACAGCAAGTCGGAACTTGCCAGAACGGTGCTCGTGAACCTGTGCGAGTGCTGTGAAACCAAGATATCCCAAGAAAGAGTGCAGTGTGTTGCCCATGACTCAGCAGACACAGAGGACCTCCGAGGGACCTAAGGGCCTCGTTGGTGCTCAGCAAGCCAACAGGGGTGTGGAGGTACTCAGTGATCTTGGTACTAAAATGAGGCTGCCCCGAGGGTCCTAGGAGTGCTGAAAAGGCTACTTCCTTTAATATAAAGGAGAACAGCGACTAAGAGCTCATGGAAAGAGCTGCATGCCTCCCTTTCTGCATGGCTACTCAGGGCCTTACCTCGAGGCAAGGACTGACGTTGAGATTCCTTATAGCTCTAGAGCATGGCAAGATGAGTCCCAGCCCTGGGTATGAAGCACACTGGGTAGCCAGAGAAAACTCATTTTCTCCCCAGACCAATGCCTACAATAGCCAGGGGCCTGTCCACAGCAGAGAATTTCAGGGAGCTTCACGGCAGCAAGAATGGAGGTTTCCAAATGGGAAACAAGGCTATTACCATCATATACCCCCATTTCCGTGGGCACAGGCAGCATACATCTCTGTGGTTTCTAACAAGTCAAAAGAGACCCAGAGTACACACTGGTTGCTTCCCTGAATCAACTTCTCGAGGCAGGGTGTTCTACCTCTAGTGAACGGCCTCACCAGGGAAAGCCCTAGCTAGGCCTCTGGGCCCTTGCCTATTCAAAAGCCTGCAGTGCTACAGGAGAAACTGTCCTTCAGTTGCAATAGGAACGCAGCCGACTTTCTCCTGGAGGCAGGGTGACTTCAGGTAGGAGGTCCTGGATGGAAGGAGAAGCCTAGTGTTTTTCTCTGTGCAGCTCAGACTAGGGAATGAGTGTGACTTCCACGGCATGTTGGAACTTGCTAGAACGGTGCTCGTCAATCTGTGCGATTGCTGGCTAAATCCAGATGTCCCAATAAGAGTGCACTGTGTAGCCCTTCACTCGGCATACACACTGTGAGTCGGAAAGCTCCTGGCCTGGATAGTGCTTAGAATGGCCAGGTGAGACTGAGGGTACTCGGTGTTCTTGCAGGGAATAAGTTTACCAGACGAGGCACCTAGGTGTCCTAAAAAGCCTACTGGCGTTCAAATGCTGCAGAGCAGCGACTACGGCCTCATGGAAACTGCTACACGCCTCTGCTTGTGCATAGCATTTCAGGGCCTTACCTCGAGGCAAGTTCTCACGTTGCTTGCCCTGTGAGCGACACAGCATGTTAGGATGCTGTATTTCTCCTTGACTAGAGTGACTTCAGGAACGAGGTCCTCGATCAATTCTAAGCAGAGTGTTTCCTCAGAGCAGCTCAGACGAGGGCAATGTCGAAGACTTCCAGGGCATGTTGGACTGCCTAGAAATGTGGTTCTGATGCTGTTCGAGGGTTCTGGAAATGTAGCTCTCCTGAAGTAACGTATAGTGTGTTGCCCGAGACTCGGCAGACACAGAGGGCCTCCGAGGGACGTATGGGACTCAATGCTGCTCAGCAGGCCCACAGGGGTGTGGAGGGAGTCAGTGATCTTGGAAGCAAAATGATGCTCACCCGAGGGGCCTAGGAGTCCTGAAAAGGGTCCTTCCTTTAATATAAAGCGGAACCTCCACTAAGAGCTCATGGAAAGAGCTGCATGCCTCCCTTTCTGCAGGGCTACTCAGGGCCTTACCTCGAGGCGAGGACTCACGTGGAGATTCCCTTTGGCTCTAGAGCATGGCAAGGTGAGCCCCACCCCGGCCAGTGAAGCTCCGTGTGTAGCCAGAGAAAACTCATTTTCTTCCCACACCCATGCCTACAGTGGTCACGGGGCGGTCAACAGCAGAGAATTTCAGGGAGCTTCACGGCAGCAAGAATGGAGGTTTCCAAAGAGAAAAGCAAGGCTAGTACCATCACGACCCCATTTCCATGTGCACAGGCAGCATCCAAAACTCTGGTTTCTCACAAGACAAAAGAGACACAGCGTACCCACTAGTTCCTTGCCTGAAGCAACTTCTCGAGGCACGGCGTTCTGCATCTAGTGCACGGCCTCAACCAAGGAACGCCCTAGTTAGGCCTCGGGGCCGGTGCCTCTTCAAAAGCCTGCAGTGCTAGAGGAAAAACTCTGCTTTAGTTGCAATACGAACGCAAGCCGATTTTCTCCTGGAGGCAGGGTGACTTCAGGTAGGAGGTCCTGGAAGGAAGGCGAAGCCTAGTGTTTTCCTCAATGCAGCTCAGACTAGGGAATGTGTGCGCGATTTGCACAGCAAGTTGGAACTTGCCAAAACGGAGCTCGTCAACCTGTGCGAGTGCTGTTCGATCAAGATCTCCTAAGAAAGACTGCAGTGTGTTGCCCATGACTCAGCAGGCACAGAGGAACTCCGAGGGACATATGGGCCACGTTGTTGCTCAGCAGGCCTACAGGAGTGTGGAGGATCTCAGTGATCTTGGAACGAAAAGGATGCTCACCCGAGGGGCCTAGGAGTGCTGAAAAGTGTACTTCCTTTAAAATAAAGCAGAACAGCGACTAAGAGCTCATGGAAAGAGCTGCATGCCTCCCTTTCTGTCTGGCTACTCAGGGCCTTACCTCGAGGCAAGGACTCACGTTGAGATTCCCTTTAGCTCTAGAGCATGGCAAGATGAGTCCCACCCCGGATAATGAAGCACCCTGTGTAGCCAGAGAAAACTCATTTTCTTCCCAGACCAATGCCTACAATAGCCAGGGTCCTGTCAACAGCAGAGAATTCAGGGAGCTTCAAGGCAGCATGAATGGAGCTTTCAAAATGGATAAGCAAGTCTACTACCAACATGCCCACATTTCCCTAGGCACAAACAGCATACATCCCTGTGGTTTCACACAACTCAAAAGAGACACAGATTACACACTGCTTCCTTCCCTGAATCAAATTCTCGTGGCAGGGTGTTCTGCATCTAGTGAACTGCCTCAACCAAGGAACGCCCTAGCTAGGCCTCTGGGCTCGTGCCTATTCAAAAGCTTGCAGTGCTATAGGAAAAACTGTGCTTTAGTTGCAATAGGAAGCAAGGCGTCGTTCTCCTGGAGGCAGGGTGACTTCAGGTAGGAGTTCCTGGAAGGAAGGGGAAGCCTAGTGTTTTTCTCAGTGCAGCTCAGACTAGGGAATGTGTGCGACTTCCACAGCAAGTCGGAACTTGCCAGAACGGTGCTCGTGAACCTGTGCGAGTGCTGTGAAACCAAGATATCCCAAGAAAGAGTGCAGTGTGTTGCCCATGACTCAGCAGACACAGAGGACCTCCGAGGGACCTAAGGGCCTCGTTGTTGCTCAGCAAGCCAACAGGGGTGTGGAGGTACTCAGTGATCTTGGTACTAAAATGAGGCTGCCCCGAGGGTCCTAGGAGTGCTGAAAAGGCTACTTCCTTTAATATAAAGGAGAACAGCGACTAAGAGTTCATGGAAAGAGCTGCATGCCTCCCTTTCTGTCTGGCTACTCAGGGCCTCACCTCGAGGCAAGGACTCACGTTGAGATTCCCTTTAGCTCTAGAGCATGGCAAGATGAGGCCCACCCCGGATAATGAAGCACCCTGTGTAGCCAGAGAAAACTCATTTTCTTCCCAGACCAATGCCTACAATAGCCAGGGTCCTGCCAACAGCAGAGAATTCAGGGAGCTTCAAGGCAGCATGAATGGAGCTTTCAAAATGGATAAGCAAGTCTACTACCAACATGCCCCCGTTTCCATAGGCACAAACAGCATACATCCCTGTGGTTTCACACAACTCAAAAGAGACACAGATTACACACTGGTTCCTTCCCTGAATCAAATTCTCGAGGCAGGGCGTTCTACCTCTAGTGAACGGCCTCAAAAAAGGAACGCCCTAGCTAGGCCTCTGGGCTCGTGCCTATTCAAAAGCCTGCAGTGCTACAGGAGAAACTGTGCTTCCGTTGCAATAGGAACGCAGCCGTCTTTCTCCTGGAGGCAGGGTGACTTCAGGTAGGAGGTCCTGGATGGAAGGAGAAGCCGAGTGTTTTTCTCTGTGCAGCTCAGACTAGGGAATGAGTGTGACTTCCACGGCATGTTGGAACTTGCTAGAACGGTGCTCGTCAATCTGTGCGATTGCTGGCTAAATCCAGATGTCCCAATAAGAGTGCACTGTGTAGCCCTTCACTCGGCATACACACTGTGAGTCGGAAAGCTCCTGACCTGGATAGTGCTTAGAATGGCCAGGTGAGACTGAGGGTACTCGGTGTTCTTGCAGGGAATAAGTTTACCAGACGAGGCACCTAGGTGTCCTAAAAAGCCTACTGGCGTTCAAATGCTGCAGAGCAGCGACTACGGCCTCATGGAAACTGCTACACGCCTCTGCTTGTGCATAGCATTTCAGGGCCTTTCCTCGAGGCAAGTTCTCACGTTGCTTGCCCTGTGAGCGACACAGCATGTTAGGATGCTGTATTTCTCCTTGACTAGAGTGACTTCAGGAACGAGGTCCTCGATCAATTCTAAGCAGAGTGTTTCCTCAGAGCAGCTCAGACGAGGGCAATGTCGAAGACTTCCAGGGCATGTTGGACTGCCTAGAAATGTGGTTCTGATGCTGTTCGAGGGTTCTGGAAATGTAGCTCTCCTGAAGTAACGTATAGTGTGTTGCCCGAGACTCGGCAGACACAGAGGGCCTCCGAGGGACGTATGGGACTCAATGCTGCTCAGCAGGCCCACAGGGGTGTGGAGGGAGTCAGTGATCTTGGAAGCAAAATGATGCTCACCCGAGGGGCCTAGGAGTCCTGAAAAGGGTCCTTCCTTTAATATAAAGCGGAACCTCCACTAAGAGCTCATGGAAAGAGCTGCATGCCTCCCTTTCTGCAGGGCTACTCAGGGCCTTACCTCGAGGCGAGGACTCACGTGGAGATTCCCTTTGGCTCTAGAGCATGGCAAGGTGAGCCCCACCCCGGCCAGTGAAGCTCCGTGTGTAGCCAGAGAAAACTCATTTTCTTCCCAGACCCATGGCTACAGTGGTCACGGGGCGGTCAACAGCAGAGAGTTTCAGGGAGCTTCACGGCAGCAAGAATGGAGGTTTCCAAAGAGAAAAGCAAGGCTAGTACCATCACGACCCCATTTCCATGTGCACAGGCAGCATCCAAAACTCTGGTTTCTCACAAGACAAAAGAGACACAGCGTACCCACTAGTTCCTTCCCTGAAGCAACTTCTCGAGGCACGGCGTTCTGCATCTAGTGCACGGCCTCAACCAAGGAACGCCCTAGTTAGGCCTCGGGGCCGGTGCCTCTTCAAAAGCCTGCAGTGCTAGAGGAAAAACTCTGCTTTTGTTGCAATACGAACGCAAGCCGATTTTCTCCTGGAGGCAGGGTGACTTCAGGTAGGAGGTCCTGGAAGGAAGGCGAAGCCTAGTGTTTTCCTCAATGCAGCTCAGACTAGGGAATGTGTGCGCGATTTGCACAGCAAGTTGGAACTTGCCAAAACGGAGCTCGTCAACCTGTGCGAGTGCTGTTCCATCAAGATCTCCTAAGAAAGACTGCAGTGTGTTGCCCATGACTCAGCAGGCACAGAGGAACTCCGAGGGACATATGGGCCACGTTGTTGCTCAGCAGGCCTACAGGAGTGTGGAGGATCTCAGTGATCTTGGAACGAAAAGGATGCTCACCCGAGGGGCCTAGGAGTGCTGAAAAGTGTACTTCCTTTAAAATAAAGCAGAACAGCGACTAAGAGCTCATGGAAAGAGCTGCATGCCTCCCTTTCTGTCTGGCTACTCAGGGCCTTACCTCGAGGCAAGGACTCACGTTGAGATTCCCTTTAGCTCTAGAGCATGGCAAGATGAGTCCCACCCCGGATAATGAAGCACCCTGTGTAGCCAGAGAAAACTCATTTTCTTCCCAGACCAATGCCTACAATAGCCAGGGTCCTGTCAACAGCAGAGAATTCAGGGAGCTTCAAGGCAGCATGAATGGAGCTTTCAAAATGGATAAGCAAGTCTACTACCAACATGCCCACATTTCCCTAGGCACAAACAGCATACATCCCTGTGGTTTCACACAACTCAAAAGAGACACAGATTACACACTGCTTCCTTCCCTGAATCAAATTCTCGTGGCAGGGTGTTCTGCATCTAGTGAACTGCCTCAACCAAGGAACGCCCTAGCTAGGCCTCTGGGCTCGTGCCTATTCAAAAGCTTGCAGTGCTATAGGAAGAACTGTGCTTTAGTTGCAATAGGAAGCAAGGCGTCGTTCTCCTGGAGGCAGGGTGACTTCAGGTAGGAGTTCCTGGAAGGAAGGGGAAGCCTAGTGTTTTTCTCAGTGCAGCTCAGACTAGGGAATGTGTGCGACTTCCACAGCAAGTCGGAACTTGCCAGAACGGTGCTCGTGAACCTGTGCGAGTGCTGTGAAACCAAGATATCCCAAGAAAGAGTGCAGTGTGTTGCCCATGACTCAGCAGACACAGAGGACCTCCGAGGGACCTAAGGGCCTCGTTGGTGCTCAGCAAGCCAACAGGGGTGTGGAGGTACTCAGTGATCTTGGTACTAAAATGAGGCTGCCCCGAGGGTCCTAGGAGTGCTGAAAAGGCTACTTCCTTTAATATAAAGGAGAACAGCGACTAAGAGCTCATGGAAAGAGCTGCATGCCTCCCTTTCTGCATGGCTACTCAGGGCCTTACCTCGAGGCAAGGACTGACGTTGAGATTCCTTATAGCTCTAGAGCATGGCAAGATGAGTCCCAGCCCTGGGTATGAAGCACACTGGGTAGCCAGAGAAAACTCATTTTCTCCCCAGACCAATGCCTACAATAGCCAGGGGCCTGTCCACAGCAGAGAATTTCAGGGAGCTTCACGGCAGCAAGAATGGAGGTTTCCAAATGGGAAACAAGGCTATTACCATCATATACCCCCATTTCCGTGGGCACAGGCAGCATACATCTCTGTGGTTTCTAACAAGTCAAAAGAGACCCAGAGTACACACTGGTTGCTTCCCTGAATCAACTTCTCGAGGCAGGGTGTTCTACCTCTAGTGAACGGCCTCACCAGGGAAAGCCCTAGCTAGGCCTCTGGGCCCTTGCCTATTCAAAAGCCTGCAGTGCTACAGGAGAAACTGTCCTTCAGTTGCAATAGGAACGCAGCCGTCTTTCTCCGGGAGGCAGGGTGACTTCAGGTAGGAGGTCCTGGATGGAAGGAGAAGCCTAGTGTTTTTCTCTGTGCAGCTCAGACTAGGGAATGAGTGTGACTTCCACGGCATGTTGGAACTTGCTAGAACGGTGCTCGTCAATCTGTGCGATTGCTGGCTAAATCCAGATGTCCCAATAAGAGTGCACTGTGTAGCCCTTCACTCGGCATACACACTGTGAGTCGGAAAGCTCCTGGCCTGGATAGTGCTTAGAATGGCCAGGTGAGACTGAGGGTACTCGGTGTTCTTGCAGGGAATAAGTTTACCAGACGAGGCACCTAGTTGTCCTAAAAAGCCTACTGGCGTTCAAATGCTGCAGAGCAGCGACTACGGCCTCATGGAAACTGCTACACGCCTCTGCTTGTGCATAGCATTTCAGGGCCTTACCTCGAGGCAAGTTCTCACGTTGCTTGCCCTGTGAGCGACACAGCATGTTAGGATGCTGTATTTCTCCTTGACTAGAGTGACTTCAGGAACGAGGTCCTCGATCAATTCTAAGCAGAGTGTTTCCTCAGAGCAGCTCAGACGAGGGCAATGTCGAAGACTTCCAGGGCATGTTGGACTGCCTAGAAATGTGGTTCTGATGCTGTTCGAGGGTTCTGGAAATGTAGCTCTCCTGAAGTAACGTATAGTGTGTTGCCCGAGACTCGGCAGACACAGAGGGCCTCCGAGGGACGTATGGGACTCAATGCTGCTCAGCAGGCCCACAGGGGTGTGGAGGGAGTCAGTGATCTTGGAAGCAAAATGATGCTCACCCGAGGGGCCTAGGAGTCCTGAAAAGGGTCCTTCCTTTAATATAAAGCGGAACCTCCACTAAGAGCTCATGGAAAGAGCTGCATGCCTCCCTTTCTGCAGGGCTACTCAGGGCCTTACCTCGAGGCGAGGACTCACGTGGAGATTCCCTTTGGCTCTAGAGCATGGCAAGGTGAGCCCCACCCCGGCCAGTGAAGCTCCGTGTGTAGCCAGAGAAAACTCATTTTCTTCCCAGACCCATGGCTACAGTGGTCACGGGGCGGTCAACAGCAGAGAATTTCAGGGAGCTTCACGGCAGCAAGAATGGAGGTTTCCAAAGAGAAAAGCAAGGCTAGTACCATCACGACCCCATTTCCATGTGCACAGGCAGCATCCAAAACTCTGGTTTCTCACAAGACAAAAGAGACACAGCGTACCCACTAGTTCCTTCCCTGAAGCAACTTCTCGAGGCACGGCGTTCTGCATCTAATGCACGGCCTCAACCAAGGAACGCCCTAGTTAGGCCTCGGGGCCGGTGCCTCTTCAAAAGCCTGCAGTGCTAGAGGAAAAACTCTGCTTTAGTTGCAATACGAACGCAAGCCGATTTTCTCCTGGAGGCAGGGTGACTTCAGGTAGGAGGTCCTGGAAGGAAGGCGAAGCCTAGTGTTTTCCTCAATGCAGCTCAGACTAGGGAATGTGTGCGCGATTTGCACAGCAAGTTGGAACTTGCCAAAACGGAGCTCGTCAACCTGTGCGAGTGCTGTTCCATCAAGATCTCCTAAGAAAGACTGCAGTGTGTTGCCCATGACTCAGCAGGCACAGAGGAACTCCGAGGGACATATGGGCCACGTTGTTGCTCAGCAGGCCTACAGGAGTGTGGAGGATCTCAGTGATCTTGGAACGAAAAGGATGCTCACCCGAGGGGCCTAGGAGTGCTGAAAAGTATACTTCCTTTAAAATAAAGCAGAACAGCGACTAAGAGCTCATGGAAAGAGCTGCATGCCTCCCTTTCTGTCTGGCTACTCAGGGCCTTACCTCGAGGCAAGGACTCACGTTGAGATTCCCTTTAGCTCTAGAGCATGGCAAGATGAGTCCCACCCCGGATAATGAAGCACCCTGTGTAGCCAGAGAAAACTCATTTTCTTCCCAGACCAATGCCTACAATAGCCAGGGTACTGTCAACAGCAGAGAATTCAGGGAGCTTCAAGGCAGCATGAATGGAGCTTTCAAAATGGATAAGCAAGTCTACTACCAACATGCCCACATTTCCCTAGGCACAAACAGCATACATCCCTGTGGTTTCACACAACTCAAAAGAGACACAGATTACACACTGCTTCCTTCCCTGAATCAAATTCTCGTGGCAGGGTGTTCTGCATCTAGTGAACTGCCTCAACCAAGGAACGCCCTAGCTAGGCCTCTGGGCTCGCGCCTATTCAAAAGCTTGCAGTGCTATAGGAAGAACTGTGCTTTAGTTGCAATAGGAAGCAAGGCGTCGTTCTCCTGGAGGCAGGGTGACTTCAGGTAGGAGTTCCTGGAAGGAAGGGGAAGCCTAGTGTTTTTCTCAGTGCAGCTCAGACTAGGGAATGTGTGCGACTTCCACAGCAAGTCGGAACTTGCCAGAACGGTGCTCGTGAACCTGTGCGAGTGCTGTGAAACCAAGATATCCCAAGAAAGAGTGCAGTGTGTTGCCCATGACTCAGCAGACACAGAGGACCTCCGAGGGACCTAAGGGCCTCGTTGTTGCTCAGCAAGCCAACAGGGGTGTGGAGGTACTCAGTGATCTTGGTACTAAAATGAGGCTGCCCCGAGGGTCCTAGGAGTGCTGAAAAGGCTACTTCCTTTAATATAAAGGAGAACAGCGACTAAGAGCTCATGGAAAGAGCTGCATGCCTCCCTTTCTGCATGGCTACACAGGGCCTTACCTCGAGGCAAGGACTGACGTTGAGATTCCTTATAGCTCTAGAGCATGGCAAGATGAGTCCCAGCCCTGGGTATGAAGCACACTGGGTAGCCAGAGAAAACTCATTTTCTCCCCAGACCAATGCCTACAATAGCCAGGGGCCTGTCCACAGCAGAGAATTTCAGGGAGCTTCACGGCAGCAAGAATGGAGGTTTCCAAATGGGAAACAAGGCTATTACCATCATATACCCCCATTTCCGTGGGCACAGGCAGCATACATCTCTGTGGTTTCTAACAAGTCAAAAGAGACCCAGAGTACACACTGGTTGCTTCCCTGAATCAACTTCTCGAGGCAGGGTGTTCTACCTCTAGTGAACGGCCTCACCAGGGAAAGCCCTAGCTAGGCCTCTGGGCCCTTGCCTATTCAAAAGCCTGCAGTGCTACAGGAGAAACTGTGCTTCAGTTGCAATAGGAACGCAGCCGTCTTTCTCCTGGAGGCAGGGTGACTTCAGGTAGGAGGTCCTGGATGGAAGGAGAAGCCTAGTGTTTTTCTCTGTGCAGCTCAGACTAGGGAATGAGTGTGACTTCCACGGCATGTTGGAACTTGCTAGAACGGTGCTCGTCAATCTGTGCGATTGCTGGCTAAATCCAGATGTCCCAATAAGAGTGCACTGTGTAGCCCTTCACTCGGCATACACACTGTGAGTCGGAAAGCTCCTGGCCTGGATAGTGCTTAGAATGGCCAGGTGAGACTGAGGGTACTCGGTGTTCTTGCAGGGAATAAGTTTACCAGACGAGGCACCTAGGTGTCCTAAAAAGCCTACTGGCGTTCAAATGCTGCAGAGCAGCGACTACGGCCTCATGGAAACTGCTACACGCCTCTGCTTGTGCATAGCATTTCAGGGCCTTTCCTCGAGGCAAGTTCTCACGTTGCTTGCCCTGTGAGCGACACAGCATGTTAGGATGCTGTATTTCTCCTTGACTAGAGTGACTTCAGGAACGAGGTCCTCGATCAATTCTAAGCAGAGTGTTTCCTCAGAGCAGCTCAGACGAGGGCAATGTCGAAGACTTCCAGGGCATGTTGGACTGCCTAGAAATGTGGTTCTGATGCTGTTCGAGGGTTCTGGAAATGTAGCTCTCCTGAAGTAACGTATAGTGTGTTGCCCGAGACTCGGCAGACACAGAGGGCCTCCGAGGGACGTATGGGACTCAATGCTGCTCAGCAGGCCCACAGGGGTGTGGAGGGAGTCAGTGATCTTGGAAGCAAAATGATGCTCACCCGAGGGGCCTAGGAGTCCTGAAAAGGGTCCTTCCTTTAATATAAAGCGGAACCTCCACTAAGAGCTCATGGAAAGAGCTGCATGCCTCCCTTTCTGCAGGGCTACTCAGGGCCTTACCTCGAGGCGAGGACTCACGTGGAGATTCCCTTTGGCTCTAGAGCATGGCAAGGTGAGCCCCACCCCGGCCAGTGAAGCTCCGTGTGTAGCCAGAGAAAACTCATTTTCTTCCCAGACCCATGGCTACAGTGGTCACGGGGCGGTCAACAGCAGAGAATTTCAGGGAGCTTCACGGCAGCAAGAATGGAGGTTTCCAAAGAGAAAAGCAAGGCTAGTACCATCACGACCCCATTTCCATGTGCACAGGCAGCATCCAAAACTCTGGTTTCTCACAAGACAAAAGAGACACAGCGTACCCACTAGTTCCTTCCCTGAAGCAACTTCTCGAGGCACGGCGTTCTGCATCTAGTGCACGGCCTCAACCAAGGAACGCCCTAGTTAGGCCTCGGGGCCGGTGCCTCTTCAAAAGCCTGCAGTGCTAGAGGAAAAACTCTGCTTTAGTTGCAATACGAACGCAAGCCGATTTTCTCCTGGAGGCAGGGTGACTTCAGGTAGGAGGTCCTGGAAGGAAGGCGAAGCCTAGTGTTTTCCTCAATGCAGCTCAGACTAGGGAATGTGTGCGCGATTTCCACAGCAAGTTGGAACTTGCCAAAACGGAGCTCGTCAACCTGTGCGAGTGCTGTTCCATCAAGATCTCCTAAGAAAGACTGCAGTGTGTTGCCCATGACTCAGCAGGCACAGAGGAACTCCGAGGGACATATGGGCCACGTTGTTGCTCAGCAGGCCTACAGGAGTGTGGAGGATCTCAGTGATCTTGGAACGAAAAGGATGCTCACCCGAGGGGCCTAGGAGTGCTGAAAAGTGTACTTCCTTTAAAATAAAGCAGAACAGCGACTAAGAGCTCATGGAAAGAGCTGCATGCCTCCCTTTCTGTCTGGCTACTCAGGGCCTTACCTCGAGGCAAGGACTCACGTTGAGATTCCCTTTAGCTCTAGAGCATGGCAAGATGAGTCCCACCCCGGATAATGAAGCACCCTGTGTAGCCAGAGAAAACTCATTTTCTTCCCAGACCAATGCCTACAATAGCCAGGGTCCTGTCAACAGCAGAGAATTCAGGGAGCTTCAAGGCAGCATGAATGGAGCTTTCAAAATGGATAAGCAAGTCTACTACCAACATGCCCACATTTCCCTAGGCACAAACAGCATACATCCCTGTGGTTTCACACAACTCAAAAGAGACACAGATTACACACTGCTTCCTTCCCTGAAT
Organism: Eschrichtius robustus; assembly: GCF_028021215.1. Classification (NCBI taxonomy): domain Eukaryota; kingdom Metazoa; phylum Chordata; class Mammalia; order Artiodactyla; family Eschrichtiidae; genus Eschrichtius; species Eschrichtius robustus. The sequence continues at coordinate 100,348,221 of NC_090832.1, forward strand.
CAAATTCTCGTGGCAGGGTGTTCTGCATCTAGTGAACTGCCTCAACCAAGGAACGCCCTAGCTAGGCCTCTGGGCTCGTGCCTATTCAAAAGCTTGCAGTGCTATAGGAAAAACTGTGCTTTAGTTGCAATAGGAAGCAAGGCGTCGTTCTCCTGGAGGCAGGGTGACTTCAGGTAGGAGTTCCTGGAAGGAAGGGGAAGCCTAGTGTTTTTCTCAGTGCAGCTCAGACTAGGGAATGTGTGCGACTTCCACAGCAAGTCGGAACTTGCCAGAACGGTGCTCGTGAACCTGTGCGAGTGCTGTGAAACCAAGATATCCCAAGAAAGAGTGCAGTGTGTTGCCCATGACTCAGCAGACACAGAGGACCTCCGAGGGACCTAAGGGCCTCGTTGTTGCTCAGCAGGCCAACAGGGGTGTGGAGGTACTCAGTGATCTTGGTACTAAAATGAGGCTGCCCCGAGGGTCCTAGGAGTGCTGAAAAGGCTACTTCCTTTAATATAAAGGAGAACAGCGACTAAGAGCTCATGGAAAGAGCTGCATGCCTCCCTTTCTGCATGGCTACTCAGGGCCTTACCTCGAGGCAAGGACTGACGTTGAGATTCCTTATAGCTCTAGAGCATGGCAAGATGAGTCCCAGCCCTGGGTATGAAGCACACTGGGTAGCCAGAGAAAACTCATTTTCTCCCCAGACCAATGCCTACAATAGCCAGGGGCCTGTCCACAGCAGAGAATTTCAGGGAGCTTCACGGCAGCAAGAATGGAGGTTTCCAAATGGGAAACAAGGCTATTACCATCATATACCCCCATTTCCGTGGGCACAGGCAGCATACATCTCTGTGGTTTCTAACAAGTCAAAAGAGACCCAGAGTACACACTGGTTGCTTCCCTGAATCAACTTCTCGAGGCAGGGTGTTCTACCTCTAGTGAACGGCCTCACCAGGGAAAGCCCTAGCTAGCTAGGCCTCTGGGCCCTTGCCTATTCAAAAGCCTGCAGTGCTACAGGAGAAACTGTGCTTCAGTTGCAATAGGAACGCAGCCGTCTTTCTCCGGGAGGCAGGGTGACTTCAGGTAGGAGGTCCTGGATGGAAGGAGAAGCCTAGTGTTTTTCTCTGTGCAGCTCAGACTAGGGAATGAGTGTGACTTCCACGGCATGTTGGAACTTGCTAGAACGGTGCTCGTCAATCTGTGCGATTGCTGGCTAAATCCAGATGTCCCAATGAGAGTGCACTGTGTAGCCCTTCACTCGGCATACACACTGTGAGTCGGAAAGCTCCTGGCCTGGATAGTCCTTAGAATGGCCAGGTGAGACTGAGGGTACTCGGTGTTCTTGCAGGGAATAAGTTTACCAGACGAGGCACCTAGGTGTCCTAAAAAGCCTACTGGCGTTCAAATGCTGCAGAGCAGCGACTACGGCCTCATGGAAACTGCTACACGCCTCTGCTTGTGCATAGCATTTCAGGGCCTTACCTCGAGGCAAGTTCTCACGTTGCTTGCCCTGTGAGCGACACAGCATGTTAGGATGCTGTATTTCTCCTTGACTAGAGTGACTTCAGGAACGAGGTCCTCGATCAATTCTAAGCAGAGTGTTTCCTCAGAGCAGCTCAGACGAGGGCAATGTCGAAGACTTCCAGGGCATGTTGGACTGCCTAGAAATGTGGTTCTGATGCTGTTCGAGGGTTCTGGAAATGTAGCTCTCCTGAAGTAACGTATAGTGTGTTGCCCGAGACTCGGCAGACACAGAGGGCCTCCGAGGGACGTATGGGACTCAATGCTGCTCAGCAGGCCCACAGGGGTGTGGAGGGAGTCAGTGATCTTGGAAGCAAAATGATGCTCACCCGAGGGGCCTAGGAGTCCTGAAAAGGGTCCTTCCTTTAATATAAAGCGGAACCTCCACTAAGAGCTCATGGAAAGAGCTGCATGCCTCCCTTTCTGCAGGGCTACTCAGGGCCTTACCTCGAGGCGAGGACTCACGTGGAGATTCCCTTTGGCTCTAGAGCATGGCAAGGTGAGCCCCACCCCGGCCAGTGAAGCTCCGTGTGTAGCCAGAGAAAACTCATTTTCTTCCCACACCCATGCCTACAGTGGTCACGGGGCGGTCAACAGCAGAGAATTTCAGGGAGCTTCACGGCAGCAAGAATGGAGGTTTCCAAAGAGAAAAGCAAGGCTAGTACCATCACGACCCCATTTCCATGTGCACAGGCAGCATCCAAAACTCTGGTTTCTCACAAGACAAAAGAGACACAGCGTACCCACTAGTTCCTTCCCTGAAGCAACTTCTCGAGGCACGGCGTTCTGCATCTAGTGCACGGCCTCAACCAAGGAATGCCCTAGTTAGGCCTCGGGGCCGGTGCCTCTTCAAAAGCCTGCAGTGCTAGAGGAAAAACTCTGCTTTAGTTGCAATACGAACGCAAGCCGATTTTCTCCTGGAGGCAGGGTGACTTCAGGTAGGAGGTCCTGGAAGGAAGGCGAAGCCTAGTGTTTTCCTCAATGCAGCTCAGACTAGGGAATGTGTGCGCGATTTGCACAGCAAGTTGGAACTTGCCAAAACGGAGCTCGTCAACCTGTGCGAGTGCTGTTCCATCAAGATCTCCTAAGAAAGACTGCAGTGTGTTGCCCATGACTCAGCAGGCACAGAGGAACTCCGAGGGACATATGGGCCACGTTGTTGCTCAGCAGGCCTACAGGAGTGTGGAGGATCTCAGTGATCTTGGAACGAAAAGGATGCTCACCCGAGGGGCCTAGGAGTGCTGAAAAGTGTACTTCCTTTAAAATAAAGCAGAACAGCGACTAAGAGCTCATGGAAAGAGCTGCATGCCTCCCTTTCTGTCTGGCTACTCAGGGCCTTACCTCGAGGCAAGGACTCACGTTGAGATTCCCTTTAGCTCTAGAGCATGGCAAGATGAGTCCCACCCCGGATAATGAAGCACCCTGTGTAGCCAGAGAAGACTCATTTTCTTCCCAGACCAATGCCTACAATAGCCAGGGTCCTGTCAACAGCAGAGAATTCAGGGAGCTTCAAGGCAGCATGAATGGAGCTTTCAAAATGGATAAGCAAGTCTACTACCAACATGCCCACATTTCCCTAGGCACAAACAGCATACATCCCTGTGGTTTCACACAACTCAAAAGAGACACAGATTACACACTGCTTCCTTCCCTGAATCAAATTCTCGTGGCAGGGTGTTCTGCATCTAGTGAACTGCCTCAACCAAGGAACGCCCTAGCTAGGCCTCTGGGCTCGTGCCTATTCAAAAGCTTGCAGTGCTATAGGAAGAACTGTGCTTTAGTTGCAATAGGAAGCAAGGCGTCGTTCTCCTGGAGGCAGGGTGACTTCAGGTAGGAGTTCCTGGAAGGAAGGGGAAGCCTAGTGTTTTTCTCAGTGCAGCTCAGACTAGGGAATGTGTGCGACTTCCACAGCAAGTCGGAACTTGCCAGAACGGTGCTCGTGAACCTGTGCGAGTGCTGTGAAACCAAGATATCCCAAGAAAGAGTGCAGTGTGTTGCCCATGACTCAGCAGACACAGAGGACCTCCGAGGGACCTAAGGGCCTCGTTGTTGCTCAGCAAGCCAACAGGGGTGTGGAGGTACTCAGTGATCTTGGTACTAAAATGAGGCTGCCCCGAGGGTCCTAGGAGTGCTGAAAAGGCTACTTCCTTTAATATAAAGGAGAACAGCGACTAAGAGCTCATGGAAAGAGCTGCATGCCTCCCTTTCTGCATGGCTACTCAGGGCCTTACCTCGAGGCAAGGACTGACGTTGAGATTCCTTATAGCTCTAGAGCATGGCAAGATGAGTCCCAGCCCTGGGTATGAAGCACACTGGGTAGCCAGAGAAAACTCATTTTCTCCCCAGACCAATGCCTACAATAGCCAGGGGCCTGTCCACAGCAGAGAATTTCAGGGAGCTTCACGGCAGCAAGAATGGAGGTTTCCAAATGGGAAACAAGGCTATTACCATCATATACCCCCATTTCCGTGGGCACAGGCAGCATACATCTCTGTGGTTTCTAACAAGTCAAAAGAGACCCAGAGTACACACTGGTTGCTTCCCTGAATCAACTTCTCGAGGCAGGGTGTTCTACCTCTAGTGAACGGCCTCACCAGGGAAAGCCCTAGCTAGGCCTCTGGGCCCTTGCCTATTCAAAAGCCTGCAGTGCTACAGGAGAAACTGTGCTTCAGTTGCAATAGGAACGCAGCCGTCTTTCTCCTGGAGGCAGGGTGACTTCAGGTAGGAGGTCCTGGATGGAAGGAGAAGCCTAGTGTTTTTCTCTGTGCAGCTCAGACTAGGGAATGAGTGTGACTTCCACGGCATGTTGGAACTTGCTAGAACGGTGCTCGTCAATCTGTGCGATTGCTGGCTAAATCCAGATGTCCCAATAAGAGTGCACTGTGTAGCCCTTCACTCGGCATACACACTGTGAGTCGGAAAGCTCCTGGCCTGGATAGTGCTTAGAATGGCCAGGTGAGACTGAGGGTACTCGGTGTTCTTGCAGGGAATAAGTTTACCAGACGAGGCACCTAGGTGTCCTAAAAAGCCTACTGGCGTTCAAATGCTGCAGAGCAGCGACTACGGCCTCATGGAAACTGCTACACGCCTCTGCTTGTGCATAGCATTTCAGGGCCTTACCTCGAGGCAAGTTCTCACGTTGCTTGCCCTGTGAGCGACACAGCATGTTAGGATGCTGTATTTCTCCTTGACTAGAGTGACTTCAGGAACGAGGTCCTCGATCAATTCTAAGCAGAGTGTTTCCTCAGAGCAGCTCAGACGAGGGCAATGTCGAAGACTTCCAGGGCATGTTGGACTGCCTAGAAATGTGGTTCTGATGCTGTTCGAGGGTTCTGGAAATGTAGCTCTCCTGAAGTAACGTATAGTGTGTTGCCCGAGACTCGGCAGACACAGAGGGCCTCCGAGGGACGTATGGGACTCAATGCTGCTCAGCAGGCCCACAGGGGTGTGGAGGGAGTCAGTGATCTTGGAAGCAAAATGATGCTCACCCGAGGGGCCTAGGAGTCCTGAAAAGGGTCCTTCCTTTAATATAAAGCGGAACCTCTACTAAGAGCTCATGGAAAGAGCTGCATGCCTCCCTTTCTGCAGGGCTACTCAGGGCCTTACCTCGAGGCGAGGACTCACGTGGAGATTCCCTTTGGCTCTAGAGCATGGCAAGGTGAGCCCCACCCCGGCCAGTGAAGCTCCGTGTGTAGCCAGAGAAAACTCATTTTCTTCCCAGACCCATGGCTACAGTGGTCACGGGGCGGTCAACAGCAGAGAATTTCAGGGAGCTTCACGGCAGCAAGAATGGAGGTTTCCAAAGAGAAAAGCAAGGCTAGTACCATCACGACCCCATTTCCATGTGCACAGGCAGCATCCAAAACTCTGGTTTCTCACAAGACAAAAGAGACACAGCGTACCCACTAGTTCCTTCCCTGAAGCAACTTCTCGAGGCACGGCGTTCTGCATCTAGTGCACGGCCTCAACCAAGGAACGCCCTAGTTAGGCCTCGGGGCCGGTGCCTCTTCAAAAGCCTGCAGTGCTAGAGGAAAAACTCTGCTTTAGTTGCAATACGAACGCAAGCCGATTTTCTCCTGGAGGCAGGGTGACTTCAGGTAGGAGGTCCTGGAAGGAAGGCGAAGCCTAGTGTTTTCCTCAATGCAGCTCAGACTAGGGAATGTGTGCGCGATTTGCACAGCAAGTTGGAACTTGCCAAAACGGAGCTCGTCAACCTGTGCGAGTGCTGTTCCATCAAGATCTCCTAAGAAAGACTGCAGTGTGTTGCCCATGACTCAGCAGGCACAGAGGAACTCCGAGGGACATATGGGCCACGTTGTTGCTCAGCAGGCCTACAGGAGTGTGGAGGATCTCAGTGATCTTGGAACGAAAAGGATGCTCACCCGAGGGGCCTAGGAGTGCTGAAAAGTGTACTTCCTTTAAAATAAAGCAGAACAGCGACTAAGAGCTCATGGAAAGAGCTGCATGCCTCCCTTTCTGTCTGGCTACTCAGGGCCTTACCTCGAGGCAAGGACTCACGTTGAGATTCCCTTTAGCTCTAGAGCATGGCAAGATGAGTCCCACCCCGGATAATGAAGCACCCTGTGTAGCCAGAGAAGACTCATTTTCTTCCCAGACCAATGCCTACAATAGCCAGGGTCCTGTCAACAGCAGAGAATTCAGGGAGCTTCAAGGCAGCATGAATGGAGCTTTCAAAATGGATAAGCAAGTCTACTACCAACATGCCCACATTTCCCTAGGCACAAACAGCATACATCCCTGTGGTTTCACACAACTCAAAAGAGACACAGATTACACACTGCTTCCTTCCCTGAATCAAATTCTCGTGGCAGGGTGTTCTGCATCTAGTGAACTGCCTCAACCAAGGAACGCCCTAGCTAGGCCTCTGGGCTCGTGCCTATTCAAAAGCTTGCAGTGCTATAGGAAGAACTGTGCTTTAGTTGCAATAGGAAGCAAGGCGTCGTTCTCCTGGAGGCAGGGTGACTTCAGGTAGGAGTTCCTGGAAGGAAGGGGAAGCCTAGTGTTTTTCTCAGTGCAGCTCAGACTAGGGAATGTGTGCGACTTCCACAGCAAGTCGGAACTTGCCAGAACGGTGCTCGTGAACCTGTGCGAGTGCTGTGAAACCAAGATATCCCAAGAAAGAGTGCAGTGTGTTGCCCATGACTCAGCAGACACAGAGGACCTCCGAGGGACCTAAGGGCCTCGTTGTTGCTCAGCAAGCCAACAGGGGTGTGGAGGTACTCAGTGATCTTGGTACTAAAATGAGGCTGCCCCGAGGGTCCTAGGAGTGCTGAAAAGGCTACTTCCTTTAATATAAAGGAGAACAGCGACTAAGAGCTCATGGAAAGAGCTGCATGCCTCCCTTTCTGCATGGCTACTCAGGGCCTTACCTCGAGGCAAGGACTGACGTTGAGATTCCTTATAGCTCTAGAGCATGGCAAGATGAGTCCCAGCCCTGGGTATGAAGCACACTGGGTAGCCAGAGAAAACTCATTTTCTCCCCAGACCAATGCCTACAATAGCCAGGGGCCTGTCCACCGCAGAGAATTTCAGGGAGCTTCACGGCAGCAAGAATGGAGGTTTCCAAATGGGAAACAAGGCTATTACCATCATATACCCCCATTTCCGTGGGCACAGGCAGCATACATCTCTGTGGTTTCTAACAAGTCAAAAGAGACCCAGAGTACACACTGGTTGCTTCCCTGAATCAACTTCTCGAGGCAGGGTGTTCTACCTCTAGTGAACGGCCTCACCAGGGAAAGCCCTAGCTAGGCCTCTGGGCCCTTGCCTATTCAAAAGCCTGCAGTGCTACAGGAGAAACTGTGCTTCAGTTGCAATAGGAACGCAGCCGTCTTTCTCCGGGAGGCAGGGTGACTTCAGGTAGGAGGTCCTGGATGGAAGGAGAAGCCTAGTGTTTTTCTCTGTGCAGCTCAGACTAGGGAATGAGTGTGACTTCCACGGCATGTTGGAACTTGCTAGAACGGTGCTCGTCAATCTGTGCGATTGCTGGCTAAATCCAGATGTCCCAATAAGAGTGCACTGTGTAGCCCTTCACTCGGCATACACACTGTGAGTCGGAAAGCTCCTGGCCTGGATAGTGCTTAGAATGGCCAGGTGAGACTGAGGGTACTCGGTGTTCTTGCAGGGAATAAGTTTACCAGACGAGGCACCTAGGTGTCCTAAAAAGCCTACTGGCGTTCAAATGCTGCAGAGCAGCGACTACGGCCTCATGGAAACTGCTACACGCCTCTGCTTGTGCATAGCATTTCAGGGCCTTACCTCGAGGCAAGTTCTCACGTTGCTTGCCCTGTGAGCGACACAGCATGTTAGGATGCTGTATTTCTCCTTGACTAGAGTGACTTCAGGAACGAGGTCCTCGATCAATTCTAAGCAGAGTGTTTCCTCAGAGCAGCTCAGACGAGGGCAATGTCGAAGACTTCCAGGGCATGTTGGACTGCCTAGAAATGTGGTTCTGATGCTGTTCGAGGGTTCTGGAAATGTAGCTCTCCTGAAGTAACGTATAGTGTGTTGCCCGAGACTCGGCAGACACAGAGGGCCTCCGAGGGACGTATGGGACTCAATGCTGCTCAGCAGGCCCACAGGGGTGTGGAGGGAGTCAGTGATCTTGGAAGCAAAATGATGCTCACCCGAGGGGCCTAGGAGTCCTGAAAAGGGTCCTTCCTTTAATATAAAGCGGAACCTCTACTAAGAGCTCATGGAAAGAGCTGCATGCCTCCCTTTCTGCAGGGCTACTCAGGGCCTTACCTCGAGGCGAGGACTCACGTGGAGATTCCCTTTGGCTCTAGAGCATGGCAAGGTGAGCCCCACCCCGGCCAGTGAAGCTCCGTGTGTAGCCAGAGAAAACTCATTTTCTTCCCAGACCCATGGCTACAGTGGTCACGGGGCGGTCAACAGCAGAGAATTTCAGGGAGCTTCACGGCAGCAAGAATGGAGGTTTCCAAAGAGAAAAGCAAGGCTAGTACCATCACGACCCCATTTCCATGTGCACAGGCAGCATCCAAAACTCTGGTTTCTCACAAGACAAAAGAGACACAGCGTACCCACTAGTTCCTTCCCTGAAGCAACTTCTCGAGGCACGGCGTTCTGCATCTAGTGCACGGCCTCAACCAAGGAACGCCCTAGTTAGGCCTCGGGGCCGGTGCCTCTTCAAAAGCCTGCAGTGCTAGAGGAAAAACTCTGCTTTAGTTGCAATACGAACGCAAGCCGATTTTCTCCTGGAGGCAGGGTGACTTCAGGTAGGAGGTCCTGGAAGGAAGGCGAAGCCTAGTGTTTTCCTCAATGCAGCTCAGACTAGGGAATGTGTGCGCGATTTGCACAGCAAGTTGGAACTTGCCAAAACGGAGCTCGTCAACCTGTGCGAGTGCTGTTCCATCAAGATCTCCTAAGAAAGACTGCAGTGTGTTGCCCATGACTCAGCAGGCACAGAGGAACTCCGAGGGACATATGGGCCACGTTGTTGCTCAGCAGGCCTACAGGAGTGTGGAGGATCTCAGTGATCTTGGAACGAAAAGGATGCTCACCCGAGGGGCCTAGGAGTGCTGAAAAGTGTACTTCCTTTAAAATAAAGCAGAACAGCGACTAAGAGCTCATGGAAAGAGCTGCATGCCTCCCTTTCTGTCTGGCTACTCAGGGCCTTACCTCGAGGCAAGGACTCACGTTGAGATTCCCTTTAGCTCTAGAGCATGGCAAGATGAGTCCCACCCCGGATAATGAAGCACCCTGTGTAGCCAGAGAAGACTCATTTTCTTCCCAGACCAATGCCTACAATAGCCAGGGTCCTGTCAACAGCAGAGAATTCAGGGAGCTTCAAGGCAGCATGAATGGAGCTTTCAAAATGGATAAGCAAGTCTACTACCAACATGCCCACATTTCCCTAGGCACAAACAGCATACATCCCTGTGGTTTCACACAACTCAAAAGAGACACAGATTACACACTGCTTCCTTCCCTGAATCAAATTCTCGTGGCAGGGTGTTCTGCATCTAGTGAACTGCCTCAACCAAGGAACGCCCTAGCTAGGCCTCTGGGCTCGTGCCTATTCAAAAGCTTGCAGTGCTATAGGAAGAACTGTGCTTTAGTTGCAATAGGAAGCAAGGCGTCGTTCTCCTGGAGGCAGGGTGACTTCAGGTAGGAGTTCCTGGAAGGAAGGGGAAGCCTAGTGTTTTTCTCAGTGCAGCTCAGACTAGGGAATGTGTGCGACTTCCACAGCAAGTCGGAACTTGCCAGAACGGTGCTCGTGAACCTGTGCGAGTGCTGTGAAACCAAGATATCCCAAGAAAGAGTGCAGTGTGTTGCCCATGACTCAGCAGACACAGAGGACCTCCGAGGGACCTAAGGGCCTCGTTGTTGCTCAGCAAGCCAACAGGGGTGTGGAGGTACTCAGTGATCTTGGTACTAAAATGAGGCTGCCCCGAGGGTCCTAGGAGTGCTGAAAAGGCTACTTCCTTTAATATAAAGGAGAACAGCGACTAAGAGCTCATGGAAAGAGCTGCATGCCTCCCTTTCTGCATGGCTACTCAGGGCCTTACCTCGAGGCAAGGACTGACGTTGAGATTCCTTATAGCTCTAGAGCATGGCAAGATGAGTCCCAGCCCTGGGTATGAAGCACACTGGGTAGCCAGAGAAAACTCATTTTCTCCCCAGACCAATGCCTACAATAGCCAGGGGCCTGTCCACAGCAGAGAATTTCAGGGAGCTTCACGGCAGCAAGAATGGAGGTTTCCAAATGGGAAACAAGGCTATTACCATCATATACCCCCATTTCCGTGGGCACAGGCAGCATACATCTCTGTGGTTTCTAACAAGTCAAAAGAGACCCAGAGTACACACTGGTTGCTTCCCTGAATCAACTTCTCGAGGCAGGGTGTTCTACCTCTAGTGAACGGCCTCACCAGGGAAAGCCCTAGCTAGGCCTCTGGGCCCTTGCCTATTCAAAAGCCTGCAGTGCTACAGGAGAAACTGTGCTTCAGTTGCAATAGGAACGCAGCCGTCTTTCTCCGGGAGGCAGGGTGACTTCAGGTAGGAGGTCCTGGATGGAAGGAGAAGCCTAGTGTTTTTCTCTGTGCAGCTCAGACTAGGGAATGAGTGTGACTTCCACGGCATGTTGGAACTTGCTAGAACGGTGCTCGTCAATCTGTGCGATTGCTGGCTAAATCCAGATGTCCCAATAAGAGTGCACTGTGTAGCCCTTCACTCGGCATACACACTGTGAGTCGGAAAGCTCCTGGCCTGGATAGTGCTTAGAATGGCCAGGTGAGACTGAGGGTACTCGGTGTTCTTGCAGGGAATAAGTTTACCAGACGAGGCACCTAGGTGTCCTAAAAAGCCTACTGGCGTTCAAATGCTGCAGAGCAGCGACTACGGCCTCATGGAAACTGCTACACGCCTCTGCTTGTGCATAGCATTTCAGGGCCTTACCTCGAGGCAAGTTCTCACGTTGCTTGCCCTGTGAGCGACACAGCATGTTAGGATGCTGTATTTCTCCTTGACTAGAGTGACTTCAGGAACGAGGTCCTCGATCAATTCTAAGCAGAGTGTTTCCTCAGAGCAGCTCAGACGAGGGCAATGTCGAAGACTTCCAGGGCATGTTGGACTGCCTAGAAATGTGGTTCTGATGCTGTTCGAGGGTTCTGGAAATGTAGCTCTCCTGAAGTAACGTATAGTGTGTTGCCCGAGACTCGGCAGACACAGAGGGCCTCCGAGGGACGTATGGGACTCAATGCTGCTCAGCAGGCCCACAGGGGTGTGGAGGGAGTCAGTGATCTTGGAAGCAAAATGATGCTCACCCGAGGGGCCTAGGAGTCCTGAAAAGGGTCCTTCCTTTAATATAAAGCGGAACCTCCACTAAGAGCTCATGGAAAGAGCTGCATGCCTCCCTTTCTGCAGGGCTACTCAGGGCCTTACCTCGAGGCGAGGACTCACGTGGAGATTCCCTTTGGCTCTAGAGCATGGCAAGGTGAGCCCCACCCCGGCCAGTGAAGCTCCGTGTGTAGCCAGAGAAAACTCATTTTCTTCCCAGACCCATGGCTACAGTGGTCACGGGGCGGTCAACAGCAGAGAATTTCAGGGAGCTTCACGGCAGCAAGAATGGAGGTTTCCAAAGAGAAAAGCAAGGCTAGTACCATCACGACCCCATTTCCATGTGCACAGGCAGCATCCAAAACTCTGGTTTCTCACAAGACAAAAGAGACACAGCGTACCCACTAGTTCCTTCCCTGAAGCAACTTCTCGAGGCACGGCGTTCTGCATCTAGTGCATGGCCTCAACCAAGGAACGCCCTAGTTAGGCCTCGGGGCCGGTGCCTCTTCAAAAGCCTGCAGTGCTAGAGGAAAAACTCTGCTTTAGTTGCAATACGAACGCAAGCCGATTTTCTCCTGGAGGCAGGGTGACTTCAGGTAGGAGGTCCTGGAAGGAAGGCGAAGCCTAGTGTTTTCCTCAATGCAGCTCAGACTAGGGAATGTGTGCGCGATTTGCACAGCAAGTTGGAACTTGCCAAAACGGAGCTCGTCAACCTGTGCGAGTGCTGTTCCATCAAGATCTCCTAAGAAAGACTGCAGTGTGTTGCCCATGACTCAGCAGGCACAGAGGAACTCTGAGGGACATATGGGCCACGTTGTTGCTCAGCAGGCCTACAGGAGTGTGGAGGATCTCAGTGATCTTGGAACGAAAAGGATGCTCACCCGAGGGGCCTAGGAGTGCTGAAAAGTGTACTTCCTTTAAAATAAAGCAGAACAGCGACTAAGAGCTCATGGAAAGAGCTGCATGCCTCCCTTTCTGTCTGGCTACTCAGGGCCTTACCTCGAGGCAAGGACTCACGTTGAGATTCCCTTTAGCTCTAGAGCATGGCAAGATGAGTCCCACCCCGGATAATGAAGCACCCTGTGTAGCCAGAGAAAACTCATTTTCTTCCCAGACCAATGCCTACAATAGCCAGGGTCCTGTCAACAGCAGAGAATTCAGGGAGCTTCAAGGCAGCATGAATGGAGCTTTCAAAATGGATAAGCAAGTCTACTACCAACATGCCCACATTTCCCTAGGCACAAACAGCATACATCCCTGTGGTTTCACACAACTCAAAAGAGACACAGATTACACACTGCTTCCTTCCCTGAATCAAATTCTCGTGGCAGGGTGTTCTGCATCTAGTGAACTGCCTCAACCAAGGAACGCCCTAGCTAGGCCTCTGGGCTCGTGCCTATTCAAAAGCTTGCAGTGCTATAGGAAGAACTGTGCTTTAGTTGCAATAGGAAGCAAGGCGTCGTTCTCCTGGAGGCAGGGTGACTTCAGGTAGGAGTTCCTGGAAGGAAGGGGAAGCCTAGTGTTTTTCTCAGTGCAGCTCAGACTAGGGAATGTGTGCGACTTCCACAGCAAGTCGGAACTTGCCAGAACGGTGCTCGTGAACCTGTGCGAGTGCTGTGAAACCAAGATATCCCAAGAAAGAGTGCAGTGTGTTGCCCATGACTCAGCAGACACAGAGGACCTCCGAGGGACCTAAGGGCCTCGTTGTTGCTCAGCAAGCCAACAGGGGTGTGGAGGTACTCAGTGATCTTGGTACTAAAATGAGGCTGCCCCGAGGGTCCTAGGAGTGCTGAAAAGGCTACTTCCTTTAATATAAAGGAGAACAGCGACTAAGAGCTCATGGAAAGAGCTGCATGCCTCCCTTTCTGCATGGCTACTCAGGGCCTTACCTCGAGGCAAGGACTGACGTTGAGATTCCTTATAGCTCTAGAGCATGGCAAGATGAGTCCCAGCCCTGGGTATGAAGCACACTGGGTAGCCAGAGAAAACTCATTTTCTCCCCAGACCAATGCCTACAATAGCCAGGGGCCTGTCCACAGCAGAGAATTTCAGGGAGCTTCACGGCAGCAAGAATGGAGGTTTCCAAATGGGAAACAAGGCTATTACCATCATATACCCCCATTTCCGTGGGCACAGGCAGCATACATCTCTGTGGTTTCTAACAAGTCAAAAGAGACCCAGAGTACACACTGGTTGCTTCCCTGAATCAACTTCTCGAGGCAGGGTGTTCTACCTCTAGTGAACGGCCTCACCAGGGAAAGCCCTAGCTAGGCCTCTGGGCCCTTGCCTATTCAAAAGCCTGCAGTGCTACAGGAGAAACTGTGCTTCAGTTGCAATAGGAACGCAGCCGTCTTTCTCCGGGAGGCAGGGTGACTTCAGGTAGGAGGTCCTGGATGGAAGGAGAAGCCTAGTGTTTTTCTCTGTGCAGCTCAGACTAGGGAATGAGTGTGACTTCCACGGCATGTTGGAACTTGCTAGAACGGTGCTCGTCAATCTGTGCGATTGCTGGCTAAATCCAGATGTCCCAATAAGAGTGCACTGTGTAGCCCTTCACTCGGCATACACACTGTGAGTCGGAAAGCTCCTGGCCTGGATAGTGCTTAGAATGGCCAGGTGAGACTGAGGGTACTCGGTGTTCTTGCAGGGAATAAGTTTACCAGACGAGGCACCTAGGTGTCCTAAAAAGCCTACTGGCGTTCAAATGCTGCAGAGCAGCGACTACGGCCTCATGGAAACTGCTACACGCCTCTGCTTGTGCATAGCATTTCAGGGCCTTACCTCGAGGCAAGTTCTCACGTTGCTTGCCCTGTGAGCGACACAGCATGTTAGGATGCTGTATTTCTCCTTGACTAGAGTGACTTCAGGAACGAGGTCCTCGATCAATTCTAAGCAGAGTGTTTCCTCAGAGCAGCTCAGACGAGGGCAATGTCGAAGACTTCCAGGGCATGTTGGACTGCCTAGAAATGTGGTTCTGATGCTGTTCGAGGGTTCTGGAAATGTAGCTCTCCTGAAGTAACGTATAGTGTGTTGCCCGAGACTCGGCAGACACAGAGGGCCTCCGAGGGACGTATGGAACTCAATGCTGCTCAGCAGGCCCACAGGGGTGTGGAGGGAGTCAGTGATCTTGGAAGCAAAATGATGCTCACCCGAGGGGCCTAGGAGTCCTGAAAAGGGTCCTTCCTTTAATATAAAGCGGAACCTCCACTAAGAGCTCATGGAAAGAGCTGCATGCCTCCCTTTCTGCAGGGCTACTCAGGGCCTTACCTCGAGGCGAGGACTCACGTGGAGATTCCCTTTGGCTCTAGAGCATGGCAAGGTGAGCCCCACCCCGGCCAGTGAAGCTCCGTGTGTAGCCAGAGAAAACTCATTTTCTTCCCACACCCATGCCTACAGTGGTCACGGGGCGGTCAACAGCAGAGAATTTCAGGGAGCTTCACGGCAGCAAGAATGGAGGTTTCCAAAGAGAAAAGCAAGGCTAGTACCATCACGACACCATTTCCATGTGCACAGGCAGCATCCAAAACTCTGGTTTCTCACAAGACAAAAGAGACACAGCGTACCCACTAGTTCCTTCCCTGAAGCAACTTCTCGAGGCACAGCGTTCTGCATCTAGTGCACGGCCTCAACCAAGGAACGCCCTAGTTAGGCCTCGGGGCCGGTGCCTCTTCAAAAGCCTGCAGTGCTAGAGGAAAAACTCTGCTTTAGTTGCAATACGAACGCAAGCCGATTTTCTCCTGGAGGCAGGGTGACTTCAGGTAGGAGGTCCTGGAAGGAAGGCGAAGCCTAGTGTTTTCCTCAATGCAGCTCAGACTAGGGAATGTGTGCGCGATTTGCACAGCAAGTTGGAACTTGCCAAAACGGAGCTCGTCAACCTGTGCGAGTGCTGTTCCATCAAGATCTCCTAAGAAAGACTGCAGTGTGTTGCCCATGACTCAGCAGGCACAGAGGAACTCCGAGGGACATATGGGCCACGTTGTTGCTCAGCAGGCCTACAGGAGTGTGGAGGATCTCAGTGATCTTGGAACGAAAAGGATGCTCACCCGAGGGGCCTAGGAGTGCTGAAAAGTGTACTTCCTTTAAAATAAAGCAGAACAGCGACTAAGAGCTCATGGAAAGAGCTGCATGCCTCCCTTTCTGTCTGGCTACTCAGGGCCTTACCTCGAGGCAAGGACTCACGTTGAGATTCCCTTTAGCTCTAGAGCATGGCAAGATGAGTCCCACCCCGGATAATGAAGCACCCTGTGTAGCCAGAGAAAACTCATTTTCTTCCCAGACCAATGCCTACAATAGCCAGGGTCCTGTCAACAGCAGAGAATTCAGGGAGCTTCAAGGCAGCATGAATGGAGCTTTCAAAATGGATAAGCAAGTCTACTACCAACATGCCCACATTTCCCTAGGCACAAACAGCATACATCCCTGTGGTTTCACACAACTCAAAAGAGACACAGATTACACACTGCTTCCTTCCCTGAATCAAATTCTCGTGGCAGGGTGTTCTGCATCTAGTGAACTGCCTCAACCAAGGAACGCCCTAGCTAGGCCTCTGGGCTCGTGCCTATTCAAAAGCTTGCAGTGCTATAGGAAGAACTGTGCTTTAGTTGCAATAGGAAGCAAGGCGTCGTTCTCCTGGAGGCAGGGTGACTTCAGGTAGGAGTTCCTGGAAGGAAGGGGAAGCCTAGTGTTTTTCTCAGTGCAGCTCAGACTAGGGAATGTGTGCGACTTCCACAGCAAGTCGGAACTTGCCAGAACGGTGCTCGTGAACCTGTGCGAGTGCTGTGAAACCAAGATATCCCAAGAAAGAGTGCAGTGTGTTGCCCATGACTCAGCAGACACAGAGGACCTCCGAGGGACCTAAGGGCCTCGTTGGTGCTCAGCAAGCCAACAGGGGTGTGGAGGTACTCAGTGATCTTGGTACTAAAATGAGGCTGCCCCGAGGGTCCTAGGAGTGCTGAAAAGGCTACTTCCTTTAATATAAAGGAGAACAGCGACTAAGAGCTCATGGAAAGAGCTGCATGCCTCCCTTTCTGCATGGCTACTCAGGGCCTTACCTCGAGGCAAGGACTGACGTTGAGATTCCTTATAGCTCTAGAGCATGGCAAGATGAGTCCCAGACCTGGGTATGAAGCACACTGGGTAGCCAGAGAAAACTCATTTTCTCCCCAGACCAATGCCTACAATAGCCAGGGGCCTGTCCACAGCAGAGAATTTCAGGGAGCTTCACGGCAGCAAGAATGGAGGTTTCCAAATGGGAAACAAGGCTATTACCATCATATACCCCCATTTCCGTGGGCACAGGCAGCATACATCTCTGTGGTTTCTAACAAGTCAAAAGAGACCCAGAGTACACACTGGTTGCTTCCCTGAATCAACTTCTCGAGGCAGGGTGTTCTACCTCTAGTGAACGGCCTCACCAGGGAAAGCCCTAGCTAGGCCTCTGGGCCCTTGCCTATTCAAAAGCCTGCAGTGCTACAGGAGAAACTGTGCTTCAGTTGCAATAGGAACGCAGCCGTCTTTCTCCGGGAGGCAGGGTGACTTCAGGTAGGAGGTCCTGGATGGAAGGAGAAGCCTAGTGTTTTTCTCTGTGCAGCTCAGACTAGGGAATGAGTGTGACTTCCACGGCATGTTGGAACTTGCTAGAACGGTGCTCGTCAATCTGTGCGATTGCTGGCTAAATCCAGATGTCCCAATAAGAGTGCACTGTGTAGCCCTTCACTCGGCATACACACTGTGAGTCGGAAAGCTCCTGGCCTGGATAGTGCTTAGAATGGCCAGGTGAGACTGAGGGTACTCGGTGTTCTTGCAGGGAATAAGTTTACCAGACGAGGCACCTAGGTGTCCTAAAAAGCCTACTGGCGTTCAAATGCTGCAGAGCAGCGACTACGGCCTCATGGAAACTGCTACACGCCTCTGCTTGTGCATAGCATTTCAGGGCCTTACCTCGAGGCAAGTTCTCACGTTGCTTGCCCTGTGAGCGACACAGCATGTTAGGATGCTGTATTTCTCCTTGACTAGAGTGACTTCAGGAACGAGGTCCTCGATCAATTCTAAGCAGAGTGTTTCCTCAGAGCAGCTCAGACGAGGGCAATGTCGAAGACTTCCAGGGCATGTTGGACTGCCTAGAAATGTGGTTCTGATGCTGTTCGAGGGTTCTGGAAATGTAGCTCTCCTGAAGTAACGTATAGTGTGTTGCCCGAGACTCGGCAGACACAGAGGGCCTCCGAGGGACGTATGGGACTCAATGCTGCTCAGCAGGCCCACAGGGGTGTGGAGGGAGTCAGTGATCTTGGAAGCAAAATGATGCTCACCCGAGGGGCCTAGGAGTCCTGAAAAGGGTCCTTCCTTTAATATAAAGCGGAACCTCCACTAAGAGCTCATGGAAAGAGCTGCATGCCTCCCTTTCTGCAGGGCTACTCAGGGCCTTACCTCGAGGCGAGGACTCACGTGGAGATTCCCTTTGGCTCTAGAGCATGGCAAGGTGAGCCCCACCCCGGCCAGTGAAGCTCCGTGTGTAGCCAGAGAAAACTCATTTTCTTCCCAGACCCATGGCTACAGTGGTCACGGGGCGGTCAACAGCAGAGAATTTCAGGGAGCTTCACGGCAGCAAGAATGGAGGTTTCCAAAGAGAAAAGCAAGGCTAGTACCATCACGACCCCATTTCCATGTGCACAGGCAGCATCCAAAACTCTGGTTTCTCACAAGACAAAAGAGACACAGCGTACCCACTAGTTCCTTCCCTGAAGCAACTTCTCGAGGCACGGCGTTCTGCATCTAGTGCACGGCCTCAACCAAGGAACGCCCTAGTTAGGCCTCGGGGCCGGTGCCTCTTCAAAAGCCTGCAGTGCTAGAGGAAAAACTCTGCTTTAGTTGCAATACGAACGCAAGCCGATTTTCTCCTGGAGGCAGGGTGACTTCAGGTAGGAGGTCCTGGAAGGAAGGCGAAGCCTAGTGTTTTCCTCAATGCAGCTCAGACTAGGGAATGTGTGCGCGATTTGCACAGCAAGTTGGAACTTGCCAAAACGGAGCTCGTCAACCTGTGCGAGTGCTGTTCCATCAAGATCTCCTAAGAAAGACTGCAGTGTGTTGCCCATGACTCAGCAGGCACAGAGGAACTCCGAGGGACATATGGGCCACGTTGTTGCTCAGCAGGCCTACAGGAGTGTGGAGGATCTCAGTGATCTTGGAACGAAAAGGATGCTCACCCGAGGGGCCTAGGAGTGCTGAAAAGTGTACTTCCTTTAAAATAAAGCAGAACAGCGACTAAGAGCTCATGGAAAGAGCTGCATGCCTCCCTTTCTGTCTGGCTACTCAGGGCCTTACCTCGAGGCAAGGACTCACGTTGAGATTCCCTTTAGCTCTAGAGCATGGCAAGATGAGTCCCACCCCGGATAATGAAGCACCCTGTGTAGCCAGAGAAAACTCATTTTCTTCCCAGACCAATGCCTACAATAGCCAGGGTCCTGTCAACAGCAGAGAATTCAGGGAGCTTCAAGGCAGCATGAATGGAGCTTTCAAAATGGATAAGCAAGTCTACTACCAACATGCCCACATTTCCCTAGGCACAAACAGCATACATCCCTGTGGTTTCACACAACTCAAAAGAGACACAGATTACACACTGCTTCCTTCCCTGAATCAAATTCTCGTGGCAGGGTGTTCTGCATCTAGTGAACTGCCTCAACCAAGGAACGCCCTAGCTAGGCCTCTGGGCTCGTGCCTATTCAAAAGCTTGCAGTGCTATAGGAAGAACTGTGCTTTAGTTGCAATAGGAAGCAAGGCGTCGTTCTCCTGGAGGCAGGGTGACTTCAGGTAGGAGTTCCTGGAAGGAAGGGGAAGCCTAGTGTTTTTCTCAGTGCAGCTCAGACTAGGGAATGTGTGCGACTTCCACAGCAAGTCGGAACTTGCCAGAACGGTGCTCGTGAACCTGTGCGAGTGCTGTGAAACCAAGATATCCCAAGAAAGAGTGCAGTGTGTTGCCCATGACTCAGCAGACACAGAGGACCTCCGAGGGACCTAAGGGCCTCGTTGTTGCTCAGCAAGCCAACAGGGGTGTGGAGGTACTCAGTGATCTTGGTACTAAAATGAGGCTGCCCCGAGGGTCCTAGGAGTGCTGAAAAGGCTACTTCCTTTAATATAAAGGAGAACAGCGACTAAGAGCTCATGGAAAGAGCTGCATGCCTCCCTTTCTGCATGGCTACTCAGGGCCTTACCTCGAGGCAAGGACTGACGTTGAGATTCCTTATAGCTCTAGAGCATGGCAAGATGAGTCCCAGACCTGGGTATGAAGCACACTGGGTAGCCAGAGAAAACTCATTTTCTCCCCAGACCAATGCCTACAATAGCCAGGGGCCTGTCCACAGCAGAGAATTTCAGGGAGCTTCACGGCAGCAAGAATGGAGGTTTCCAAATGGGAAACAAGGCTATTACCATCATATACCCCCATTTCCGTGGGCACAGGCAGCATACATCTCTGTGGTTTCTAACAAGTCAAAAGAGACCCAGAGTACACACTGGTTGCTTCCCTGAATCAACTTCTCGAGGCAGGGTGTTCTACCTCTAGTGAACGGCCTCACCAGGGAAAGCCCTAGCTAGGCCTCTGGGCCCTTGCCTATTCAAAAGCCTGCAGTGCTACAGGAGAAACTGTGCTTCAGTTGCAATAGGAACGCAGCCGTCTTTCTCCGGGAGGCAGGGTGACTTCAGGTAGGAGGTCCTGGATGGAAGGAGAAGCCTAGTGTTTTTCTCTGTGCAGCTCAGACTAGGGAATGAGTGTGACTTCCACGGCATGTTGGAACTTGCTAGAACGGTGCTCGT
Source organism: Eschrichtius robustus (assembly GCF_028021215.1). NCBI lineage: Eukaryota > Metazoa > Chordata > Mammalia > Artiodactyla > Eschrichtiidae > Eschrichtius > Eschrichtius robustus. The sequence goes on from NC_090832.1 coordinate 100,368,354, forward strand.
CAATCTGTGCGATTGCTGGCTAAATCCAGATGTCCCAATAAGAGTGCACTGTGTAGCCCTTCACTCGGCATACACACTGTGAGTCGGAAAGCTCCTGGCCTGGATAGTGCTTAGAATGGCCAGGTGAGACTGAGGGTACTCGGTGTTCTTGCAGGGAATAAGTTTACCAGACGAGGCACCTAGGTGTCCTAAAAAGCCTACTGGCGTTCAAATGCTGCAGAGCAGCGACTACGGCCTCATGGAAACTGCTACACGCCTCTGCTTGTGCATAGCATTTCAGGGCCTTACCTCGAGGCAAGTTCTCACGTTGCTTGCCCTGTGAGCGACACAGCATGTTAGGATGCTGTATTTCTCCTTGACTAGAGTGACTTCAGGAACGAGGTCCTCGATCAATTCTAAGCAGAGTGTTTCCTCAGAGCAGCTCAGACGAGGGCAATGTCGAAGACTTCCAGGGCATGTTGGACTGCCTAGAAATGTGGTTCTGATGCTGTTCGAGGGTTCTGGAAATGTAGCTCTCCTGAAGTAACGTATAGTGTGTTGCCCGAGACTCGGCAGACACAGAGGGCCTCCGAGGGACGTATGGGACTCAATGCTGCTCAGCAGGCCCACAGGGGTGTGGAGGGAGTCAGTGATCTTGGAAGCAAAATGATGCTCACCCGAGGGGCCTAGGAGTCCTGAAAAGGGTCCTTCCTTTAATATAAAGCGGAACCTCCACTAAGAGCTCATGGAAAGAGCTGCATGCCTCCCTTTCTGCAGGGCTACTCAGGGCCTTACCTCGAGGCGAGGACTCACGTGGAGATTCCCTTTGGCTCTAGAGCATGGCAAGGTGAGCCCCACCCCGGCCAGTGAAGCTCCGTGTGTAGCCAGAGAAAACTCATTTTCTTCCCAGACCCATGGCTACAGTGGTCACGGGGCGGTCAACAGCAGAGAATTTCAGGGAGCTTCACGGCAGCAAGAATGGAGGTTTCCAAAGAGAAAAGCAAGGCTAGTACCATCACGACCCCATTTCCATGTGCACAGGCAGCATCCAAAACTCTGGTTTCTCACAAGACAAAAGAGACACAGCGTACCCACTAGTTCCTTCCCTGAAGCAACTTCTCGAGGCACGGCGTTCTGCATCTAGTGCACGGCCTCAACCAAGGAACGCCCTAGTTAGGCCTCGGGGCCGGTGCCTCTTCAAAAGCCTGCAGTGCTAGAGGAAAAACTCTGCTTTAGTTGCAATACGAACGCAAGCCGATTTTCTCCTGGAGGCAGGGTGACTTCAGGTAGGAGGTCCTGGAAGGAAGGCGAAGCCTAGTGTTTTCCTCAATGCAGCTCAGACTAGGGAATGTGTGCGCGATTTGCACAGCAAGTTGGAACTTGCCAAAACGGAGCTCGTCAACCTGTGCGAGTGCTGTTCGATCAAGATCTCCTAAGAAAGACTGCAGTGTGTTGCCCAGGACTCAGCAGGCACAGAGGAACTCCGAGGGACATATGGGCCACGTTGTTGCTCAGCAGGCCTACAGGAGTGTGGAGGATCTCAGTGATCTTGGAACGAAAAGGATGCTCACCCGAGGGGCCTAGGAGTGCTGAAAAGTGTACTTCCTTTAAAATAAAGCAGAACAGCGACTAAGAGCTCATGGAAAGAGCTGTATGCCTCCCTTTCTGTCTGGCTACTCAGGGCCTTACCTCGAGGCAAGGACTCACGTTGAGATTCCCTTTAGCTCTAGAGCATGGCAAGATGAGTCCCACCCCGGATAATGAAGCACCCTGTGTAGCCAGAGAAAACTCATTTTCTTCCCAGACCAATGCCTACAATAGCCAGGGTCCTGTCAACAGCAGAGAATTCAGGGAGCTTCAAGGCAGCATGAATGGAGCTTTCAAAATGGATAAGCAAGTCTACTACCAACATGCCCACATTTCCCTAGGCACAAACAGCATACATCCCTGTGGTTTCACACAACTCAAAAGAGACACAGATTACACACTGCTTCCTTCCCTGAATCAAATTCTCATGGCAGGGTGTTCTGCATCTAGTGAACTGCCTCAACCAAGGAACGCCCTAGCTAGGCCTCTGGGCTCGTGCCTATTCAAAAGCTTGCAGTGCTATAGGAAGAACTGTGCTTTAGTTGCAATAGGAAGCAAGGCGTCGTTCTCCTGGAGGCAGGGTGACTTCAGGTAGGAGTTCCTGGAAGGAAGGGGAAGCCTAGTGTTTTTCTCAGTGCAGCTCAGACTAGGGAATGTGTGCGACTTCCACAGCAAGTTGGAACTTGCCAGAACGGTGCTCGTGAACCTGTGCGAGTGCTGTGAAACCAAGATATCCCAAGAAAGAGTGCAGTGTGTTGCCCATGACTCAGCAGACACAGAGGACCTCCGAGGGACCTAAGGGCCTCGTTGTTGCTCAGCAAGCCAACAGGGGTGTGGAGGTACTCAGTGATCTTGGTACTAAAATGAGGCTGCCCCGAGGGTCCTAGGAGTGCTGAAAAGGCTACTTCCTTTAATATAAAGGAGAAGAGCGACTAAGAGCTCATGGAAAGAGCTGCATGCCTCCCTTTCTGCATGGCTACTCAGGGCCTTACCTCGAGGCAAGGACTGACGTTGAGATTCCTTATAGCTCTAGAGCATGGCAAGATGAGTCCCAGCCCTGGGTATGAAGCACACTGGGTAGCCAGAGAAAACTCATTTTCTCCCCAGACCAATGCCTACAATAGCCAGGGGCCTGTCCACAGCAGAGAATTTCAGGGAGCTTCACGGCAGCAAGAATGGAGGTTTCCAAATGGGAAACAAGGCTATTACCATCATATACCCCCATTTCCGTGGGCACAGGCAGCATACATCTCTGTGGTTTCTAACAAGTCAAAAGAGACCCAGAGTACACACTGGTTGCTTCCCTGAATCAACTTCTCGAGGCAGGGTGTTCTACCTCTAGTGAACGGCCTCACCAGGGAAAGCCCTAGCTAGGCCTCTGGGCCCTTGCCTATTCAAAAGCCTGCAGTGCTACAGGAGAAACTGTGCTTCAGTTGCAATAGGAACGCAGCCGTCTTTCTCCGGGAGGCAGGGTGACTTCAGGTAGGAGGTCCTGGATGGAAGGAGAAGCCTAGTGTTTTTCTCTGTGCAGCTCAGACTAGGGAATGAGTGTGACTTCCACGGCATGTTGGAACTTGCTAGAACGGTGCTCGTCAATCTGTGCGATTGCTGGCTAAATCCAGATGTCCCAATAAGACTGCACTGTGTAGCCCTTCTCTCGGCATACTCACTGTGAGTCGGAAAGCTCCTGGCCTGGATAGTGCTTAGAATGGCCAGGTGAGACTGAGGGTACTCGGTGTTCTTGCAGGGAATAAGTTTACCAGACGAGGCACCTAGGTGTCCTAAAAAGCCTACTGGCGTTCAAATGCTGCAGAGCAGCGACTACGGCCTCATGGAAACTGCTACACGCCTCTGCTTGTGCATAGCATTTCAGGGCCTTACCTCGAGGCAAGTTCTCACGTTGCTTGCCCTGTGAGCGACACAGCATGTTAGGATGCTGTATTTCTCCTTGACTAGAGTGACTTCAGGAACGAGGTCCTCGATCAATTCTAAGCAGAGTGTTTCCTCAGAGCAGCTCAGACGAGGGCAATGTCGAAGACTTCCAGGGCATGTTGGACTGCCTAGAAATGTGGTTCTGATGCTGTTCGAGGGTTCTGGAAATGTAGCTCTCCTGAAGTAACGTATAGTGTGTTGCCCGAGACTCGGCAGACACAGAGGGCCTCCGAGGGACGTATGGGACTCAATGCTGCTCAGCAGGCCCACAGGGGTGTGGAGGGAGTCAGTGATCTTGGAAGCAAAATGATGCTCACCCGAGGGGCCTAGGAGTCCTGAAAAGGGTCCTTCCTTTAATATAAAGCGGAACCTCCACTAAGAGCTCATGGAAAGAGCTGCATGCCTCCCTTTCTGCAGGGCTACTCAGGGCCTTACCTCGAGGCGAGGACTCACGTGGAGATTCCCTTTGGCTCTAGAGCATGGCAAGGTGAGCCCCACCCCGGCCAGTGAAGCTCCGTGTGTAGCCAGAGAAAACTCATTTTCTTCCCAGACCCATGGCTACAGTGGTCACGGGGCGGTCAACAGCAGAGAATTTCAGGGAGCTTCACGGCAGCAAGAATGGAGGTTTCCAAAGAGAAAAGCAAGGCTAGTACCATCACGACCCCATTTCCATGTGCACAGGCAGCATCCAAAACTCTGGTTTCTCACAAGACAAAAGAGACACAGCGTACCCACTAGTTCCTTCCCTGAAGCAACTTCTCGAGGCACGGCGTTCTGCATCTAGTGCACGGCCTCAACCAAGGAACGCCCTAGTTAGGCCTCGGGGCCAGTGCCTCTTCAAAAGCCTGCAGTGCTAGAGGAAAAACTCTGCTTTAGTTGCAATACGAACGCAAGCCGATTTTCTCCTGGAGGCAGGGTGACTTCAGGTAGGAGGTCCTGGAAGGAAGGCGAAGCCTAGTGTTTTCCTCAATGCAGCTCAGACTAGGGAATGTGTGCGCGATTTGCACAGCAAGTTGGAACTTGCCAAAACGGAGCTCGTCAACCTGTGCGAGTGCTGTTCCATCAAGATCTCCTAAGAAAGACTGCAGTGTGTTGCCCATGACTCAGCAGGCACAGAGGAACTCCGAGGGACATATGGGCCACGTTGTTGCTCAGCAGGCCTACAGGAGTGTGGAGGATCTCAGTGATCTTGGAACGAAAAGGATGCTCACCCGAGGGGCCTAGGAGTGCTGAAAAGTGTACTTCCTTTAAAATAAAGCAGAACAGCGACTAAGAGCTCATGGAAAGAGCTGCATGCCTCCCTTTCTGTCTGGCTACTCAGGGCCTTACCTCGAGGCAAGGACTCACGTTGAGATTCCCTTTAGCTCTAGAGCATGGCAAGATGAGTCCCACCCCGGATAATGAAGCACCCTGTGTAGCCAGAGAAAACTCATTTTCTTCCCAGACCAATGCCTACAATAGCCAGGGTCCTGTCAACAGCAGAGAATTCAGGGAGCTTCAAGGCAGCATGAATGGAGCTTTCAAAATGGATAAGCAAGTCTACTACCAACATGCCCACATTTCCCTAGGCACAAACAGCATACATCCCTGTGGTTTCACACAACTCAAAAGAGACACAGATTACACACTGCTTCCTTCCCTGAATCAAATTCTCGTGGCAGGGTGTTCTGCATCTAGTGAACTGCCTCAACCAAGGAACGCCCTAGCTAGGCCTCTGGGCTCGTGCCTATTCAAAAGCTTGCAGTGCTATAGGAAGAACTGTGCTTTAGTTGCAATAGGAAGCAAGGCGTCGTTCTCCTGGAGGCAGGGTGACTTCAGGTAGGAGTTCCTGGAAGGAAGGGGAAGCCTAGTGTTTTTCTCAGTGCAGCTCAGACTAGGGAATGTGTGCGACTTCCACAGCAAGTCGGAACTTGCCAGAACGGTGCTCGTGAACCTGTGCGAGTGCTGTGAAACCAAGATATCCCAAGAAAGAGTGCAGTGTGTTGCCCATGACTCAGCAGACACAGAGGACCTCCGAGGGACCTAAGGGCCTCGTTGTTGCTCAGCAAGCCAACAGGGGTGTGGAGGTACTCAGTGATCTTGGTACTAAAATGAGGCTGCCCCGAGGGTCCTAGGAGTGCTGAAAAGGCTACTTCCTTTAATATAAAGGAGAACAGCGACTAAGAGCTCATGGAAAGAGCTGCATGCCTCCCTTTCTGCATGGCTACTCAGGGCCTTACCTCGAGGCAAGGACTGACGTTGAGATTCCTTATAGCTCTAGAGCATGGCAAGATGAGTCCCAGCCCTGGGTATGAAGCACACTGGGTAGCCAGAGAAAACTCATTTTCTCCCCAGACCAATGCCTACAATAGCCAGGGGCCTGTCCACAGCAGAGAATTTCAGGGAGCTTCACGGCAGCAAGAATGGAGGTTTCCAAATGGGAAACAAGGCTATTACCATCATATACCCCCATTTCCGTGGGCACAGGCAGCATACATCTCTGTGGTTTCTAACAAGTCAAAAGAGACCCAGAGTACACACTGGTTGCTTCCCTGAATCAACTTCTCGAGGCAGGGTGTTCTACCTCTAGTGAACGGCCTCACCAGGGAAAGCCCTAGCTAGGCCTCTGGGCCCTTGCCTATTCAAAAGCCTGCAGTGCTACAGGAGAAACTGTGCTTCAGTTGCAATAGGAACGCAGCCGTCTTTCTCCGGGAGGCAGGGTGACTTCAGGTAGGAGGTCCTGGATGGAAGGAGAAGCCTAGTGTTTTTCTCTGTGCAGCTCAGACTAGGGAATGAGTGTGACTTCCACGGCATGTTGGAACTTGCTAGAACGGTGCTCGTCAATCTGTGCGATTGCTGGCTAAATCCAGATGTCCCAATAAGAGTGCACTGTGTAGCCCTTCACTCGGCATACACACTGTGAGTCGGAAAGCTCCTGGCCTGGATAGTGCTTAGAATGGCCAGGTGAGACTGAGGGTACTCGGTGTTCTTGCAGGGAATAAGTTTACCAGACGAGGCACCTAGGTGTCCTAAAAAGCCTACTGGCGTTCAAATGCTGCAGAGCAGCGACTACGGCCTCATGGAAACTGCTACACGCCTCTGCTTGTGCATAGCATTTCAGGGCCTTACCTCGAGGCAAGTTCTCACGTTGCTTGCCCTGTGAGCGACACAGCATGTTAGGATGCTGTATTTCTCCTTGACTAGAGTGACTTCAGGAACGAGGTCCTCGATCAATTCTAAGCAGAGTGTTTCCTCAGAGCAGCTCAGACGAGGGCAATGTCGAAGACTTCCAGGGCATGTTGGACTGCCTAGAAATGTGGTTCTGATGCTGTTCGAGGGTTCTGGAAATGTAGCTCTCCTGAAGTAACGTATAGTGTGTTGCCCGAGACTCGGCAGACACAGAGGGCCTCCGAGGGACGTATGGAACTCAATGCTGCTCAGCAGGCCCACAGGGGTGTGGAGGGAGTCAGTGATCTTGGAAGCAAAATGATGCTCACCCGAGGGGCCTAGGAGTCCTGAAAAGGGTCCTTCCTTTAATATAAAGCGGAACCTCCACTAAGAGCTCATGGAAAGAGCTGCATACCTCCCTTTCTGCAGGGCTACTCAGGGCCTTACCTCGAGGCGAGGACTCACGTGGAGATTCCCTTTGGCTCTAGAGCATGGCAAGGTGAGCCCCACCCCGGCCAGTGAATCTCCGTGTGTAGCCAGAGAAAACTCATTTTCTTCCCACACCCATGCCTACAGTGGTCACGGGGCGGTCAACAGCAGAGAATTTCAGGGAGCTTCACGGCAGCAAGAATGGAGGTTTCCAAAGAGAAAAGCAAGGCTAGTACCATCACGACCCCATTTCCATGTGCACAGGCAGCATCCAAAACTCTGGTTTCTCACAAGACAAAAGAGACACAGCGTACCCACTAGTTCCTTCCCTGAAGCAACTTCTCGAGGCACAGCGTTCTGCATCTAGTGCACGGCCTCAACCAAGGAACGCCCTAGTTAGGCCTCGGGGCCGGTGCCTCTTCAAAAGCCTGCAGTGCTAGAGGAAAAACTCTGCTTTAGTTGCAATACGAACGCAAGCCGATTTTCTCCTGGAGGCAGGGTGACTTCAGGTAGGAGGTCCTGGAAGGAAGGCGAAGCCTAGTGTTTTCCTCAATGCAGCTCAGACTAGGGAATGTGTGCGCGATTTGCACAGCAAGTTGGAACTTGCCAAAACGGAGCTCGTCAACCTGTGCGAGTGCTGTTCGATCAAGATCTCCTAAGAAAGACTGCAGTGTGTTGCCCATGACTCAGCAGGCACAGAGGAACTCCGAGGGACATATGGGCCACGTTGTTGCTCAGCAGGCCTACAGGAGTGTGGAGGATCTCAGTGATCTTGGAACGAAAAGGATGCTCACCCGAGGGGCCTAGGAGTGCTGAAAAGTGTACTTCCTTTAAAATAAAGCAGAACAGCGACTAAGAGCTCATGGAAAGAGCTGCATGCCTCCCTTTCTGTCTGGCTACTCAGGGCCTTACCTCGAGGCAAGGACTCACGTTGAGATTCCCTTTAGCTCTAGAGCATGGCAAGATGAGTCCCACCCCGGATAATGAAGCACCCTGTGTAGCCAGAGAAAACTCATTTTCTTCCCAGACCAATGCCTACAATAGCCAGGGTCCTGTCAACAGCAGAGAATTCAGGGAGCTTCAAGGCAGCATGAATGGAGCTTTCAAAATGGATAAGCAAGTCTACTACCAACATGCCCACATTTCCCTAGGCACAAACAGCATACATCCCTGTGGTTTCACACAACTCAAAAGAGACACAGATTACACACTGCTTCCTTCCCTGAATCAAATTCTCGTGGCAGGGTGTTCTGCATCTAGTGAACTGCCTCAACCAAGGAACGCCCTAGCTAGGCCTCTGGGCTCGTGCCTATTCAAAAGCTTGCAGTGCTATAGGAAGAACTGTGCTTTAGTTGCAATAGGAAGCAAGGCGTCGTTCTCCTGGAGGCAGGGTGACTTCAGGTAGGAGTTCCTGGAAGGAAGGGGAAGCCTAGTGTTTTTCTCAGTGCAGCTCAGACTAGGGAATGTGTGCGACTTCCACAGCAAGTCGGAACTTGCCAGAACGGTGCTCGTGAACCTGTGCGAGTGCTGTGAAACCAAGATATCCCAAGAAAGAGTGCAGTGTGTTGCCCATGACTCAGCAGACACAGAGGACCTCCGAGGGACCTAAGGGCCTCGTTGTTGCTCAGCAAGCCAACAGGGGTGTGGAGGTACTCAGTGATCTTGGTACTAAAATGAGGCTGCCCCGAGGGTCCTAGGAGTGCTGAAAAGGCTACTTCCTTTAATATAAAGGAGAACAGCGACTAAGAGCTCATGGAAAGAGCTGCATGCCTCCCTTTCTGCATGGCTACTCAGGGCCTTACCTCGAGGCAAGGACTGACGTTGAGATTCCTTATAGCTCTAGAGCATGGCAAGATGAGTCCCAGACCTGGGTATGAAGCACACTGGGTAGCCAGAGAAAACTCATTTTCTCCCCAGACCAATGCCTACAATAGCCAGGGGCCTGTCCACAGCAGAGAATTTCAGGGAGCTTCACGGCAGCAAGAATGGAGGTTTCCAAATGGGAAACAAGGCTATTACCATCATATACCCCCATTTCCGTGGGCACAGGCAGCATACATCTCTGTGGTTTCTAACAAGTCAAAAGAGACCCAGAGTACACACTGGTTGCTTCCCTGAATCAACTTCTCGAGGCAGGGTGTTCTACCTCTAGTGAACGGCCTCACCAGGGAAAGCCCTAGCTAGGCCTCTGGGCCCTTGCCTATTCAAAAGCCTGCAGTGCTACAGGAGAAACTGTGCTTCAGTTGCAATAGGAACGCAGCCGTCTTTCTCCGGGAGGCAGGGTGACTTCAGGTAGGAGGTCCTGGATGGAAGGAGAAGCCTAGTGTTTTTCTCTGTGCAGCTCAGACTAGGGAATGAGTGTGACTTCCACGGCATGTTGGAACTTGCTAGAACGGTGCTCGTCAATCTGTGCGATTGCTGGCTAAATCCAGATGTCCCAATAAGAGTGCACTGTGTAGCCCTTCACTCGGCATACACACTGTGAGTCGGAAAGCTCCTGGCCTGGATAGTGCTTAGAATGGCCAGGTGAGACTGAGGGTACTCGGTGTTCTTGCAGGGAATAAGTTTACCAGACGAGGCACCTAGGTGTCCTAAAAAGCCTACTGGCGTTCAAATGCTGCAGAGCAGCGACTACGGCCTCATGGAAACTGCTACACGCCTCTGCTTGTGCATAGCATTTCAGGGCCTTACCTCGAGGCAAGTTCTCACGTTGCTTGCCCTGTGAGCGACACAGCATGTTAGGATGCTGTATTTCTCCTTGACTAGAGTGACTTCAGGAACGAGGTCCTCGATCAATTCTAAGCAGAGTGTTTCCTCAGAGCAGCTCAGACGAGGGCAATGTCGAAGACTTCCAGGGCATGTTGGACTGCCTAGAAATGTGGTTCTGATGCTGTTCGAGGGTTCTGGAAATGTAGCTCTCCTGAAGTAACGTATAGTGTGTTGCCCGAGACTCGGCAGACACAGAGGGCCTCCGAGGGACGTATGGGACTCAATGCTGCTCAGCAGGCCCACAGGGGTGTGGAGGGAGTCAGTGATCTTGGAAGCAAAATGATGCTCACCCGAGAGACCTAGGAGTCCTGAAAAGGGTCCTTCCTTTAATATAAAGCAGAACCTCCACTAAGAGCTCATGGAAAGAGCTGCATGCCTCCCTTTCTGCAGGGCTACTCAGGGCCTTACCTCGAGGCGAGGACTCACGTGGAGATTCCCTTTGGCTCTAGAGCATGGCAAGGTGAGCCCCACCCCGGCCAGTGAAGCTCCGTGTGTAGCCAGAGAAAACTCATTTTCTTCCCAGACCCATGGCTACAGTGGTCACGGGGCGGTCAACAGCAGAGAATTTCAGGGAGCTTCACGGCAGCAAGAATGGAGGTTTCCAAAGAGAAAAGCAAGGCTAGTACCATCACGACCCCATTTCCATGTGCACAGGCAGCATCCAAAACTCTGGTTTCTCACAAGACAAAAGAGACACAGCGTACCCACTAGTTCCTTCCCTGAAGCAACTTCTCGAGGCACGGCGTTCTGCATCTAGTGCACGGCCTCAACCAAGGAACGCCCTAGTTAGGCCTCGGGGCCGGTGCCTCTTCAAAAGCCTGCAGTGCTAGAGGAAAAACTCTGCTTTAGTTGCAATACGAACGCAAGCCGATTTTCTCCTGGAGGCAGGGTGACTTCAGGTAGGAGGTCCTGGAAGGAAGGCGAAGCCTAGTGTTTTCCTCAATGCAGCTCAGACTAGGGAATGTGTGCGCGATTTGCACAGCAAGTTGGAACTTGCCAAAACGGAGCTCGTCAACCTGTGCGAGTGCTGTTCGATCAAGATCTCCTAAGAAAGACTGCAGTGTGTTGCCCATGACTCAGCAGGCACAGAGGAACTCCGAGGGACATATGGGCCACGTTGTTGCTCAGCAGGCCTACAGGAGTGTGGAGGATCTCAGTGATCTTGGAACGAAAAGGATGCTCACCCGAGGGGCCTAGGAGTGCTGAAAAGTGTACTTCCTTTAAAATAAAGCAGAACAGCGACTAAGAGCTCATGGAAAGAGCTGTATGCCTCCCTTTCTGTCTGGCTACTCAGGGCCTTACCTCGAGGCAAGGACTCACGTTGAGATTCCCTTTAGCTCTAGAGCATGGCAAGATGAGTCCCACCCCGGATAATGAAGCACCCTGTGTAGCCAGAGAAAACTCATTTTCTTCCCAGACCAATGCCTACAATAGCCAGGGTCCTGTCAACAGCAGAGAATTCAGGGAGCTTCAAGGCAGCATGAATGGAGCTTTCAAAATGGATAAGCAAGTCTACTACCAACATGCCCACATTTCCCTAGGCACAAACAGCATACATCCCTGTGGTTTCACACAACTCAAAAGAGACACAGATTACACACTGCTTCCTTCCCTGAATCAAATTCTCGTGGCAGGGTGTTCTGCATCTAGTGAACTGCCTCAACCAAGGAACGCCCTAGCTAGGCCTCTGGGCTCGTGCCTATTCAAAAGCTTGCAGTGCTATAGGAAGAACTGTGCTTTAGTTGCAATAGGAAGCAAGGCGTCGTTCTCCTGGAGGCAGGGTGACTTCAGGTAGGAGTTCCTGGAAGGAAGGGGAAGCCTAGTGTTTTTCTCAGTGCAGCTCAGACTAGGGAATGTGTGCGACTTCCACAGCAAGTCGGAACTTGCCAGAACGGTGCTCGTGAACCTGTGCGAGTGCTGTGAAACCAAGATATCCCAAGAAAGAGTGCAGTGTGTTGCCCATGACTCAGCAGACACAGAGGACCTCCGAGGGACCTAAGGGCCTCGTTGTTGCTCAGCAAGCCAACAGGGGTGTGGAGGTACTCAGTGATCTTGGTACTAAAATGAGGCTGCCCCGAGGGTCCTAGGAGTGCTGAAAAGGCTACTTCCTTTAATATAAAGGAGAACAGCGACTAAGAGCTCATGGAAAGAGCTGCATGCCTCCCTTTCTGCATGGCTACTCAGGGCCTTACCTCGAGGCAAGGACTGACGTTGAGATTCCTTATAGCTCTAGAGCATGGCAAGATGAGTCCCAGCCCTGGGTATGAAGCACACTGGGTAGCCAGAGAAAACTCATTTTCTCCCCAGACCAATGCCTACAATAGCCAGGGGCCTGTCCACAGCAGAGAATTTCAGGGAGCTTCACGGCAGCAAGAATGGAGGTTTCCAAATGGGAAACAAGGCTATTACCATCATATACCCCCATTTCCGTGGGCACAGGCAGCATACATCTCTGTGGTTTCTAACAAGTCAAAAGAGACCCAGAGTACACACTGGTTGCTTCCCTGAATCAACTTCTCGAGGCAGGGTGTTCTACCTCTAGTGAACGGCCTCACCAGGGAAAGCCCTAGCTAGGCCTCTGGGCCCTTGCCTATTCAAAAGCCTGCAGTGCTACAGGAGAAACTGTGCTTCAGTTGCAATAGGAACGCAGCCGTCTTTCTCCGGGAGGCAGGGTGACTTCAGGTAGGAGGTCCTGGATGGAAGGAGAAGCCTAGTGTTTTTCTCTGTGCAGCTCAGACTAGGGAATGAGTGTGACTTCCACGGCATGTTGGAACTTGCTAGAACGGTGCTCGTCAATCTGTGCGATTGCTGGCTAAATCCAGATGTCCCAATAAGAGTGCACTGTGTAGCCCTTCACTCGGCATACACACTGTGAGTCGGAAAGCTCCTGGCCTGGATAGTGCTTAGAATGGCCAGGTGAGACTGAGGGTACTCGGTGTTCTTGCAGGGAATAAGTTTACCAGACGAGGCACCTAGGTGTCCTAAAAAGCCTACTGGCGTTCAAATGCTGCAGAGCAGCGACTACGGCCTCATGGAAACTGCTACACGCCTCTGCTTGTGCATAGCATTTCAGGGCCTTACCTCGAGGCAAGTTCTCACGTTGCTTGCCCTGTGAGCGACACAGCATGTTAGGATGCTGTATTTCTCCTTGACTAGAGTGACTTCAGGAACGAGGTCCTCGATCAATTCTAAGCAGAGTGTTTCCTCAGAGCAGCTCAGACGAGGGCAATGTCGAAGACTTCCAGGGCATGTTGGACTGCCTAGAAATGTGGTTCTGATGCTGTTCGAGGGTTCTGGAAATGTAGCTCTCCTGAAGTAACGTATAGTGTGTTGCCCGAGACTCGGCAGACACAGAGGGCCTCCGAGGGACGTATGGAACTCAATGCTGCTCAGCAGGCCCACAGGGGTGTGGAGGGAGTCAGTGATCTTGGAAGCAAAATGATGCTCACCCGAGGGGCCTAGGAGTCCTGAAAAGGGTCCTTCCTTTAATATAAAGCGGAACCTCCACTAAGAGCTCATGGAAAGAGCTGCATACCTCCCTTTCTGCAGGGCTACTCAGGGCCTTACCTCGAGGCGAGGACTCACGTGGAGATTCCCTTTGGCTCTAGAGCATGGCAAGGTGAGCCCCACCCCGGCCAGTGAATCTCCGTGTGTAGCCAGAGAAAACTCATTTTCTTCCCACACCCATGCCTACAGTGGTCACGGGGCGGTCAACAGCAGAGAATTTCAGGGAGCTTCACGGCAGCAAGAATGGAGGTTTCCAAAGAGAAAAGCAAGGCTAGTACCATCACGACCCCATTTCCATGTGCACAGGCAGCATCCAAAACTCTGGTTTCTCACAAGACAAAAGAGACACAGCGTACCCACTAGTTCCTTCCCTGAAGCAACTTCTCGAGGCACAGCGTTCTGCATCTAGTGCACGGCCTCAACCAAGGAACGCCCTAGTTAGGCCTCGGGGCCGGTGCCTCTTCAAAAGCCTGCAGTGCTAGAGGAAAAACTCTGCTTTAGTTGCAATACGAACGCAAGCCGATTTTCTCCTGGAGGCAGGGTGACTTCAGGTAGGAGGTCCTGGAAGGAAGGCGAAGCCTAGTGTTTTCCTCAATGCAGCTCAGACTAGGGAATGTGTGCGCGATTTGCACAGCAAGTTGGAACTTGCCAAAACGGAGCTCGTCAACCTGTGCGAGTGCTGTTCGATCAAGATCTCCTAAGAAAGACTGCAGTGTGTTGCCCATGACTCAGCAGGCACAGAGGAACTCCGAGGGACATATGGGCCACGTTGTTGCTCAGCAGGCCTACAGGAGTGTGGAGGATCTCAGTGATCTTGGAACGAAAAGGATGCTCACCCGAGGGGCCTAGGAGTGCTGAAAAGTGTACTTCCTTTAAAATAAAGCAGAACAGCGACTAAGAGCTCATGGAAAGAGCTGCATGCCTCCCTTTCTGTCTGGCTACTCAGGGCCTTACCTCGAGGCAAGGACTCACGTTGAGATTCCCTTTAGCTCTAGAGCATGGCAAGATGAGTCCCACCCCGGATAATGAAGCACCCTGTGTAGCCAGAGAAAACTCATTTTCTTCCCAGACCAATGCCTACAATAGCCAGGGTCCTGTCAACAGCAGAGAATTCAGGGAGCTTCAAGGCAGCATGAATGGAGCTTTCAAAATGGATAAGCAAGTCTACTACCAACATGCCCACATTTCCCTAGGCACAAACAGCATACATCCCTGTGGTTTCACACAACTCAAAAGAGACACAGATTACACACTGCTTCCTTCCCTGAATCAAATTCTCGTGGCAGGGTGTTCTGCATCTAGTGAACTGCCTCAACCAAGGAACGCCCTAGCTAGGCCTCTGGGCTCGTGCCTATTCAAAAGCTTGCAGTGCTATAGGAAGAACTGTGCTTTAGTTGCAATAGGAAGCAAGGCGTCGTTCTCCTGGAGGCAGGGTGACTTCAGGTAGGAGTTCCTGGAAGGAAGGGGAAGCCTAGTGTTTTTCTCAGTGCAGCTCAGACTAGGGAATGTGTGCGACTTCCACAGCAAGTCGGAACTTGCCAGAACGGTGCTCGTGAACCTGTGCGAGTGCTGTGAAACCAAGATATCCCAAGAAAGAGTGCAGTGTGTTGCCCATGACTCAGCAGACACAGAGGACCTCCGAGGGACCTAAGGGCCTCGTTGTTGCTCAGCAAGCCAACAGGGGTGTGGAGGTACTCAGTGATCTTGGTACTAAAATGAGGCTGCCCCGAGGGTCCTAGGAGTGCTGAAAAGGCTACTTCCTTTAATATAAAGGAGAACAGCGACTAAGAGCTCATGGAAAGAGCTGCATGCCTCCCTTTCTGCATGGCTACTCAGGGCCTTACCTCGAGGCAAGGACTGACGTTGAGATTCCTTATAGCTCTAGAGCATGGCAAGATGAGTCCCAGCCCTGGGTATGAAGCACACTGGGTAGCCAGAGAAAACTCATTTTCTCCCCAGACCAATGCCTACAATAGCCAGGGGCCTGTCCACAGCAGAGAATTTCAGGGAGCTTCACGGCAGCAAGAATGGAGGTTTCCAAATGGGAAACAAGGCTATTACCATCATATACCCCCATTTCCGTGGGCACAGGCAGCATACATCTCTGTGGTTTCTAACAAGTCAAAAGAGACCCAGAGTACACACTGGTTGCTTCCCTGAATCAACTTCTCGAGGCAGGGTGTTCTACCTCTAGTGAACGGCCTCACCAGGGAAAGCCCTAGCTAGGCCTCTGGGCCCTTGCCTATTCAAGAGCCTGCAGTGCTACAGGAGAAACTGTGCTTCAGTTGCAATAGGAACGCAGCCGTCTTTCTCCGGGAGGCAGGGTGACTTCAGGTAGGAGGTCCTGGATGGAAGGAGAAGCCTAGTGTTTTTCTCTGTGCAGCTCAGACTAGGGAATGAGTGTGACTTCCACGGCATGTTGGAACTTGCTAGAACGGTGCTCGTCAATCTGTGCGATTGCTGGCTAAATCCAGATGTCCCAATAAGAGTGCACTGTGTAGCCCTTCACTCGGCATACACACTGTGAGTCGGAAAGCTCCTGGCCTGGATAGTGCTTAGAATGGCCAGGTGAGACTGAGGGTACTCGGTGTTCTTGCAGGGAATAAGTTTACCAGACGAGGCACCTAGGTGTCCTAAAAAGCCTACTGGCGTTCAAATGCTGCAGAGCAGCGACTACGGCCTCATGGAAACTGCTACACGCCTCTGCTTGTGCATAGCATTTCAGGGCCTTACCTCGAGGCAAGTTCTCACGTTGCTTGCCCTGTGAGCGACACAGCATGTTAGGATGCTGTATTTCTCCTTGACTAGAGTGACTTCAGGAACGAGGTCCTCGATCAATTCTAAGCAGAGTGTTTCCTCAGAGCAGCTCAGACGAGGGCAATGTCGAAGACTTCCAGGGCATGTTGGACTGCCTAGAAATGTGGTTCTGATGCTGTTCGAGGGTTCTGGAAATGTAGCTCTCCTGAAGTAACGTATAGTGTGTTGCCCGAGACTCGGCAGACACAGAGGGCCTCCGAGGGACGTATGGGACTCAATGCTGCTCAGCAGGCCCACAGGGGTGTGGAGGGAGTCAGTGATCTTGGAAGCAAAATGATGCTCACCCGAGGGGCCTAGGAGTCCTGAAAAGGGTCCTTCCTTTAATATAAAGCGGAACCTCCACTAAGAGCTCATGGAAAGAGCTGCATGCCTCCCTTTCTGCAGGGCTACTCAGGGCCTTACCTCGAGGCGAGGACTCACGTGGAGATTCCCTTTGGCTCTAGAGCATGGCAAGGTGAGCCCCACCCCGGCCAGTGAAGCTCCGTGTGTAGCCAGAGAAAACTCATTTTCTTCCCAGACCCATGGCTACAGTGGTCACGGGGCGGTCAACAGCAGAGAATTTCAGGGAGCTTCACGGCAGCAAGAATGGAGGTTTCCAAAGAGAAAAGCAAGGCTAGTACCATCACGACCCCATTTCCATGTGCACAGGCAGCATCCAAAACTCTGGTTTCTCACAAGACAAAAGAGACACAGCGTACCCACTAGTTCCTTCCCTGAAGCAACTTCTCGAGGCACGGCGTTCTGCATCTAGTGCACGGCCTCAACCAAGGAACGCCCTAGTTAGGCCTCGGGGCCGGTGCCTCTTCAAAAGCCTGCAGTGCTAGAGGAAAAACTCTGCTTTAGTTGCAATACGAACGCAAGCCGATTTTCTCCTGGAGGCAGGGTGACTTCAGGTAGGAGGTCCTGGAAGGAAGGCGAAGCCTAGTGTTTTCCTCAATGCAGCTCAGACTAGGGAATGTGTGCGCGATTTCCACAGCAAGTTGGAACTTGCCAAAACGGAGCTCGTCAACCTGTGCGAGTGCTGTTCGATCAAGATCTCCTAAGAAAGACTGCAGTGTGTTGCCCATGACTCAGCAGGCACAGAGGAACTCCGAGGGACATATGGGCCACGTTGTTGCTCAGCAGGCCTACAGGAGTGTGGAGGATCTCAGTGATCTTGGAACGAAAAGGATGCTCACCCGAGGGGCCTAGGAGTGCTGAAAAGTGTACTTCCTTTAAAATAAAGCAGAACAGCGACTAAGAGCTCATGGAAAGAGCTGCATGCCTCCCTTTCTGTCTGGCTACTCAGGGCCTTACCTCGAGGCAGGGACTCACGTTGAGATTCCCTTTAGCTCTAGAGCATGGCAAGATGAGTCCCACCCCGGATAATGAAGCACCCTGTGTAGCCAGAGAAAACTCATTTTCTTCCCAGACCAATGCCTACAATAGCCAGGGTCCTGTCAACAGCAGAGAATTCAGGGAGCTTCAAGGCAGCATGAATGGAGCTTTCAAAATGGATAAGCAAGTCTACTACCAACATGCCCACATTTCCCTAGGCACAAACAGCATACATCCCTGTGGTTTCACACAACTCAAAAGAGACACAGATTACACACTGCTTCCTTCCCTGAATCAAATTCTCGTGGCAGGGTGTTCTGCATCTAGTGAACTGCCTCAACCAAGGAACGCCCTAGCTAGGCCTCTGGGCTCGTGCCTATTCAAAAGCTTGCAGTGCTATAGGAAAAACTGTGCTTCAGTTGCAATAGGAAGCAAGGCGTCCTTCTCCTGGAGGCAGGGTGACTTCAGGTAGGAGTTCCTGGAAGGAAGGGGAAGCCTAGTGTTTTTCTCAGTGCAGCTCAGACTAGGGAATGTGTGCGACTTCCACAGCAAGTCGGAACTTGCCAGAACGGTGCTCGTGAACCTGTGCGAGTGCTGTGAAACCAAGATATCCCAAGAAAGAGTGCAGTGTGTTGCCCATGACTCAGCAGACACAGAGGACCTCCGAGGGACCTAAGGGCCTCGTTGTTGCTCAGCAAGCCAACAGGGCTGTGGAGGTACTCAGTGATCTTGGTACTAAAATGAGGCTGCCCCGAGGGTCCTAGGAGTGCTGAAAAGGCTACTTCCTTTAATATAAAGGAGAACAGCGACTAAGAGCTCATGGAAAGAGCTGCATGCCTCCCTTTCTGCATGGCTACTCAGGGCCTTACCTCGAGGCAAGGACTGACGTTGAGATTCCTTATAGCTCTAGAGCATGGCAAGATGAGTCCCAGCCCTGGGTATGAAGCACACTGGGTAGCCAGAGAAAACTCATTTTCTCCCCAGACCAATGCCTACAATAGCCAGGGGCCTGTCCACAGCAGAGAATTTCAGGGAGCTTCACGGCAGCAAGAATGGAGGTTTCCAAATGGGAAACAAGGCTATTACCATCATATACCCCCATTTCCGTGGGCACAGGCAGCATACATCTCTGTGGTTTCTAACAAGTCAAAAGAGACCCAGAGTACACACTGGTTGCTTCCCTGAATCAACTTCTCGAGGCAGGGTGTTCTACCTCTAGTGAACGGCCTCACCAGGGAAAGCCCTAGCTAGGCCTCTGGGCCCTTGCCTATTCAAAAGCCTGCAGTGCTACAGGAGAAACTGTGCTTCAGTTGCAATAGGAACGCAGCCGTCTTTCTCCGGGAGGCAGGGTGACTTCAGGTAGGAGGTCCTGGATGGAAGGAGAAGCCTAGTGTTTTTCTCTGTGCAGCTCAGACTAGGGAATGAGTGTGACTTCCACGGCATGTTGGAACTTGCTAGAACGGTGCTCGTCAATCTGTGCGATTGCTGGCTAAATCCAGATGTCCCAATAAGACTGCACTGTGTAGCCCTTCACTCGGCATACACACTGTGAGTCGGAAAGCTCCTGGCCTGGATAGTGCTTAGAATGGCCAGGTGAGACTGAGGGTACTCGGTGTTCTTGCAGGGAATAAGTTTACCAGACGAGGCACCTAGGTGTCCTAAAAAGCCTACTGGCGTTCAAATGCTGCAGAGCAGCGACTACGGCCTCATGGAAACTGCTACACGCCTCTGCTTGTGCATAGCATTTCAGGGCCTTACCTCGAGGCAAGTTCTCACGTTGCTTGCCCTGTGAGCGACACAGCATGTTAGGATGCTGTATTTCTCCTTGACTAGAGTGACTTCAGGAACGAGGTCCTCGATCAATTCTAAGCAGAGTGTTTCCTCAGAGCAGCTCAGACGAGGGCAATGTCGAAGACTTCCAGGGCATGTTGGACTGCCTAGAAATGTGGTTCTGATGCTGTTCGAGGGTTCTGGAAATGTAGCTCTCCTGAAGTAACGTATAGTGTGTTGCCCGAGACTCGGCAGACACAGAGGGCCTCCGAGGGACGTATGGGACTCAATGCTGCTCAGCAGGCCCACAGGGGTGTGGAGGGAGTCAGTGATCTTGGAAGCAAAATGATGCTCACCCGAGGGGCCTAGGAGTCCTGAAAAGGGTCCTTCCTTTAATATAAAGCGGAACCTCCACTAAGAGCTCATGGAAAGAGCTGCATGCCTCCCTTTCTGCAGGGCTACTCAGGGCCTTACCTCGAGGCGAGGACTCACGTGGAGATTCCCTTTGGCTCTAGAGCATGGCAAGGTGAGCCCCACCCCGGCCAGTGAAGCTCCGTGTGTAGCCAGAGAAAACTCATTTTCTTCCCACACCCATGCCTACAGTGGTCACGGGGCGGTCAACAGCAGAGAATTTCAGGGAGCTTCACGGCAGCAAGAATGGAGGTTTCCAAAGAGAAAAGCAAGGCTAGTACCATCACGACCCCATTTCCATGTGCACAGGCAGCATCCAAAACTCTGGTTTCTCACAAGACAAAAGAGACACAGCGTACCCACTAGTTCCTTCCCTGAAGCAACTTCTCGAGGCACGGCGTTCTGCATCTAGTGCACGGCCTCAACCAAGGAACGCCCTAGTTAGGCCTCGGGGCCGGTGCCTCTTCAAAAGCCTGCAGTGCTAGAGGAAAAACTCTGCTTTAGTTGCAATACGAACGCAAGCCGATTTTCTCCTGGAGGCAGGGTGACTTCAGGTAGGAGGTCCTGGAAGGAAGGCGAAGCCTAGTGTTTTCCTCAATGCAGCTCAGACTAGGGAATGTGTGCGCGATTTGCACAGCAAGTTGGAACTTGCCAAAACGGAGCTCGTCAACCTGTGCGAGTGCTGTTCCATCAAGATCTCCTAAGAAAGACTGCAGTGTGTTGCCCATGACTCAGCAGGCACAGAGGAACTCCGAGGGACATATGGGCCACGTTGTTGCTCAGCAGGCCTACAGGAGTGTGGAGGATCTCAGTGATCTTGGAACGAAAAGGATGCTCACCCGAGGGGCCTAGGAGTGCTGAAAAGTGTACTTCCTTTAAAATAAAGCAGAACAGCGACTAAGAGCTCATGGAAAGAGCTGCATGCCTCCCTTTCTGTCTGGCTACTCAGGGCCTTACCTCGAGGCAAGGACTCACGTTGAGATTCCCTTTAGCTCTAGAGCATGGCAAGATGAGTCCCACCCCGGATAATGAAGCACCCTGTGTAGCCAGAGAAAACTCATTTTCTTCCCAGACCAATGCCTACAATAGCCAGGGTCCTGTCAACAGCAGAGAATTCAGGGAGCTTCAAGGCAGCATGAATGGAGCTTTCAAAATGGATAAGCAAGTCTACTACCAACATGCCCACATTTCTCTAGGCACAAACAGCATACATCCCTGTGGTTTCACACAACTCAAAAGAGACACAGATTACACACTGCTTCCTTCCCTGAATCAAATTCTCGTGGCAGGGTGTTCTGCATCTAGTGAACTGCCTCAACCAAGGAACGCCCTAGCTAGGACTCTGGGCTCGTGCCTATTCAAAAGCTTGCAGTGCTATAGGAAAAACTGTGCTTCAGTTGCAATAGGAAGCAAGGCGTCGTTCTCCTGGAGGCAGGGTGACTTCAGGTAGGAGTTCCTGGAAGGAAGGGGAAGCCTAGTGTTTTTCTCAGTGCAGCTCAGACTAGGGAATGTGTGCGACTTCCACAGCAAGTCGGAACTTGCCAGAACGGTGCTCGTGAACCTGTGCGAGTGCTGTGAAACCAAGATATCCCAAGAAAGAGTGCAGTGTGTTGCCCATGACTCAGCAGACACAGAGGACCTCCGAGGGACCTAAGGGCCTCGTTGTTGCTCAGCAAGCCAACAGGGCTGTGGAGGTACTCAGTGATCTTGGTACTAAAATGAGGCTGCCCCGAGGGTCCTAGGAGTGCTGAAAAGGCTACTTCCTTTAATATAAAGGAGAAGAGCGACTAAGAGCTCATGGAAAGAGCTGCATGCCTCCCTTTCTGCATGGCTACTCAGGGCCTTACCTCGAGGCAAGGACTGACGTTGAGATTCCTTATAGCTCTAGAGCATGGCAAGATGAGTCCCAGCCCTGGGTATGAAGCACACTGGGTAGCCAGAGAAAACTCATTTTCTCCCCAGACCAATGCCTACAATAGCCAGGGGCCTGTCCACAGCAGAGAATTTCAGGGAGCTTCACGGCAGCAAGAATGGAGGTTTCCAAATGGGAAACAAGGCTATTACCATCATATACCCCCATTTCCGTGGGCACAGGCAGCATACATCTCTGTGGTTTCTAACAAGTCAAAAGAGACCCAGAGTACACACTGGTTGCTTCCCTGAATCAACTTCTCGAGGCAGGGTGTTCTACCTCTAGTGAACGGCCTCACCAGGGAAAGCCCTAGCTAGGCCTCTGGGCCCTTGCCTATTCAAGAGCCTGCAGTGCTACAGGAGAAACTGTGCTTCAGTTGCAATAGGAACGCAGCCGTCTTTCTCCGGGAGGCAGGGTGACTTCAGGTAGGAGGTCCTGGATGGAAGGAGAAGCCTAGTGTTTTTCTCTGTGCAGCTCAGACTAGGGAATGAGTGTGACTTCCACGGCATGTTGGAACTTGCTAGAACGGTGCTCGTCAATCTGTGCGATTGCTGGCTAAATCCAGATGTCCCAATAAGAGTGCACTGTGTAGCCCTTCACTCGGCATACACACTGTGAGTCGGAAAGCTCCTGGCCTGGATAGTGCTTAGAATGGCCAGGTGAGACTGAGGGTACTCGGTGTTCTTGCAGGGAATAAGTTTACCAGACGAGGCACCTAGGTGTCCTAAAAAGCCTACTGGCGTTCAAATGCTGCAGAGCAGCGACTACGGCCTCATGGAAACTGCTACACGCCTCTGCTTGTGCATAGCATTTCAGGGCCTTACCTCGAGGCAAGTTCTCACGTTGCTTGCCCTGTGAGCGACACAGCATGTTAGGATGCTGTATTTCTCCTTGACTAGAGTGACTTCAGGAACGAGGTCCTCGATCAATTCTAAGCAGAGTGTTTCCTCAGAGCAGCTCAGACGAGGGCAATGTCGAAGACTTCCAGGGCATGTTGGACTGCCTAGAAATGTGGTTCTGATGCTGTTCGAGGGTTCTGGAAATGTAGCTCTCCTGAAGTAACGTATAGTGTGTTGCCCGAGACTCGGCAGACACAGAGGGCCTCCGAGGGACGTATGGGACTCAATGCTGCTCAGCAGGCCCACAGGGGTGTGGAGGGAGTCAGTGATCTTGGAAGCAAAATGATGCTCACCCGAGGGGCCTAGGAGTCCTGAAAAGGGTCCTTCCTTTAATATAAAGCGGAACCTCCACTAAGAGCTCATGGAAAGAGCTGCATGCCTCCCTTTCTGCAGGGCTACTCAGGGCCTTACCTCGAGGCGAGGACTCACGTGGAGATTCCCTTTGGCTCTAGAGCATGGCAAGGTGAGCCCCACCCCGGCCAGTGAAGCTCCGTGTGTAGCCAGAGAAAACTCATTTTCTTCCCAGACCCATGGCTACAGTGGTCACGGGGCGGTCAACAGCAGAGAATTTCAGGGAGCTTCACGGCAGCAAGAATGGAGGTTTCCAAAGAGAAAAGCAAGGCTAGTACCATCACGACCCCATTTCCATGTGCACAGGCAGCATCCAAAACTCTGGTTTCTCACAAGACAAAAGAGACACAGCGTACCCACTAGTTCCTTCCCTGAAGCAACTTCTCGAGGCACGGCGTTCTGCATCTAGTGCACGGCCTCAACCAAGGAACGCCCTAGTTAGGCCTCGGGGCCGGTGCCTCTTCAAAAGCCTGCAGTGCTAGAGGAAAAACTCTGCTTTAGTTGCAATACGAACGCAAGCCGATTTTCTCCTGGAGGCAGGGTGACTTCAGGTAGGAGGTCCTGGAAGGAAGGCGAAGCCTAGTGTTTTCCTCAATGCAGCTCAGACTAGGGAATGTGTGCGCGATTTCCACAGCAAGTTGGAACTTGCCAAAACGGAGCTCGTCAACCTGTGCGAGTGCTGTTCGATCAAGATCTCCTAAGAAAGACTGCAGTGTGTTGCCCATGACTCAGCAGGCACAGAGGAACTCCGAGGGACATATGGGCCACGTTGTTGCTCAGCAGGCCTACAGGAGTGTGGAGGATCTCAGTGATCTTGGAACGAAAAGGATGCTCACCCGAGGGGCCTAGGAGTGCTGAAAAGTGTACTTCCTTTAAAATAAAGCAGAACAGCGACTAAGAGCTCATGGAAAGAGCTGCATGCCTCCCTTTCTGTCTGGCTACTCAGGGCCTTACCTCGAGGCAGGGACTCACGTTGAGATTCCCTTTAGCTCTAGAGCATGGCAAGATGAGTCCCACCCCGGATAATGAAGCACCCTGTGTAGCCAGAGAAAACTCATTTTCTTCCCAGACCAATGCCTACAATAGCCAGGGTCCTGTCAACAGCAGAGAATTCAGGGAGCTTCAAGGCAGCATGAATGGAGCTTTCAAAATGGATAAGCAAGTCTACTACCAACATGCCCACATTTCCCTAGGCACAAACAGCATACATCCCTGTGGTTTCACACAACTCAAAAGAGACACAGATTACACACTGCTTCCTTCCCTGAATCAAATTCTCGTGGCAGGGTGTTCTGCATCTAGTGAACTGCCTCAACCAAGGAACGCCCTAGCTAGGCCTCTGGGCTCGTGCCTATTCAAAAGCTTGCAGTGCTATAGGAAAAACTGTGCTTCAGTTGCAATAGGAAGCAAGGCGTCCTTCTCCTGGAGGCAGGGTGACTTCAGGTAGGAGTTCCTGGAAGGAAGGGGAAGCCTAGTGTTTTTCTCAGTGCAGCTCAGACTAGGGAATGTGTGCGACTTCCACAGCAAGTCGGAACTTGCCAGAACGGTGCTCGTGAACCTGTGCGAGTGCTGTGAAACCAAGATATCCCAAGAAAGAGTGCAGTGTGTTGCCCATGACTCAGCAGACACAGAGGACCTCCGAGGGACCTAAGGGCCTCGTTGTTGCTCAGCAAGCCAACAGGGCTGTGGAGGTACTCAGTGATCTTGGTACTAAAATGAGGCTGCCCCGAGGGTCCTAGGAGTGCTGAAAAGGCTACTTCCTTTAATATAAAGGAGAACAGCGACTAAGAGCTCATGGAAAGAGCTGCATGCCTCCCTTTCTGCATGGCTACTCAGGGCCTTACCTCGAGGCAAGGACTGACGTTGAGATTCCTTATAGCTCTAGAGCATGGCAAGATGAGTCCCAGCCCTGGGTATGAAGCACACTGGGTAGCCAGAGAAAACTCATTTTCTCCCCAGACCAATGCCTACAATAGCCAGGGGCCTGTCCACAGCAGAGAATTTCAGGGAGCTTCACGGCAGCAAGAATGGAGGTTTCCAAATGGGAAACAAGGCTATTACCATCATATACCCCCATTTCCGTGGGCACAGGCAGCATACATCTCTGTGGTTTCTAACAAGTCAAAAGAGACCCAGAGTACACACTGGTTGCTTCCCTGAATCAACTTCTCGAGGCAGGGTGTTCTACCTCTAGTGAACGGCCTCACCAGGGAAAGCCCTAGCTAGGCCTCTGGGCCCTTGCCTATTCAAAAGCCTGCAGTGCTACAGGAGAAACTGTGCTTCAGTTGCAATAGGAACGCAGCCGTCTTTCTCCGGGAGGCAGGGTGACTTCAGGTAGGAGGTCCTGGATGGAAGGAGAAGCCTAGTGTTTTTCTCTGTGCAGCTCAGACTAGGGAATGAGTGTGACTTCCACGGCATGTTGGAACTTGCTAGAACGGTGCTCGTCAATCTGTGCGATTGCTGGCTAAATCCAGATGTCCCAATAAGACTGCACTGTGTAGCCCTTCACTCGGCATACACACTGTGAGTCGGAAAGCTCCTGGCCTGGATAGTGCTTAGAATGGCCAGGTGAGACTGAGGGTACTCGGTGTTCTTGCAGGGAATAAGTTTACCAGACGAGGCACCTAGGTGTCCTAAAAAGCCTACTGGCGTTCAAATGCTGCAGAGCAGCGACTACGGCCTCATGGAAACTGCTACACGCCTCTGCTTGTGCATAGCATTTCAGGGCCTTACCTCGAGGCAAGTTCTCACGTTGCTTGCCCTGTGAGCGACACAGCATGTTAGGATGCTGTATTTCTCCTTGACTAGAGTGACTTCAGGAACGAGGTCCTCGATCAATTCTAAGCAGAGTGTTTCCTCAGAGCAGCTCAGACGAGGGCAATGTCGAAGACTTCCAGGGCATGTTGGACTGCCTAGAAATGTGGTTCTGATGCTGTTCGAGGGTTCTGGAAATGTAGCTCTCCTGAAGTAACGTATAGTGTGTTGCCCGAGACTCGGCAGACACAGAGGGCCTCCGAGGGACGTATGGGACTCAATGCTGCTCAGCAGGCCCACAGGGGTGTGGAGGGAGTCAGTGATCTTGGAAGCAAAATGATGCTCACCCGAGGGGCCTAGGAGTCCTGAAAAGGGTCCTTCCTTTAATATAAAGCGGAACCTCCACTAAGAGCTCATGGAAAGAGCTGCATGCCTCCCTTTCTGCAGGGCTACTCAGGGCCTTACCTCGAGGCGAGGACTCACGTGGAGATTCCCTTTGGCTCTAGAGCATGGCAAGGTGAGCCCCACCCCGGCCAGTGAAGCTCCGTGTGTAGCCAGAGAAAACTCATTTTCTTCCCACACCCATGCCTACAGTGGTCACGGGGCGGTCAACAGCAGAGAATTTCAGGGAGCTTCACGGCAGCAAGAATGGAGGTTTCCAAAGAGAAAAGCAAGGCTAGTACCATCACGACCCCATTTCCATGTGCACAGGCAGCATCCAAAACTCTGGTTTCTCACAAGACAAAAGAGACACAGCGTACCCACTAGTTCCTTCCCTGAAGCAACTTCTCGAGGCACGGCGTTCTGCATCTAGTGCACGGCCTCAACCAAGGAACGCCCTAGTTAGGCCTCGGGGCCGGTGCCTCTTCAAAAGCCTGCAGTGCTAGAGGAAAAACTCTGCTTTAGTTGCAATACGAACGCAAGCCGATTTTCTCCTGGAGGCAGGGTGACTTCAGGTAGGAGGTCCTGGAAGGAAGGCGAAGCCTAGTGTTTTCCTCAATGCAGCTCAGACTAGGGAATGTGTGCGCGATTTGCACAGCAAGTTGGAACTTGCCAAAACGGAGCTCGTCAACCTGTGCGAGTGCTGTTCGATCAAGATCTCCTAAGAAAGACTGCAGTGTGTTGCCCATGACTCAGCAGGCACAGGGGAACTCCGAGGGACATATGGGCCACGTTGTTGCTCAGCAGGCCTACAGGAGTGTGGAGGATCTCAGTGATCTTGGAACGAAAAGGATGCTCACCCGAGGGGCCTAGGAGTGCTGAAAAGTGTACTTCCTTTAAAATAAAGCAGAACAGCGACTAAGAGCTCATGGAAAGAGCTGCATGCCTCCCTTTCTGTCTGGCTACTCAGGGCCTTACCTCGAGGCAAGGACTCACGTTGAGATTCCCTTTAGCTCTAGAGCATGGCAAGATGAGTCCCACCCCGGATAATGAAGCACCCTGTGTAGCCAGAGAAAACTCATTTTCTTCCCAGACCAATGCCTACAATAGCCAGGGTCCTGTCAACAGCAGAGAATTCAGGGAGCTTCAAGGCAGCATGAATGGAGCTTTCAAAATGGATAAGCAAGTCTACTACCAACATGCCCTCATTTCCCTAGGCACAAACAGCATACATCACTGTGGTTTCACACAACTCAAAAGAGACACAGATTACACACTGCTTCCTTCCCTGAATCAAATTCTCGTGGCAGGGTGTTCTGCATCTAGTGAACTGCCTCAACCAAGGAACGCCCTAGCTAGGCCTCTGGGCTCGTGCCTATTCAAAAGCTTGCAGTGCTATAGGAAAAACTGTGTTTCAGTTGCAATAGGAAGCAAGGCGTCCTTCTCCTGGAGGCAGGGTGACTTCAGGTAGGAGTTCCTGGAAGGAAGGGGAAGCCTAGTGTTTTTCTCAGTGCAGCTCAGACTAGGGAATGTGTGCGACTTCCACAGCAAGTCGGAACTTGCCAGAACGGTGCTCGTGAACCTGTGCGAGTGCTGTGAAACCAAGATATCCCAAGAAAGAGTGCAGTGTGTTGCCCATGACTCAGCAGACACAGAGGACCTCCGAGGGACCTAAGGGCCTCGTTGTTGCTCAGCAAGCCAACAGGGCTGTGGAGGTACTCAGTGATCTTGGTACTAAAATGAGGCTGCCCCGAGGGTCCTAGGAGTGCTGAAAAGGCTACTTCCTTTAATATAAAGGAGAACAGCGACTAAGAGCTCATGGAAAGAGCTGCATGCCTCCCTTTCTGCATGGCTACTCAGGGCCTTACCTCGAGGCAAGGACTGACGTTGAGATTCCTTATAGCTCTAGAGCATGGCAAGATGAGTCCCAGCCCTGGGTATGAAGCACACTGGGTAGCCAGAGAAAACTCATTTTCTCCCCAGACCAATGCCTACAATAGCCAGGGGCCTGTCCACAGCAGAGAATTTCAGGGAGCTTCACGGCAGCAAGAATGGAGGTTTCCAAATGGGAAACAAGGCTATTACCATCATATACCCCCATTTCCGTGGGCACAGGCAGCATACATCTCTGTGGTTTCTAACAAGTCAAAAGAGACCCAGAGTACACACTGGTTGCTTCCCTGAATCAACTTCTCGAGGCAGGGTGTTCTACCTCTAGTGAACGGCCTCACCAGGGAAAGCCCTAGCTAGGCCTCTGGGCCCTTGCCTATTCAAAAGCCTGCAGTGCTACAGGAGAAACTGTGCTTCAGTTGCAATAGGAACGCAGCCGTCTTTCTCCGGGAGGCAGGGTGACTTCAGGTAGGAGGTCCTGGATGGAAGGAGAAGCCTAGTGTTTTTCTCTGTGCAGCTCAGACTAGGGAATGAGTGTGACTTCCACGGCATGTTGGAACTTGCTAGAACGGTGCTCGTCAATCTGTGCGATTGCTGGCTAAATCCAGATGTCCCAATAAGAGTGCACTGTGTAGCCCTTCACTCGGCATACACACTGTGAGTCGGAAAGCTCCTGGCCTGGATAGTGCTTAGAATGGCCAGGTGAGACTGAGGGTACTCGGTGTTCTTGCAGGGAATAAGTTTACCAGACGAGGCACCTAGGTGTCCTAAAAAGCCTACTGGCGTTCAAATGCTGCAGAGCAGCGACTACGGCCTCATGGAAACTGCTACACGCCTCTGCTTGTGCATAGCATTTCAGGGCCTTACCTCGAGGCAAGTTCTCACGTTGCTTGCCCTGTGAGCGACACAGCATGTTAGGATGCTGTATTTCTCCTTGACTAGAGTGACTTCAGGAACGAGGTCCTCGATCAATTCTAAGCAGAGTGTTTCCTCAGAGCAGCTCAGACGAGGGCAATGTCGAAGACTTCCAGGGCATGTTGGACTGCCTAGAAATGTGGTTCTGATGCTGTTCGAGGGTTCTGGAAATGTAGCTCTCCTGAAGTAACGTATAGTGTGTTGCCCGAGACTCGGCAGACACAGAGGGCCTCCGAGGGACGTATGGGACTCAATGCTGCTCAGCAGGCCCACAGGGGTGTGGAGGGAGTCAGTGATCTTGGAAGCAAAATGATGCTCACCCGAGGGGCCTAGGAGTCCTGAAAAGGGTCCTTCCTTTAATATAAAGCGGAACCTCCACTAAGAGCTCATGGAAAGAGCTGCATGCCTCCCTTTCTGCAGGGCTACTCAGGGCCTTACCTCGAGGCGAGGACTCACGTGGAGATTCCCTTTGGCTCTAGAGCATGGCAAGGTGAGCCCCACCCCGGCCAGTGAAGCTCCGTGTGTAGCCAGAGAAAACTCATTTTCTTCCCACACCCATGCCTACAGTGGTCACGGGGCGGTCAACAGCAGAGAATTTCAGGGAGCTTCACGGCAGCAAGAATGGAGGTTTCCAAAGAGAAAAGCAAGGCTAGTACCATCACGACCCCATTTCCATGTGCACAGGCAGCATCCAAAACTCTGGTTTCTCACAAGACAAAAGAGACACAGCGTACCCACTAGTTCCTTCCCTGAAGCAACTTCTCGAGGCACGGCGTTCTGCATCTAGTGCACGGCCTCAACCAAGGAACGCCCTAGTTAGGCCTCGGGGCCGGTGCCTCTTCAAAAGCCTGCAGTGCTAGAGGAAAAACTCTGCTTTAGTTGCAATACGAACGCAAGCCGATTTTCTCCTGGAGGCAGGGTGACTTCAGGTAGGAGGTCCTGGAAGGAAGGCGAAGCCTAGTGTTTTCCTCAATGCAGCTCAGACTAGGGAATGTGTGCGCGATTTGCACAGCAAGTTGGAACTTGCCAAAACGGAGCTCGTCAACCTGTGCGAGTGCTGTTCGATCAAGATCTCCTAAGAAAGACTGCAGTGTGTTGCCCATGACTCAGCAGGCACAGGGGAACTCCGAGGGACATATGGGCCACGTTGTTGCTCAGCAGGCCTACAGGAGTGTGGAGGATCTCAGTGATCTTGGAACGAAAAGGATGCTCACCCGAGGGGCCTAGGAGTGCTGAAAAGTGTACTTCCTTTAAAATAAAGCAGAACAGCGACTAAGAGCTCATGGAAAGAGCTGCATGCCTCCCTTTCTGTCTGGCTACTCAGGGCCTTACCTCGAGGCAAGGACTCACGTTGAGATTCCCTTTAGCTCTAGAGCATGGCAAGATGAGTCCCACCCCGGATAATGAAGCACCCTGTGTAGCCAGAGAAAACTCATTTTCTTCCCAGACCAATGCCTACAATAGCCAGGGTCCTGTCAACAGCAGAGAATTCAGGGAGCTTCAAGGCAGCATGAATGGAGCTTTCAAAATGGATAAGCAAGTCTACTACCAACATGCCCTCATTTCCCTAGGCACAAACAGCATACATCACTGTGGTTTCACACAACTCAAAAGAGACACAGATTACACACTGCTTCCTTCCCTGAATCAAATTCTCGTGGCAGGGTGTTCTGCATCTAGTGAACTGCCTCAACCAAGGAACGCCCTAGCTAGGCCTCTGGGCTCGTGCCTATTCAAAAGCTTGCAGTGCTATAGGAAAAACTGTGCTTCAGTTGCAATAGGAAGCAAGGCGTCCTTCTCCTGGAGGCAGGGTGACTTCAGGTAGGAGTTCCTGGAAGGAAGGGGAAGCCTAGTGTTTTTCTCAGTGCAGCTCAGACTAGGGAATGTGTGCGACTTCCACAGCAAGTCGGAACTTGCCAGAACGGTGCTCGTGAACCTGTGCGAGTGCTGTGAAACCAAGATATCCCAAGAAAGAGTGCAGTGTGTTGCCCATGACTCAGCAGACACAGAGGACCTCCGAGGGACCTAAGGGCCTCGTTGTTGCTCAGCAAGCCAACAGGGCTGTGGAGGTACTCAGTGATCTTGGTACTAAAATGAGGCTGCCCCGAGGGTCCTAGGAGTGCTGAAAAGGCTACTTCCTTTAATATAAAGGAGAACAGCGACTAAGAGCTCATGGAAAGAGCTGCATGCCTCCCTTTCTGCATGGCTACTCAGGGCCTTACCTCGAGGCAAGGACTGACGTTGAGATTCCTTATAGCTCTAGAGCATGGCAAGATGAGTCCCAGCCCTGGGTATGAAGCACACTGGGTAGCCAGAGAAAACTCATTTTCTCCCCAGACCAATGCCTACAATAGCCAGGGGCCTGTCCACAGCAGAGAATTTCAGGGAGCTTCACGGCAGCAAGAATGGAGGTTTCCAAATGGGAAACAAGGCTATTACCATCATATACCCCCATTTCCGTGGGCACAGGCAGCATACATCTCTGTGGTTTCTAACAAGTCAAAAGAGACCCAGAGTACACACTGGTTGCTTCCCTGAATCAACTTCTCGAGGCAGGGTGTTCTACCTCTAGTGAACGGCCTCACCAGGGAAAGCCCTAGCTAGGCCTCTGGGCCCTTGCCTATTCAAAAGCCTGCAGTGCTACAGGAGAAACTGTGCTTCAGTTGCAATAGGAACGCAGCCGTCTTTCTCCGGGAGGCAGGGTGACTTCAGGTAGGAGGTCCTGGATGGAAGGAGAAGCCTAGTGTTTTTCTCTGTGCAGCTCAGACTAGGGAATGAGTGTGACTTCCACGGCATGTTGGAACTTGCTAGAACGGTGCTCGTCAATCTGTGCGATTGCTGGCTAAATCCAGATGTCCCAATAAGAGTGCACTGTGTAGCCCTTCACTCGGCATACACACTGTGAGTCGGAAAGCTCCTGGCCTGGATAGTGCTTAGAATGGCCAGGTGAGACTGAGGGTACTCGGTGTTCTTGCAGGGAATAAGTTTACCAGACGAGGCACCTAGGTGTCCTAAAAAGCCTACTGGCGTTCAAATGCTGCAGAGCAGCGACTACGGCCTCATGGAAACTGCTACACGCCTCTGCTTGTGCATAGCATTTCAGGGCCTTACCTCGAGGCAAGTTCTCACGTTGCTTGCCCTGTGAGCGACACAGCATGTTAGGATGCTGTATTTCTCCTTGACTAGAGTGACTTCAGGAACGAGGTCCTCGATCAATTCTAAGCAGAGTGTTTCCTCAGAGCAGCTCAGACGAGGGCAATGTCGAAGACTTCCAGGGCATGTTGGACTGCCTAGAAATGTGGTTCTGATGCTGTTCGAGGGTTCTGGAAATGTAGCTCTCCTGAAGTAACGTATAGTGTGTTGCCCGAGACTCGGCAGACACAGAGGGCCTCCGAGGGACGTATGGGACTCAATGCTGCTCAGCAGGCCCACAGGGGTGTGGAGGGAGTCAGTGATCTTGGAAGCAAAATGATGCTCACCCGAGGGGCCTAGGAGTCCTGAAAAGGGTCCTTCCTTTAATATAAAGCGGAACCTCCACTAAGAGCTCATGGAAAGAGCTGCATGCCTCCCTTTCTGCAGGGCTACTCAGGGCCTTACCTCGAGGCGAGGACTCACGTGGAGATTCCCTTTGGCTCTAGAGCATGGCAAGGTGAGCCCCACCCCGGCCAGTGAAGCTCCGTGTGTAGCCAGAGAAAACTCATTTTCTTCCCACACCCATGCCTACAGTGGTCACGGGGCGGTCAACAGCAGAGAATTTCAGGGAGCTTCACGGCAGCAAGAATGGAGGTTTCCAAAGAGAAAAGCAAGGCTAGTACCATCACGACCCCATTTCCATGTGCACAGGCAGCATCCAAAACTCTGGTTTCTCACAAGACAAAAGAGACACAGCGTACCCACTAGTTCCTTCCCTGAAGCAACTTCTCGAGGCACGGCGTTCTGCATCTAGTGCACGGCCTCAACCAAGGAACGCCCTAGTTAGGCCTCGGGGCCGGTGCCTCTTCAAAAGCCTGCAGTGCTAGAGGAAAAACTCTGCTTTAGTTGCAATACGAACGCAAGCCGATTTTCTCCTGGAGGCAGGGTGACTTCAGGTAGGAGGTCCTGGAAGGAAGGCGAAGCCTAGTGTTTTCCTCAATGCAGCTCAGACTAGGGAATGTGTGCGCGATTTGCACAGCAAGTTGGAACTTGCCAAAACGGAGCTCGTCAACCTGTGCGAGTGCTGTTCGATCAAGATCTCCTAAGAAAGACTGCAGTGTGTTGCCCATGACTCAGCAGGCACAGGGGAACTCCGAGGGACATATGGGCCACGTTGTTGCTCAGCAGGCCTACAGGAGTGTGGAGGATCTCAGTGATCTTGGAACGAAAAGGATGCTCACCCGAGGGGCCTAGGAGTGCTGAAAAGTGTACTTCCTTTAAAATAAAGCAGAACAGCGACTAAGAGCTCATGGAAAGAGCTGCATGCCTCCCTTTCTGTCTGGCTACTCAGGGCCTTACCTCGAGGCAAGGACTCACGTTGAGATTCCCTTTAGCTCTAGAGCATGGCAAGATGAGTCCCACCCCGGATAATGAAGCACCCTGTGTAGCCAGAGAAAACTCATTTTCTTCCCAGACCAATGCCTACAATAGCCAGGGTCCTGTCAACAGCAGAGAATTCAGGGAGCTTCAAGGCAGCATGAATGGAGCTTTCAAAATGGATAAGCAAGTCTACTACCAACATGCCCTCATTTCCCTAGGCACAAACAGCATACATCACTGTGGTTTCACACAACTCAAAAGAGACACAGATTACACACTGCTTCCTTCCCTGAATCAAATTCTCGTGGCAGGGTGTTCTGCATCTAGTGAACTGCCTCAACCAAGGAACGCCCTAGCTAGGCCTCTGGGCTCGTGCCTATTCAAAAGCTTGCAGTGCTATAGGAAAAACTGTGCTTCAGTTGCAATAGGAAGCAAGGCGTCCTTCTCCTGGAGGCAGAGTGACTTCAGGTAGGAGTTCCTGGAAGGAAGGGGAAGCCTAGTGTTTTTCTCAGTGCAGCTCAGACTAGGGAATGTGTGCGACTTCCACAGCAAGTCGGAACTTGCCAGAACGGTGCTCGTGAACCTGTGCGAGTGCTGTGAAACCAAGATATCCCAAGAAAGAGTGCAGTGTGTTGCCCATGACTCAGCAGACACAGAGGACCTCCGAGGGACCTAAGGGCCTCGTTGTTGCTCAGCAAGCCAACAGGGCTGTGGAGGTACTCAGTGATCTTGGTACTAAAATGAGGCTGCCCCGAGGGTCCTAGGAGTGCTGAAAAGGCTACTTCCTTTAATATAAAGGAGAACAGCGACTAAGAGCTCATGGAAAGAGCTGCATGCCTCCCTTTCTGCATGGCTACTCAGGGCCTTACCTCGAGGCAAGGACTGACGTTGAGATTCCTTATAGCTCTAGAGCATGGCAAGATGAGTCCCAGCCCTGGGTATGAAGCACACTGGGTAGCCAGAGAAAACTCATTTTCTCCCCAGACCAATGCCTACAATAGCCAGGGGCCTGTCCACAGCAGAGAATTTCAGGGAGCTTCACGGCAGCAAGAATGGAGGTTTCCAAATGGGAAACAAGGCTATTACCATCATATACCCCCATTTCCGTGGGCACAGGCAGCATACATCTCTGTGGTTTCTAACAAGTCAAAAGAGACCCAGAGTACACACTGGTTGCTTCCCTGAATCAACTTCTCGAGGCAGGGTGTTCTACCTCTAGTGAACGGCCTCACCAGGGAAAGCCCTAGCTAGGCCTCTGGGCCCTTGCCTATTCAAAAGCCTGCAGTGCTACAGGAGAAACTGTGCTTCAGTTGCAATAGGAACGCAGCCGTCTTTCTCCGGGAGGCAGGGTGACTTCAGGTAGGAGGTCCTGGATGGAAGGAGAAGCCTAGTGTTTTTCTCTGTGCAGCTCAGACTAGGGAATGAGTGTGACTTCCACGGCATGTTGGAACTTGCTAGAACGGTGCTCGTCAATCTGTGCGATTGCTGGCTAAATCCAGATGTCCCAATAAGAGTGCACTGTGTAGCCCTTCACTCGGCATACACACTGTGAGTCGGAAAGCTCCTGGCCTGGATAGTGCTTAGAATGGCCAGGTGAGACTGAGGGTACTCGGTGTTCTTGCAGGGAATAAGTTTACCAGACGAGGCACCTAGGTGTCCTAAAAAGCCTACTGGCGTTCAAATGCTGCAGAGCAGCGACTACGGCCTCATGGAAACTGCTACACGCCTCTGCTTGTGCATAGCATTTCAGGGCCTTACCTCGAGGCAAGTTCTCACGTTGCTTGCCCTGTGAGCGACACAGCATGTTAGGATGCTGTATTTCTCCTTGACTAGAGTGACTTCAGGAACGAGGTCCTCGATCAATTCTAAGCAGAGTGTTTCCTCAGAGCAGCTCAGACGAGGGCAATGTCGAAGACTTCCAGGGCATGTTGGACTGCCTAGAAATGTGGTTCTGATGCTGTTCGAGGGTTCTGGAAATGTAGCTCTCCTGAAGTAACGTATAGTGTGTTGCCCGAGACTCGGCAGACACAGAGGGCCTCCGAGGGACGTATGGGACTCAATGCTGCTCAGCAGGCCCACAGGGGTGTGGAGGGAGTCAGTGATCTTGGAAGCAAAATGATGCTCACCCGAGGGGCCTAGGAGTCCTGAAAAGGGTCCTTCCTTTAATATAAAGCGGAACCTCCACTAAGAGCTCATGGAAAGAGCTGCATGCCTCCCTTTCTGCAGGGCTACTCAGGGCCTTACCTCGAGGCGAGGACTCACGTGGAGATTCCCTTTGGCTCTAGAGCATGGCAAGGTGAGCCCCACCCCGGCCAGTGAAGCTCCGTGTGTAGCCAGAGAAAACTCATTTTCTTCCCACACCCATGCCTACAGTGGTCACGGGGCGGTCAACAGCAGAGAATTTCAGGGAGCTTCACGGCAGCAAGAATGGAGGTTTCCAAAGAGAAAAGCAAGGCTAGTACCATCACGACCCCATTTCCATGTGCACAGGCAGCATCCAAAACTCTGGTTTCTCACAAGACAAAAGAGACACAGCGTACCCACTAGTTCCTTCCCTGAAGCAACTTCTCGAGGCACGGCGTTCTGCATCTAGTGCACGGCCTCAACCAAGGAACGCCCTAGTTAGGCCTCGGGGCCGGTGCCTCTTCAAAAGCCTGCAGTGCTAGAGGAAAAACTCTGCTTTAGTTGCAATACGAACGCAAGCCGATTTTCTCCTGGAGGCAGGGTGACTTCAGGTAGGAGGTCCTGGAAGGAAGGCGAAGCCTAGTGTTTTCCTCAATGCAGCTCAGACTAGGGAATGTGTGCGCGATTTGCACAGCAAGTTGGAACTTGCCAAAACGGAGCTCGTCAACCTGTGCGAGTGCTGTTCGATCAAGATCTCCTAAGAAAGACTGCAGTGTGTTGCCCATGACTCAGCAGGCACAGGGGAACTCCGAGGGACATATGGGCCACGTTGTTGCTCAGCAGGCCTACAGGAGTGTGGAGGATCTCAGTGATCTTGGAACGAAAAGGATGCTCACCCGAGGGGCCTAGGAGTGCTGAAAAGTGTACTTCCTTTAAAATAAAGCAGAACAGCGACTAAGAGCTCATGGAAAGAGCTGCATGCCTCCCTTTCTGTCTGGCTACTCAGGGCCTTACCTCGAGGCAAGGACTCACGTTGAGATTCCCTTTAGCTCTAGAGCATGGCAAGATGAGTCCCACCCCGGATAATGAAGCACCCTGTGTAGCCAGAGAAAACTCATTTTCTTCCCAGACCAATGCCTACAATAGCCAGGGTCCTGTCAACAGCAGAGAATTCAGGGAGCTTCAAGGCAGCATGAATGGAGCTTTCAAAATGGATAAGCAAGTCTACTACCAACATGCCCTCATTTCCCTAGGCACAAACAGCATACATCACTGTGGTTTCACACAACTCAAAAGAGACACAGATTACACACTGCTTCCTTCCCTGAATCAAATTCTCGTGGCAGGGTGTTCTGCATCTAGTGAACTGCCTCAACCAAGGAACGCCCTAGCTAGGCCTCTGGGCTCGTGCCTATTCAAAAGCTTGCAGTGCTATAGGAAAAACTGTGCTTCAGTTGCAATAGGAAGCAAGGCGTCCTTCTCCTGGAGGCAGGGTGACTTCAGGTAGGAGTTCCTGGAAGGAAGGGGAAGCCTAGTGTTTTTCTCAGTGCAGCTCAGACTAGGGAATGTGTGCGACTTCCACAGCAAGTCGGAACTTGCCAGAACGGTGCTCGTGAACCTGTGCGAGTGCTGTGAAACCAAGATATCCCAAGAAAGAGTGCAGTGTGTTGCCCATGACTCAGCAGACACAGAGGACCTCCGAGGGACCTAAGGGCCTCGTTGTTGCTCAGCAAGCCAACAGGGCTGTGGAGGTACTCAGTGATCTTGGTACTAAAATGAGGCTGCCCCGAGGGTCCTAGGAGTGCTGAAAAGGCTACTTCCTTTAATATAAAGGAGAAGAGCGACTAAGAGCTCATGGAAAGAGCTGCATGCCTCCCTTTCTGCATGGCTACTCAGGGCCTTACCTCGAGGCAAGGACTGACGTTGAGATTCCTTATAGCTCTAGAGCATGGCAAGATGAGTCCCAGCCCTGGGTATGAAGCACACTGGGTAGCCAGAGAAAACTCATTTTCTCCCCAGACCAATGCCTACAATAGCCAGGGGCCTGTCCACAGCAGAGAATTTCAGGGAGCTTCACGGCAGCAAGAATGGAGGTTTCCAAATGGGAAACAAGGCTATTACCATCATATACCCCCATTTCCGTGGGCACAGGCAGCATACATCTCTGTGGTTTCTAACAAGTCAAAAGAGACCCAGAGTACACACTGGTTGCTTCCCTGAATCAACTTCTCGAGGCAGGGTGTTCTACCTCTAGTGAACGGCCTCACCAGGGAAAGCCCTAGCTAGGCCTCTGGGCCCTTGCCTATTCAAAAGCCTGCAGTGCTACAGGAGAAACTGTGCTTCAGTTGCAATAGGAACGCAGCCGTCTTTCTCCTGGAGGCAGGGTGACTTCAGGTAGGAGGTCCTGGATGGAAGGAGAAGCCTAGTGTTTTTCTCTGTGCAGCTCAGACTAGGGAATGAGTGTGACTTCCACGGCATGTTGGAACTTGCTAGAACGGTGCTCGTCAATCTGTGCGATTGCTGGCTAAATCCAGATGTCCCAATAAGAGTGCACTGTGTAGCCCTTCACTCGGCATACACACTGTGAGTCGGAAAGCTCCTGGCCTGGATAGTGCTTAGAATGGCCAGGTGAGACTGAGGGTACTCGGTGTTCTTGCAGGGAATAAGTTTACCAGACGAGGCACCTAGGTGTCCTAAAAAGCCTACTGGCGTTCAAATGCTGCAGAGCAGTGACTACGGCCTCATGGAAACTGCTACACGCCTCTGCTTGTGAATAGCATTCCAGGGCCTTACCTCGGGGCAAGTTCTCACGTTGCTTGCCCTGTGAGCGACACAGCATGTTAGGATGCTGTATTTCTCCTTGACTAGAGTGACTTCAGGAACGAGGTCCTCGATCAATTCTAAGCAGAGTGTTTCCTCAGAGCAGCTCAGACGAGGGCAATGTCGAAGACTTCCAGGGCATGTTGGACTGCCTAGAAATGTGGTTCTGATGCTGTTCGAGGGTTCTGGAAATGTAGCTCTCCTGAAGTAACGTATAGTGTGTTGCCCGAGACTCGGCAGACACAGAAGGCCTCCGAGGGACGTATGGGACTCAATGCTGCTCAGCAGGCCCACAGGGGTGTGGAGGGAGTCAGTGATCTTGGAAGCAAAATGATGCTCACCCGAGGGGCCTAGGAGTCCTGAAAAGGGTCCTTCCTTTAATATAAAGCGGAACCTCCACTAAGAGCTCATGGAAAGAGCTGCATGCCTCCCTTTCTGCAGGGCTACTCAGGGCCTTACCTCGAGGCGAGGACTCACGTGGAGATTCCCTTTGGCTCTAGAGCATGGCAAGGTGAGCCCCACCCCGGCCAGTGAAGCTCCGTGTGTAGCCAGAGAAAACTCATTTTCTTCCCACACCCATGCCTACAGTGGTCACGGGGCGGTCAACAGCAGAGAATTTCAGGGAGCTTCACGGCAGCAAGAATGGAGGTTTCCAAAGAGAAAAGCAAGGCTAGTACCATCACGACCCCATTTCCATGTGCACAGGCAGCATCCAAAACTCTGGTTTCTCACAAGACAAAAGAGACACAGCGTACCCACTAGTTCCTTCCCTGAAGCAACTTCTCGAGGCACGGCGTTCTGCATCTAGTGCACGGCCTCAACCAAGGAACGCCCTAGTTAGGCCTCGGGGCCGGTGCCTCTTCAAAAGCCTGCAGTGCTAGAGGAAAAACTCTGCTTTAGTTGCAATACGAACGCAAGCCGATTTTCTCCTGGAGGCAGGGTGACTTCAGGTAGGAGGTCCTGGAAGGAAGGCGAAGCCTAGTGTTTTCCTCAATGCAGCTCAGACTAGGGAATGTGTGCGCGATTTGCACAGCAAGTTGGAACTTGCCAAAACGGAGCTCGTCAACCTGTGCGAGTGCTGTTCCATCAAGATCTCCTAAGAAAGACTGCAGTGTGTTGCCCATGACTCAGCAGGCACAGAGGAACTCCGAGGGACATATGGGCCACGTTGTTGCTCAGCAGGCCTACAGGAGTGTGGAGGATCTCAGTGATCTTGGAACGAAAAGGATGCTCACCCGAGGGGCCTAGGAGTGCTGAAAAGTGTACTTCCTTTAAAATAAAGCAGAACAGCGACTAAGAGCTCATGGAAAGAGCTGCATGCCTCCCTTTCTGTCTGGCTACTCAGGGCCTTACCTCGAGGCAAGGACTCACGTTGAGATTCCCTTTAGCTCTAGAGCATGGCAAGATGAGTCCCACCCCGGATAATGAAGCACCCTGTGTAGCCAGAGAAAACTCATTTTCTTCCCAGACCAATGCCTACAATAGCCAGGGTCCTGTCAACAGCAGAGAATTCAGGGAGCTTCAAGGCAGCATGAATGGAGCTTTCAAAATGGATAAGCAAGTCTACTACCAACATGCCCACATTTCTCTAGGCACAAACAGCATACATCCCTGTGGTTTCACACAACTCAAAAGAGACACAGATTACACACTGCTTCCTTCCCTGAATCAAATTCTCGTGGCAGGGTGTTCTGCATCTAGTGAACTGCCTCAACCAAGGAACGCCCTAGCTAGGACTCTGGGCTCGTGCCTATTCAAAAGCTTGCAGTGCTATAGGAAAAACTGTGCTTCAGTTGCAATAGGAAGCAAGGCGTCGTTCTCCTGGAGGCAGGGTGACTTCAGGTAGGAGTTCCTGGAAGGAAGGGGAAGCCTAGTGTTTTTCTCAGTGCAGCTCAGACTAGGGAATGTGTGCGACTTCCACAGCAAGTCGGAACTTGCCAGAACGGTGCTCGTGAACCTGTGCGAGTGCTGTGAAACCAAGATATCCCAAGAAAGAGTGCAGTGTGTTGCCCATGACTCAGCAGACACAGAGGACCTCCGAGGGACCTAAGGGCCTCGTTGTTGCTCAGCAAGCCAACAGGGCTGTGGAGGTACTCAGTGATCTTGGTACTAAA
The DNA here is from genome assembly GCF_028021215.1 of Eschrichtius robustus. NCBI lineage: Eukaryota > Metazoa > Chordata > Mammalia > Artiodactyla > Eschrichtiidae > Eschrichtius > Eschrichtius robustus. The sequence continues at coordinate 100,408,691 of NC_090832.1, forward strand.
ATGAGGCTGCCCCGAGGGTCCTAGGAGTGCTGAAAAGGCTACTTCCTTTAATATAAAGGAGAAGAGCGACTAAGAGCTCATGGAAAGAGCTGCATGCCTCCCTTTCTGCATGGCTACTCAGGGCCTTACCTCGAGGCAAGGACTGACGTTGAGATTCCTTATAGCTCTAGAGCATGGCAAGATGAGTCCCAGCCCTGGGTATGAAGCACACTGGGTAGCCAGAGAAAACTCATTTTCTCCCCAGACCAATGCCTACAATAGCCAGGGGCCTGTCCACAGCAGAGAATTTCAGGGAGCTTCACGGCAGCAAGAATGGAGGTTTCCAAATGGGAAACAAGGCTATTACCATCATATACCCCCATTTCCGTGGGCACAGGCAGCATACATCTCTGTGGTTTCTAACAAGTCAAAAGAGACCCAGAGTACACACTGGTTGCTTCCCTGAATCAACTTCTCGAGGCACGGTGTTCTACCTCTAGTGAACGGCCTCACCAGGGAAAGCCCTAGCTAGGCCTCTGGGCCCTTGCCTATTCAAGAGCCTGCAGTGCTACAGGAGAAACTGTGCTTCAGTTGCAATAGGAACGCAGCCGTCTTTCTCCGGGAGGCAGGGTGACTTCAGGTAGGAGGTCCTGGATGGAAGGAGAAGCCTAGTGTTTTTCTCTGTGCAGCTCAGACTAGGGAATGAGTGTGACTTCCACGGCATGTTGGAACTTGCTAGAACGGTGCTCGTCAATCTGTGCGATTGCTGGCTAAATCCAGATGTCCCAATAAGAGTGCACTGTGTAGCCCTTCACTCGGCATACACACTGTGAGTCGGAAAGCTCCTGGCCTGGATAGTGCTTAGAATGGCCAGGTGAGACTGAGGGTACTCGGTGTTCTTGCAGGGAATAAGTTTACCAGACGAGGCACCTAGGTGTCCTAAAAAGCCTACTGGCGTTCAAATGCTGCAGAGCAGCGACTACGGCCTCATGGAAACTGCTACACGCCTCTGCTTGTGCATAGCATTTCAGGGCCTTACCTCGAGGCAAGTTCTCACGTTGCTTGCCCTGTGAGCGACACAGCATGTTAGGATGCTGTATTTCTCCTTGACTAGAGTGACTTCAGGAACGAGGTCCTCGATCAATTCTAAGCAGAGTGTTTCCTCAGAGCAGCTCAGACGAGGGCAATGTCGAAGACTTCCAGGGCATGTTGGACTGCCTAGAAATGTGGTTCTGATGCTGTTCGAGGGTTCTGGAAATGTAGCTCTCCTGAAGTAACGTATAGTGTGTTGCCCGAGACTCGGCAGACACAGAGGGCCTCCGAGGGACGTATGGGACTCAATGCTGCTCAGCAGGCCCACAGGGGTGTGGAGGGAGTCAGTGATCTTGGAAGCAAAATGATGCTCACCCGAGGGGCCTAGGAGTCCTGAAAAGGGTCCTTCCTTTAATATAAAGCGGAACCTCCACTAAGAGCTCATGGAAAGAGCTGCATGCCTCCCTTTCTGCAGGGCTACTCAGGGCCTTACCTCGAGGCGAGGACTCACGTGGAGATTCCCTTTGGCTCTAGAGCATGGCAAGGTGAGCCCCACCCCGGCCAGTGAAGCTCCGTGTGTAGCCAGAGAAAACTCATTTTCTTCCCAGACCCATGGCTACAGTGGTCACGGGGCGGTCAACAGCAGAGAATTTCAGGGAGCTTCACGGCAGCAAGAATGGAGGTTTCCAAAGAGAAAAGCAAGGCTAGTACCATCACGACCCCATTTCCATGTGCACAGGCAGCATCCAAAACTCTGGTTTCTCACAAGACAAAAGAGACACAGCGTACCCACTAGTTCCTTCCCTGAAGCAACTTCTCGAGGCACGGCGTTCTGCATCTAGTGCACGGCCTCAACCAAGGAACGCCCTAGTTAGGCCTCGGGGCCGGTGCCTCTTCAAAAGCCTGCAGTGCTAGAGGAAAAACTCTGCTTTAGTTGCAATACGAACGCAAGCCGATTTTCTCCTGGAGGCAGGGTGACTTCAGGTAGGAGGTCCTGGAAGGAAGGCGAAGCCTAGTGTTTTCCTCAATGCAGCTCAGACTAGGGAATGTGTGCGCGATTTGCACAGCAAGTTGGAACTTGCCAAAACGGAGCTCGTCAACCTGTGCGAGTGCTGTTCGATCAAGATCTCCTAAGAAAGACTGCAGTGTGTTGCCCATGACTCAGCAGGCACAGAGGAACTCCGAGGGACATATGGGCCACGTTGTTGCTCAGCAGGCCTACAGGAGTGTGGAGGATCTCAGTGATCTTGGAACGAAAAGGATGCTCACCCGAGGGGCCTAGGAGTGCTGAAAAGTGTACTTCCTTTAAAATAAAGCAGAACAGCGACTAAGAGCTCATGGAAAGAGCTGCATGCCTCCCTTTCTGTCTGGCTACTCAGGGCCTTACCTCGAGGCAAGGACTCACGTTGAGATTCCCTTTAGCTCTAGAGCATGGCAAGATGAGTCCCACCCCGGATAATGAAGCACCCTGTGTAGCCAGAGAAAACTCATTTTCTTCCCAGACCAATGCCTACAATAGCCAGGGTCCTGTCAACAGCAGAGAATTCAGGGAGCTTCAAGGCAGCATGAATGGAGCTTTCAAAATGGATAAGCAAGTCTACTACCAACATGCCCACATTTCCCTAGGCACAAACAGCATACATCCCTGTGGTTTCACACAACTCAAAAGAGACACAGATTACACACTGCTTCCTTCCCTGAATCAAATTCTCGTGGCAGGGTGTTCTGCATCTAGTGAACTGCCTCAACCAAGGAACGCCCTAGCTAGGACTCTGGGCTCGTGCCTATTCAAAAGCTTGCAGTGCTATAGGAAAAACTGTGCTTCAGTTGCAATAGGAAGCAAGGCGTCCTTCTCCTGGAGGCAGGGTGACTTCAGGTAGGAGTTCCTGGAAGGAAGGGGAAGCCTAGTGTTTTTCTCAGTGCAGCTCAGACTAGGGAATGTGTGCGACTTCCACAGCAAGTCGGAACTTGCCAGAACGGTGCTCGTGAACCTGTGCGAGTGCTGTGAAACCAAGATATCCCAAGAAAGAGTGCAGTGTGTTGCCCATGACTCAGCAGACACAGAGGACCTCCGAGGGACCTAAGGGCCTCGTTGTTGCTCAGCAAGCCAACAGGGCTGTGGAGGTACTCAGTGATCTTGGTACTAAAATGAGGCTGCCCCGAGGGTCCTAGGAGTGCTGAAAAGGCTACTTCCTTTAATATAAAGGAGAAGAGCGACTAAGAGCTCATGGAAAGAGCTGCATGCCTCCCTTTCTGCATGGCTACTCAGGGCCTTACCTCGAGGCAAGGACTGACGTTGAGATTCCTTATAGCTCTAGAGCATGGCAAGATGAGTCCCAGCCCTGGGTATGAAGCACACTGGGTAGCCAGAGAAAACTCATTTTCTCCCCAGACCAATGCCTACAATAGCCAGGGGCCTGTCCACAGCAGAGAATTTCAGGGAGCTTCACGGCAGCAAGAATGGAGGTTTCCAAATGGGAAACAAGGCTATTACCATCATATACCCCCATTTCCGTGGGCACAGGCAGCATACATCTCTGTGGTTTCTAACAAGTCAAAAGAGACCCAGAGTACACACTGGTTGCTTCCCTGAATCAACTTCTCGAGGCAGGGTGTTCTACCTCTAGTGAACGGCCTCACCAGGGAAAGCCCTAGCTAGGCCTCTGGGCCCTTGCCTATTCAAAAGCCTGCAGTGCTACAGGAGAAACTGTGCTTCAGTTGCAATAGGAACGCAGCCGTCTTTCTCCGGGAGGCAGGGTGACTTCAGGTAGGAGGTCCTGGATGGAAGGAGAAGCCTAGTGTTTTTCTCTGTGCAGCTCAGACTAGGGAATGAGTGTGACTTCCACGGCATGTTGGAACTTGCTAGAACGGTGCTCGTCAATCTGTGCGATTGCTGGCTAAATCCAGATGTCCCAATAAGAGTGCACTGTGTAGCCCTTCACTCGGCATACACACTGTGAGTCGGAAAGCTCCTGGCCTGGATAGTGCTTAGAATGGCCAGGTGAGACTGAGGGTACTCGGTGTTCTTGCAGGGAATAAGTTTACCAGACGAGGCACCTAGGTGTCCTAAAAAGCCTACTGGCGTTCAAATGCTGCAGAGCAGCGACTACGGCCTCATGGAAACTGCTACACGCCTCTGCTTGTGCATAGCATTTCAGGGCCTTACCTCGAGGCAAGTTCTCACGTTGCTTGCCCTGTGAGCGACACAGCATGTTAGGATGCTGTATTTCTCCTTGACTAGAGTGACTTCAGGAACGAGGTCCTCGATCAATTCTAAGCAGAGTGTTTCCTCAGAGCAGCTCAGACGAGGGCAATGTCGAAGACTTCCAGGGCATGTTGGACTGCCTAGAAATGTGGTTCTGATGCTGTTCGAGGGTTCTGGAAATGTAGCTCTCCTGAAGTAACGTATAGTGTGTTGCCCGAGACTCGGCAGACACAGAGGGCCTCCGAGGGACGTATGGGACTCAATGCTGCTCAGCAGGCCCACAGGGGTGTGGAGGGAGTCAGTGATCTTGGAAGCAAAATGATGCTCACCTGAGGGGCCTAGGAGTCCTGAAAAGGGTCCTTCCTTTAATATAAAGCGGAACCTCCACTAAGAGCTCATGGAAAGAGCTGCATGCCTCCCTTTCTGCAGGGCTACTCAGGGCCTTACCTCGAGGCGAGGACTCACGTGGAGATTCCCTTTGGCTCTAGAGCATGGCAAGGTGAGCCCCACCCCGGCCAGTGAAGCTCCGTGTGTAGCCAGAGAAAACTCATTTTCTTCCCAGACCCATGGCTACAGTGGTCACGGGGCGGTCAACAGCAGAGAATTTCAGGGAGCTTCACGGCAGCAAGAATGGAGGTTTCCAAAGAGAAAAGCAAGGCTAGTACCATCACGACCCCATTTCCATGTGCACAGGCAGCATCCAAAACTCTGGTTTCTCACAAGACAAAAGAGACACAGCGTACCCACTAGTTCCTTCCCTGAAGCAACTTCTCGAGGCACGGCGTTCTGCATCTAGTGCACGGCCTCAACCAAGGAACGCCCTAGTTAGGCCTCGGGGCCGGTGCCTCTTCAAAAGCCTGCAGTGCTAGAGGAAAAACTCTGCTTTAGTTGCAATACGAACGCAAGCCGATTTTCTCCTGGAGGCAGGGTGACTTCAGGTAGGAGGTCCTGGAAGGAAGGCGAAGCCTAGTGTTTTCCTCAATGCAGCTCAGACTAGGGAATGTGTGCGCGATTTCCACAGCAAGTTGGAACTTGCCAAAACGGAGCTCGTCAACCTGTGCGAGTGCTGTTCGATCAAGATCTCCTAAGAAAGACTGCAGTGTGTTGCCCATGACTCAGCAGGCACAGAGGAACTCCGAGGGACATATGGGCCACGTTGTTGCTCAGCAGGCCTACAGGAGTGTGGAGGATCTCAGTGATCTTGGAACGAAAAGGATGCTCACCCGAGGGGCCTAGGAGTGCTGAAAAGTGTACTTCCTTTAAAATAAAGCAGAACAGCGACTAAGAGCTCATGGAAAGAGCTGCATGCCTCCCTTTCTGTCTGGCTACTCAGGGCCTTACCTCGAGGCAGGGACTCACGTTGAGATTCCCTTTAGCTCTAGAGCATGGCAAGATGAGTCCCACCCCGGATAATGAAGCACCCTGTGTAGCCAGAGAAAACTCATTTTCTTCCCAGACCAATGCCTACAATAGCCAGGGTCCTGTCAACAGCAGAGAATTCAGGGAGCTTCAAGGCAGCATGAATGGAGCTTTCAAAATGGATAAGCAAGTCTACTACCAACATGCCCACATTTCCCTAGGCACAAACAGCATACATCCCTGTGGTTTCACACAACTCAAAAGAGACACAGATTACACACTGCTTCCTTCCCTGAATCAAATTCTCGTGGCAGGGTGTTCTGCATCTAGTGAACTGCCTCAACCAAGGAACGCCCTAGCTAGGCCTCTGGGCTCGTGCCTATTCAAAAGCTTGCAGTGCTATAGGAAAAACTGTGCTTCAGTTGCAATAGGAAGCAAGGCGTCCTTCTCCTGGAGGCAGGGTGACTTCAGGTAGGAGTTCCTGGAAGGAAGGGGAAGCCTAGTGGTTTTCTCAGTGCAGCTCAGACTAGGGAATGTGTGCGACTTCCACAGCAAGTCGGAACTTGCCAGAACGGTGCTCGTGAACCTGTGCGAGTGCTGTGAAACCAAGATATCCCAAGAAAGAGTGCAGTGTGTTGCCCATGACTCAGCAGACACAGAGGACCTCCGAGGGACCTAAGGGCCTCGTTGTTGCTCAGCAAGCCAACAGGGCTGTGGAGGTACTCAGTGATCTTGGTACTAAAATGAGGCTGCCCCGAGGGTCCTAGGAGTGCTGAAAAGGCTACTTCCTTTAATATAAAGGAGAAGAGCGACTAAGAGCTCATGGAAAGAGCTGCATGCCTCCCTTTCTGCATGGCTACTCAGGGCCTTACCTCGAGGCAAGGACTGACGTTGAGATTCCTTATAGCTCTAGAGCATGGCAAGATGAGTCCCAGCCCTGGGTATGAAGCACACTGGGTAGCCAGAGAAAACTCATTTTCTCCCCAGACCAATGCCTACAATAGCCAGGGGCCTGTCCACAGCAGAGAATTTCAGGGAGCTTCACGGCAGCAAGAATGGAGGTTTCCAAATGGGAAACAAGGCTATTACCATCATATACCCCCATTTCCGTGGGCACAGGCAGCATACATCTCTGTGGTTTCTAACAAGTCAAAAGAGACCCAGAGTACACACTGGTTGCTTCCCTGAATCAACTTCTCGAGGCAGGGTGTTCTACCTCTAGTGAACGGCCTCACCAGGGAAAGCCCTAGCTAGGCCTCTGGGCCCTTGCCTATTCAAAAGCCTGCAGTGCTACAGGAGAAACTGTGCTTCAGTTGCAATAGGAACGCAGCCGTCTTTCTCCGGGAGGCAGGGTGACTTCAGGTAGGAGGTCCTGGATGGAAGGAGAAGCCTAGTGTTTTTCTCTGTGCAGCTCAGACTAGGGAATGAGTGTGACTTCCACGGCATGTTGGAACTTGCTAGAACGGTGCTCGTCAATCTGTGCGATTGCTGGCTAAATCCAGATGTCCCAATAAGAGTGCACTGTGTAGCCCTTCACTCGGCATACACACTGTGAGTCGGAAAGCTCCTGGCCTGGATAGTGCTTAGAATGGCCAGGTGAGACTGAGGGTACTCGGTGTTCTTGCAGGGAATAAGTTTACCAGACGAGGCACCTAGGTGTCCTAAAAAGCCTACTGGCGTTCAAATGCTGCAGAGCAGCGACTACGGCCTCATGGAAACTGCTACACGCCTCTGCTTGTGCATAGCATTTCAGGGCCTTACCTCGAGGCAAGTTCTCACGTTGCTTGCCCTGTGAGCGACACAGCATGTTAGGATGCTGTATTTCTCCTTGACTAGAGTGACTTCAGGAACGAGGTCCTCGATCAATTCTAAGCAGAGTGTTTCCTCAGAGCAGCTCAGACGAGGGCAATGTCGAAGACTTCCAGGGCATGTTGGACTGCCTAGAAATGTGGTTCTGATGCTGTTCGAGGGTTCTGGAAATGTAGCTCTCCTGAAGTAACGTATAGTGTGTTGCCCGAGACTCGGCAGACACAGAGGGCCTCCGAGGGACGTATGGGACTCAATGCTGCTCAGCAGGCCCACAGGGGTGTGGAGGGAGTCAGTGATCTTGGAAGCAAAATGATGCTCACCTGAGGGGCCTAGGAGTCCTGAAAAGGGTCCTTCCTTTAATATAAAGCGGAACCTCCACTAAGAGCTCATGGAAAGAGCTGCATGCCTCCCTTTCTGCAGGGCTACTCAGGGCCTTACCTCGAGGCGAGGACTCACGTGGGGATTCCCTTTGGCTCTAGAGCATGGCAAGGTGAGCCCCACCCCGGCCAGTGAAGCTCCGTGTGTAGCCAGAGAAAACTCATTTTCTTCCCAGACCCATGGCTACAGTGGTCACGGGGCGGTCAACAGCAGAGAATTTCAGGGAGCTTCACGGCAGCAAGAATGGAGGTTTCCAAAGAGAAAAGCAAGGCTAGTACCATCACGACCCCATTTCCATGTGCACAGGCAGCATCCAAAACTCTGGTTTCTCACAAGACAAAAGAGACACAGCGTACCCACTAGTTCCTTCCCTGAAGCAACTTCTCGAGGCACGGCGTTCTGCATCTAGTGCACGGCCTCAACCAAGGAACGCCCTAGTTAGGCCTCGGGGCCGGTGCCTCTTCAAAAGCCTGCAGTGCTAGAGGAAAAACTCTGCTTTAGTTGCAATACGAACGCAAGCCGATTTTCTCCTGGAGGCAGGGTGACTTCAGGTAGGAGGTCCTGGAAGGAAGGCGAAGCCTAGTGTTTTCCTCAATGCAGCTCAGACTAGGGAATGTGTGCGCGATTTCCACAGCAAGTTGGAACTTGCCAAAACGGAGCTCGTCAACCTGTGCGAGTGCTGTTCGATCAAGATCTCCTAAGAAAGACTGCAGTGTGTTGCCCATGACTCAGCAGGCACAGAGGAACTCCGAGGGACATATGGGCCACGTTGTTGCTCAGCAGGCCTACAGGAGTGTGGAGGATCTCAGTGATCTTGGAACGAAAAGGATGCTCACCCGAGGGGCCTAGGAGTGCTGAAAAGTGTACTTCCTTTAAAATAAAGCAGAACAGCGACTAAGAGCTCATGGAAAGAGCTGCATGCCTCCCTTTCTGTCTGGCTACTCAGGGCCTTACCTCGAGGCAGGGACTCACGTTGAGATTCCCTTTAGCTCTAGAGCATGGCAAGATGAGTCCCACCCCGGATAATGAAGCACCCTGTGTAGCCAGAGAAAACTCATTTTCTTCCCAGACCAATGCCTACAATAGCCAGGGTCCTGTCAACAGCAGAGAATTCAGGGAGCTTCAAGGCAGCATGAATGGAGCTTTCAAAATGGATAAGCAAGTCTACTACCAACATGCCCACATTTCCCTAGGCACAAACAGCATACATCCCTGTGGTTTCACACAACTCAAAAGAGACACAGATTACACACTGCTTCCTTCCCTGAATCAAATTCTCGTGGCAGGGTGTTCTGCATCTAGTGAACTGCCTCAACCAAGGAACGCCCTAGCTAGGCCTCTGGGCTCGTGCCTATTCAAAAGCTTGCAGTGCTATAGGAAAAACTGTGCTTCAGTTGCAATAGGAAGCAAGGCGTCGTTCTCCTGGAGGCAGGGTGACTTCAGGTAGGAGTTCCTGGAAGGAAGGGGAAGCCTAGTGTTTTTCTCAGTGCAGCTCAGACTAGGGAATGTGTGCGACTTCCACAGCAAGTCGGAACTTGCCAGAACGGTGCTCGTGAACCTGTGCGAGTGCTGTGAAACCAAGATATCCCAAGAAAGAGTGCAGTGTGTTGCCCATGACTCAGCAGACACAGAGGACCTCCGAGGGACCTAAGGGCCTCGTTGTTGCTCAGCAAGCCAACAGGGCTGTGGAGGTACTCAGTGATCTTGGTACTAAAATGAGGCTGCCCCGAGGGTCCTAGGAGTGCTGAAAAGGCTACTTCCTTTAATATAAAGGAGAAGAGCGACTAAGAGCTCATGGAAAGAGCTGCATGCCTCCCTTTCTGCATGGCTACTCAGGGCCTTACCTCGAGGCAAGGACTGACGTTGAGATTCCTTATAGCTCTAGAGCATGGCAAGATGAGTCCCAGCCCTGGGTATGAAGCACACTGGGTAGCCAGAGAAAACTCATTTTCTCCCCAGACCAATGCCTACAATAGCCAGGGGCCTGTCCACAGCAGAGAATTTCAGGGAGCTTCACGGCAGCAAGAATGGAGGTTTCCAAATGGGAAACAAGGCTATTACCATCATATACCCCCATTTCCGTGGGCACAGGCAGCATACATCTCTGTGGTTTCTAACAAGTCAAAAGAGACCCAGAGTACACACTGGTTGCTTCCCTGAATCAACTTCTCGAGGCAGGGTGTTCTACCTCTAGTGAACGGCCTCACCAGGGAAAGCCCTAGCTAGGCCTCTGGGCCCTTGCCTATTCAAAAGCCTGCAGTGCTACAGGAGAAACTGTGCTTCAGTTGCAATAGGAACGCAGCCGTCTTTCTCCGGGAGGCAGGGTGACTTCAGGTAGGAGGTCCTGGATGGAAGGAGAAGCCTAGTGTTTTTCTCTGTGCAGCTCAGACTAGGGAATGAGTGTGACTTCCACGGCATGTTGGAACTTGCTAGAACGGTGCTCGTCAATCTGTGCGATTGCTGGCTAAATCCAGATGTCCCAATAAGAGTGCACTGTGTAGCCCTTCACTCGGCATACACACTGTGAGTCGGAAAGCTCCTGGCCTGGATAGTGCTTAGAATGGCCAGGTGAGACTGAGGGTACTCGGTGTTCTTGCAGGGAATAAGTTTACCAGACGAGGCACCTAGGTGTCCTAAAAAGCCTACTGGCGTTCAAATGCTGCAGAGCAGCGACTACGGCCTCATGGAAACTGCTACACGCCTCTGCTTGTGAATAGCATTCCAGGGCCTTACCTCGGGGCAAGTTCTCACGTTGCTTGCCCTGTGAGCGACACAGCATGTTAGGATGCTGTATTTCTCCTTGACTAGAGTGACTTCAGGAACGAGGTCCTCGATCAATTCTAAGCAGAGTGTTTCCTCAGAGCAGCTCAGACGAGGGCAATGTCGAAGACTTCCAGGGCATGTTGGACTGCCTAGAAATGTGGTTCTGATGCTGTTCGAGGGTTCTGGAAATGTAGCTCTCCTGAAGTAACGTATAGTGTGTTGCCCGAGACTCGGCAGACACAGAGGGCCTCCGAGGGACGTATGGGACTCAATGCTGCTCAGCAGGCCCACAGGGGTGTGGAGGGAGTCAGTGATCTTGGAAGCAAAATGATGCTCACCCGAGGGGCCTAGGAGTCCTGAAAAGGGTCCTTCCTTTAATATAAAGCGGAACCTCCACTAAGAGCTCATGGAAAGAGCTGCATGCCTCCCTTTCTGCAGGGCTACTCAGGGCCTTACCTCGAGGCGAGGACTCACGTGGAGATTCCCTTTGGCTCTAGAGCATAGCAAGGTGAGCCCCACCCCGGCCAGTGAAGCTCCGTGTGTAGCCAGAGAAAACTCATTTTCTTCCCAGACCCATGGCTACAGTGGTCACGGGGCGGTCAACAGCAGAGAATTTCAGGGAGCTTCACGGCAGCAAGAATGGAGGTTTCCAAAGAGAAAAGCAAGGCTAGTACCATCACGACCCCATTTCCATGTGCACAGGCAGCATCCAAAACTCTGGTTTCTCACAAGACAAAAGAGACACAGCGTACCCACTAGTTCCTTCCCTGAAGCAACTTCTCGAGGCACGGCGTTCTGCATCTAGTGCACGGCCTCAACCAAGGAACGCCCTAGTTAGGCCTCGGGGCCGGTGCCTCTTCAAAAGCCTGCAGTGCTAGAGGAAAAACTCTGCTTTAGTTGCAATACGAACGCAAGCCGATTTTCTCCTGGAGGCAGGGTGACTTCAGGTAGGAGGTCCTGGAAGGAAGGCGAAGCCTAGTGTTTTCCTCAATGCAGCTCAGACTAGGGAATGTGTGCGCGATTTGCACAGCAAGTTGGAACTTGCCAAAACGGAGCTCGTCAACCTGTGCGAGTGCTGTTCCATCAAGATCTCCTAAGAAAGACTGCAGTGTGTTGCCCATGACTCAGCAGGCACAGAGGAACTCCGAGGGACATATGGGCCACGTTGTTGCTCAGCAGGCCTACAGGAGTGTGGAGGATCTCAGTGATCTTGGAACGAAAAGGATGCTCACCCGAGGGGCCTAGGAGTGCTGAAAAGTGTACTTCCTTTAAAATAAAGCAGAACAGCGACTAAGAGCTCATGGAAAGAGCTGCATGCCTCCCTTTCTGTCTGGCTACTCAGGGCCTTACCTCGAGGCAAGGACTCACGTTGAGATTCCCTTTAGCTCTAGAGCATGGCAAGATGAGTCCCACCCCGGATAATGAAGCACCCTGTGTAGCCAGAGAAAACTCATTTTCTTCCCAGACCAATGCCTACAATAGCCAGGGTCCTGTCAACAGCAGAGAATTCAGGGAGCTTCAAGGCAGCATGAATGGAGCTTTCAAAATGGATAAGCAAGTCTACTACCAACATGCCCACATTTCTCTAGGCACAAACAGCATACATCCCTGTGGTTTCACACAACTCAAAAGAGACACAGATTACACACTGCTTCCTTCCCTGAATCAAATTCTCGTGGCAGGGTGTTCTGCATCTAGTGAACTGCCTCAACCAAGGAACGCCCTAGCTAGGACTCTGGGCTCGTGCCTATTCAAAAGCTTGCAGTGCTATAGGAAAAACTGTGCTTCAGTTGCAATAGGAAGCAAGGCGTCGTTCTCCTGGAGGCAGGGTGACTTCAGGTAGGAGTTCCTGGAAGGAAGGGGAAGCCTAGTGTTTTTCTCAGTGCAGCTCAGACTAGGGAATGTGTGCGACTTCCACAGCAAGTCGGAACTTGCCAGAACGGTGCTCGTGAACCTGTGCGAGTGCTGTGAAACCAAGATATCCCAAGAAAGAGTGCAGTGTGTTGCCCATGACTCAGCAGACACAGAGGACCTCCGAGGGACCTAAGGGCCTCGTTGTTGCTCAGCAAGCCAACAGGGCTGTGGAGGTACTCAGTGATCTTGGTACTAAAATGAGGCTGCCCCGAGGGTCCTAGGAGTGCTGAAAAGGCTACTTCCTTTAATATAAAGGAGAAGAGCGACTAAGAGCTCATGGAAAGAGCTGCATGCCTCCCTTTCTGCATGGCTACTCAGGGCCTTACCTCGAGGCAAGGACTGACGTTGAGATTCCTTATAGCTCTAGAGCATGGCAAGATGAGTCCCAGCCCTGGGTATGAAGCACACTGGGTAGCCAGAGAAAACTCATTTTCTCCCCAGACCAATGCCTACAATAGCCAGGGGCCTGTCCACAGCAGAGAATTTCAGGGAGCTTCACGGCAGCAAGAATGGAGGTTTCCAAATGGGAAACAAGGCTATTACCATCATATACCCCCATTTCCGTGGGCACAGGCAGCATACATCTCTGTGGTTTCTAACAAGTCAAAAGAGACCCAGAGTACACACTGGTTGCTTCCCTGAATCAACTTCTCGAGGCAGGGTGTTCTACCTCTAGTGAACGGCCTCACCAGGGAAAGCCCTAGCTAGGCCTCTGGGCCCTTGCCTATTCAAGAGCCTGCAGTGCTACAGGAGAAACTGTGCTTCAGTTGCAGTAGGAACGCAGCCGTCTTTCTCCGGGAGGCAGGGTGACTTCAGGTAGGAGGTCCTGGATGGAAGGAGAAGCCTAGTGTTTTTCTCTGTGCAGCTCAGACTAGGGAATGAGTGTGACTTCCACGGCATGTTGGAACTTGCTAGAACGGTGCTCGTCAATCTGTGCGATTGCTGGCTAAATCCAGATGTCCCAATAAGAGTGCACTGTGTAGCCCTTCACTCGGCATACACACTGTGAGTCGGAAAGCTCCTGGCCTGGATAGTGCTTAGAATGGCCAGGTGAGACTGAGGGTACTCGGTGTTCTTGCAGGGAATAAGTTTACCAGACGAGGCACTTAGGTGTCCTAAAAAGCCTACTGGCGTTCAAATGCTGCAGAGCAGCGACTACGGCCTCATGGAAACTGCTACACGCCTCTGCTTGTGCATAGCATTTCAGGGCCTTACCTCGGGGCAAGTTCTCACGTTGCTTGCCCTGTGAGCGACACAGCATGTTAGGATGCTGTATTTCTCCTTGACTAGAGTGACTTCAGGAACGAGGTCCTCGATCAATTCTAAGCAGAGTGTTTCCTCAGAGCAGCTCAGACGAGGGCAATGTCGAAGACTTCCAGGGCATGTTGGACTGCCTAGAAATGTGGTTCTGATGCTGTTCGAGGGTTCTGGAAATGTAGCTCTCCTGAAGTAACGTATAGTGTGTTGCCCGAGACTCGGCAGACACAGAGGGCCTCCGAGGGACGTATGGGACTCAATGCTGCTCAGCAGGCCCACAGGGGTGTGGAGGGAGTCAGTGATCTTGGAAGCAAAATGATGCTCACCCGAGGGGCCTAGGAGTCCTGAAAAGGGTCCTTCCTTTAATATAAAGCGGAACCTCCACTAAGAGCTCATGGAAAGAGCTGCATGCCTCCCTTTCTGCAGGGCTACTCAGGGCCTTACCTCGAGGCGAGGACTCACGTGGAGATTCCCTTTGGCTCTAGAGCATAGCAAGGTGAGCCCCACCCCGGCCAGTGAAGCTCCGTGTGTAGCCAGAGAAAACTCATTTTCTTCCCAGACCCATGGCTACAGTGGTCACGGGGCGGTCAACAGCAGAGAATTTCAGGGAGCTTCACGGCAGCAAGAATGGAGGTTTCCAAAGAGAAAAGCAAGGCTAGTACCATCACGACCCCATTTCCATGTGCACAGGCAGCATCCAAAACTCTGGTTTCTCACAAGACAAAAGAGACACAGCGTACCCACTAGTTCCTTCCCTGAAGCAACTTCTCGAGGCACGGCGTTCTGCATCTAGTGCACGGCCTCAACCAAGGAACGCCCTAGTTAGGCCTCGGGGCCGGTGCCTCTTCAAAAGCCTGCAGTGCTAGAGGAAAAACTCTGCTTTAGTTGCAATACGAACGCAAGCCGATTTTCTCCTGGAGGCAGGGTGACTTCAGGTAGGAGGTCCTGGAAGGAAGGCGAAGCCTAGTGTTTTCCTCAATGCAGCTCAGACTAGGGAATGTGTGCGCGATTTGCACAGCAAGTTGGAACTTGCCAAAACGGAGCTCGTCAACCTGTGCGAGTGCTGTTCCATCAAGATCTCCTAAGAAAGACTGCAGTGTGTTGCCCATGACTCAGCAGGCACAGAGGAACTCCGAGGGACATATGGGCCACGTTGTTGCTCAGCAGGCCTACAGGAGTGTGGAGGATCTCAGTGATCTTGGAACGAAAAGGATGCTCACCCGAGGGGCCTAGGAGTGCTGAAAAGTGTACTTCCTTTAAAATAAAGCAGAACAGCGACTAAGAGCTCATGGAAAGAGCTGCATGCCTCCCTTTCTGTCTGGCTACTCAGGGCCTTACCTCGAGGCAAGGACTCACGTTGAGATTCCCTTTAGCTCTAGAGCATGGCAAGATGAGTCCCACCCCGGATAATGAAGCACCCTGTGTAGCCAGAGAAAACTCATTTTCTTCCCAGACCAATGCCTACAATAGCCAGGGTCCTGTCAACAGCAGAGAATTCAGGGAGCTTCAAGGCAGCATGAATGGAGCTTTCAAAATGGATAAGCAAGTCTACTACCAACATGCCCACATTTCTCTAGGCACAAACAGCATACATCCCTGTGGTTTCACACAACTCAAAAGAGACACAGATTACACACTGCTTCCTTCCCTGAATCAAATTCTCGTGGCAGGGTGTTCTGCATCTAGTGAACTGCCTCAACCAAGGAACGCCCTAGCTAGGACTCTGGGCTCGTGCCTATTCAAAAGCTTGCAGTGCTATAGGAAAAACTGTGCTTCAGTTGCAATAGGAAGCAAGGCGTCGTTCTCCTGGAGGCAGGGTGACTTCAGGTAGGAGTTCCTGGAAGGAAGGGGAAGCCTAGTGTTTTTCTCAGTGCAGCTCAGACTAGGGAATGTGTGCGACTTCCACAGCAAGTCGGAACTTGCCAGAACGGTGCTCGTGAACCTGTGCGAGTGCTGTGAAACCAAGATATCCCAAGAAAGAGTGCAGTGTGTTGCCCATGACTCAGCAGACACAGAGGACCTCCGAGGGACCTAAGGGCCTCGTTGTTGCTCAGCAAGCCAACAGGGCTGTGGAGGTACTCAGTGATCTTGGTACTAAAATGAGGCTGCCCCGAGGGTCCTAGGAGTGCTGAAAAGGCTACTTCCTTTAATATAAAGGAGAAGAGCGACTAAGAGCTCATGGAAAGAGCTGCATGCCTCCCTTTCTGCATGGCTACTCAGGGCCTTACCTCGAGGCAAGGACTGACGTTGAGATTCCTTATAGCTCTAGAGCATGGCAAGATGAGTCCCAGCCCTGGGTATGAAGCACACTGGGTAGCCAGAGAAAACTCATTTTCTCCCCAGACCAATGCCTACAATAGCCAGGGGCCTGTCCACAGCAGAGAATTTCAGGGAGCTTCACGGCAGCAAGAATGGAGGTTTCCAAATGGGAAACAAGGCTATTACCATCATATACCCCCATTTCCGTGGGCACAGGCAGCATACATCTCTGTGGTTTCTAACAAGTCAAAAGAGACCCAGAGTACACACTGGTTGCTTCCCTGAATCAACTTCTCGAGGCAGGGTGTTCTACCTCTAGTGAACGGCCTCACCAGGGAAAGCCCTAGCTAGGCCTCTGGGCCCTTGCCTATTCAAGAGCCTGCAGTGCTACAGGAGAAACTGTGCTTCAGTTGCAGTAGGAACGCAGCCGTCTTTCTCCGGGAGGCAGGGTGACTTCAGGTAGGAGGTCCTGGATGGAAGGAGAAGCCTAGTGTTTTTCTCTGTGCAGCTCAGACTAGGGAATGAGTGTGACTTCCACGGCATGTTGGAACTTGCTAGAACGGTGCTCGTCAATCTGTGCGATTGCTGGCTAAATCCAGATGTCCCAATAAGAGTGCACTGTGTAGCCCTTCACTCGGCATACACACTGTGAGTCGGAAAGCTCCTGGCCTGGATAGTGCTTAGAATGGCCAGGTGAGACTGAGGGTACTCGGTGTTCTTGCAGGGAATAAGTTTACCAGACGAGGCACTTAGGTGTCCTAAAAAGCCTACTGGCGTTCAAATGCTGCAGAGCAGCGACTACGGCCTCATGGAAACTGCTACACGCCTCTGCTTGTGCATAGCATTTCAGGGCCTTACCTCGAGGCAAGTTCTCACGTTGCTTGCCCTGTGAGCGACACAGCATGTTAGGATGCTGTATTTCTCCTTGACTAGAGTGACTTCAGGAACGAGGTCCTCGATCAATTCTAAGCAGAGTGTTTCCTCAGAGCAGCTCAGACGAGGGCAATGTCGAAGACTTCCAGGGCATGTTGGACTGCCTAGAAATGTGGTTCTGATGCTGTTCGAGGGTTCTGGAAATGTAGCTCTCCTGAAGTAACGTATAGTGTGTTGCCCGAGACTCGGCAGACACAGAGGGCCTCCGAGGGACGTATGGGACTCAATGCTGCTCAGCAGGCCCACAGGGGTGTGGAGGGAGTCAGTGATCTTGGAAGCAAAATGATGCTCACCCGAGGGGCCTAGGAGTCCTGAAAAGGGTCCTTCCTTTAATATAAAGCGGAACCTCCACTAAGAGCTCATGGAAAGAGCTGCATGCCTCCCTTTCTGCAGGGCTACTCAGGGCCTTACCTCGAGGCGAGGACTCACGTGGAGATTCCCTTTGGCTCTAGAGCATGGCAAGGTGAGCCCCACCCCGGCCAGTGAAGCTCCGTGTGTAGCCAGAGAAAACTCATTTTCTTCCCACACCCATGCCTACAGTGGTCACGGGGCGGTCAACAGCAGAGAATTTCAGGGAGCTTCACGGCAGCAAGAATGGAGGTTTCCAAAGAGAAAAGCAAGGCTAGTACCATCACGACCCCATTTCCATGTGCACAGGCAGCATCCAAAACTCTGGTTTCTCACAAGACAAAAGAGACACAGCGTACCCACTAGTTCCTTCCCTGAAGCAACTTCTCGAGGCACGGCGTTCTGCATCTAGTGCACGGCCTCAACCAAGGAACGCCCTAGTTAGGCCTCGGGGCCGGTGCCTCTTCAAAAGCCTGCAGTGCTAGAGGAAAAACTCTGCTTTAGTTGCAATACGAACGCAAGCCGATTTTCTCCTGGAGGCAGGGTGACTTCAGGTAGGAGGTCCTGGAAGGAAGGCGAAGCCTAGTGTTTTCCTCAATGCAGCTCAGACTAGGGAATGTGTGCGCGATTTGCACAGCAAGTTGGAACTTGCCAAAACGGAGCTCGTCAACCTGTGCGAGTGCTGTTCCATCAAGATCTCCTAAGAAAGACTGCAGTGTGTTGCCCATGACTCAGCAGGCACAGAGGAACTCCGAGGGACATATGGGCCACGTTGTTGCTCAGCAGGCCTACAGGAGTGTGGAGGATCTCAGTGATCTTGGAACGAAAAGGATGCTCACCCGAGGGGCCTAGGAGTGCTGAAAAGTGTACTTCCTTTAAAATAAAGCAGAACAGCGACTAAGAGCTCATGGAAAGAGCTGCATGCCTCCCTTTCTGTCTGGCTACTCAGGGCCTTACCTCGAGGCAAGGACTCACGTTGAGATTCCCTTTAGCTCTAGAGCATGGCAAGATGAGTCCCACCCCGGATAATGAAGCACCCTGTGTAGCCAGAGAAAACTCATTTTCTTCCCAGACCAATGCCTACAATAGCCAGGGTCCTGTCAACAGCAGAGAATTCAGGGAGCTTCAAGGCAGCATGAATGGAGCTTTCAAAATGGATAAGCAAGTCTACTACCAACATGCCCACATTTCTCTAGGCACAAACAGCATACATCCCTGTGGTTTCACACAACTCAAAAGAGACACAGATTACACACTGCTTCCTTCCCTGAATCAAATTCTCGTGGCAGGGTGTTCTGCATCTAGTGAACTGCCTCAACCAAGGAACGCCCTAGCTAGGACTCTGGGCTCGTGCCTATTCAAAAGCTTGCAGTGCTATAGGAAAAACTGTGCTTCAGTTGCAATAGGAAGCAAGGCGTCGTTCTCCTGGAGGCAGGGTGACTTCAGGTAGGAGTTCCTGGAAGGAAGGGGAAGCCTAGTGTTTTTCTCAGTGCAGCTCAGACTAGGGAATGTGTGCGACTTCCACAGCAAGTCGGAACTTGCCAGAACGGTGCTCGTGAACCTGTGCGAGTGCTGTGAAACCAAGATATCCCAAGAAAGAGTGCAGTGTGTTGCCCATGACTCAGCAGACACAGAGGACCTCCGAGGGACCTAAGGGCCTCGTTGTTGCTCAGCAAGCCAACAGGGCTGTGGAGGTACTCAGTGATCTTGGTACTAAAATGAGGCTGCCCCGAGGGTCCTAGGAGTGCTGAAAAGGCTACTTCCTTTAATATAAAGGAGAAGAGCGACTAAGAGCTCATGGAAAGAGCTGCATGCCTCCCTTTCTGCATGGCTACTCAGGGCCTTACCTCGAGGCAAGGACTGACGTTGAGATTCCTTATAGCTCTAGAGCATGGCAAGATGAGTCCCAGCCCTGGGTATGAAGCACACTGGGTAGCCAGAGAAAACTCATTTTCTCCCCAGACCAATGCCTACAATAGCCAGGGGCCTGTCCACAGCAGAGAATTTCAGGGAGCTTCACGGCAGCAAGAATGGAGGTTTCCAAATGGGAAACAAGGCTATTACCATCATATACCCCCATTTCCGTGGGCACAGGCAGCATACATCTCTGTGGTTTCTAACAAGTCAAAAGAGACCCAGAGTACACACTGGTTGCTTCCCTGAATCAACTTCTCGAGGCAGGGTGTTCTACCTCTAGTGAACGGCCTCACCAGGGAAAGCCCTAGCTAGGCCTCTGGGCCCTTGCCTATTCAAGAGCCTGCAGTGCTACAGGAGAAACTGTGCTTCAGTTGCAGTAGGAACGCAGCCGTCTTTCTCCGGGAGGCAGGGTGACTTCAGGTAGGAGGTCCTGGATGGAAGGAGAAGCCTAGTGTTTTTCTCTGTGCAGCTCAGACTAGGGAATGAGTGTGACTTCCACGGCATGTTGGAACTTGCTAGAACGGTGCTCGTCAATCTGTGCGATTGCTGGCTAAATCCAGATGTCCCAATAAGAGTGCACTGTGTAGCCCTTCACTCGGCATACACACTGTGAGTCGGAAAGCTCCTGGCCTGGATAGTGCTTAGAATGGCCAGGTGAGACTGAGGGTACTCGGTGTTCTTGCAGGGAATAAGTTTACCAGACGAGGCACCTAGGTGTCCTAAAAAGCCTACTGGCGTTCAAATGCTGCAGAGCAGCGACTACGGCCTCATGGAAACTGCTACACGCCTCTGCTTGTGCATAGCATTTCAGGGCCTTACCTCGAGGCAAGTTCTCACGTTGCTTGCCCTGTGAGCGACACAGCATGTTAGGATGCTGTATTTCTCCTTGACTAGAGTGACTTCAGGAACGAGGTCCTCGATCAATTCTAAGCAGAGTGTTTCCTCAGAGCAGCTCAGACGAGGGCAATGTCGAAGACTTCCAGGGCATGTTGGACTGCCTAGAAATGTGGTTCTGATGCTGTTCGAGGGTTCTGGAAATGTAGCTCTCCTGAAGTAACGTATAGTGTGTTGCCCGAGACTCGGCAGACACAGAGGGCCTCCGAGGGACGTATGGGACTCAATGCTGCTCAGCAGGCCCACAGGGGTGTGGAGGGAGTCAGTGATCTTGGAAGCAAAATGATGCTCACCTGAGGGGCCTAGGAGTCCTGAAAAGGGTCCTTCCTTTAATATAAAGCGGAACCTCCACTAAGAGCTCATGGAAAGAGCTGCATGCCTCCCTTTCTGCAGGGCTACTCAGGGCCTTACCTCGAGGCGAGGACTCACGTGGAGATTCCCTTTGGCTCTAGAGCATGGCAAGGTGAGCCCCACCCCGGCCAGTGAAGCTCCGTGTGTAGCCAGAGAAAACTCATTTTCTTCCCAGACCCATGGCTACAGTGGTCACGGGGCGGTCAACAGCAGAGAATTTCAGGGAGCTTCACGGCAGCAAGAATGGAGGTTTCCAAAGAGAAAAGCAAGGCTAGTACCATCACGACCCCATTTCCATGTGCACAGGCAGCATCCAAAACTCTGGTTTCTCACAAGACAAAAGAGACACAGCGTACCCACTAGTTCCTTCCCTGAAGCAACTTCTCGAGGCACGGCGTTCTGCATCTAGTGCACGGCCTCAACCAAGGAACGCCCTAGTTAGGCCTCGGGGCCGGTGCCTCTTCAAAAGCCTGCAGTGCTAGAGGAAAAACTCTGCTTTATTTGCAATACGAACGCAAGCCGATTTTCTCCTGGAGGCAGGGTGACTTCAGGTAGGAGGTCCTGGAAGGAAGGCGAAGCCTAGTGTTTTCCTCAATGCAGCTCAGACTAGGGAATGTGTGCGCGATTTCCACAGCAAGTTGGAACTTGCCAAAACGGAGCTCGTCAACCTGTGCGAGTGCTGTTCGATCAAGATCTCCTAAGAAAGACTGCAGTGTGTTGCCCATGACTCAGCAGGCACAGAGGAACTCCGAGGGACATATGGGCCACGTTGTTGCTCAGCAGGCCTACAGGAGTGTGGAGGATCTCAGTGATCTTGGAACGAAAAGGATGCTCACCCGAGGGGCCTAGGAGTGCTGAAAAGTGTACTTCCTTTAAAATAAAGCAGAACAGCGACTAAGAGCTCATGGAAAGAGCTGCATGCCTCCCTTTCTGTCTGGCTACTCAGGGCCTTACCTCGAGGCAGGGACTCACGTTGAGATTCCCTTTAGCTCTAGAGCATGGCAAGATGAGTCCCACCCCGGATAATGAAGCACCCTGTGTAGCCAGAGAAAACTCATTTTCTTCCCAGACCAATGCCTACAATAGCCAGGGTCCTGTCAACAGCAGAGAATTCAGGGAGCTTCAAGGCAGCATGAATGGAGCTTTCAAAATGGATAAGCAAGTCTACTACCAACATGCCCACATTTCCCTAGGCACAAACAGCATACATCCCTGTGGTTTCACACAACTCAAAAGAGACACAGATTACACACTGCTTCCTTCCCTGAATCAAATTCTCGTGGCAGGGTGTTCTGCATCTAGTGAACTGCCTCAACCAAGGAACGCCCTAGCTAGGCCTCTGGGCTCGTGCCTATTCAAAAGCTTGCAGTGCTATAGGAAAAACTGTGCTTCAGTTGCAATAGGAAGCAAGGCGTCCTTCTCCTGGAGGCAGGGTGACTTCAGGTAGGAGTTCCTGGAAGGAAGGGGAAGCCTAGTGTTTTTCTCAGTGCAGCTCAGACTAGGGAATGTGTGCGACTTCCACAGCAAGTCGGAACTTGCCAGAACGGTGCTCGTGAACCTGTGCGAGTGCTGTGAAACCAAGATATCCCAAGAAAGAGTGCAGTGTGTTGCCCATGACTCAGCAGACACAGAGGACCTCCGAGGGACCTAAGGGCCTCGCTGGTGCTCAGCAAGCCAACAGGGGTGTGCAGGTACTCAGTGATCTTGGTACTAAAATGAGGCTGCCCCGAGGGTCCTAGGAGTGCTGAAAAGGCTACTTCCTTTAATATAAAGGAGAACAGCGACTAAGAGCTCATGGAAAGAGCTGCATGCCTCCCTTTCTGCATGGCTACTCAGGGCCTTACCTCGAGGCAAGGACTGACGTTGAGATTCCTTATAGCTCTAGAGCATGGCAAGATGAGTCCCAGACCTGGGTATGAAGCACACTGGGTAGCCAGAGAAAACTCATTTTCTCCCCAGACCAATGCCTACAATAGCCAGGGGCCTGTCCACAGCAGAGAATTTCAGGGAGCTTCACGGCAGCAAGAATGGAGGTTTCCAAATGGGAAACAAGGCTATTACCATCATATACCCCCATTTCCGTGGGCACAGGCAGCATACATCTCTGTGGTTTCTAACAAGTCAAAAGAGACCCAGAGTACACACTGGTTGCTTCCCTGAATCAACTTCTCGAGGCAGGGTGTTCTACCTCTAGTGAACGGCCTCACCAGGGAAAGCCCTAGCTAGGCCTCTGGGCCCTTGCCTATTCAAAAGCCTGCAGTGCTACAGGAGAAACTGTGCTTCAGTTGCAATAGGAACGCAGCCGTCTTTCTCCGGGAGGCAGGGTGACTTCAGGTAGGAGGTCCTGGATGGAAGGAGAAGCCTAGTGTTTTTCTCTGTGCAGCTCAGACTAGGGAATGAGTGTGACTTCCACGGCATGTTGGAACTTGCTAGAACGGTGCTCGTCAATCTGTGCGATTGCTGGCTAAATCCAGATGTCCCAATAAGAGTGCACTGTGTAGCCCTTCACTCGGCATACACACTGTGAGTCGGAAAGCTCCTGGCCTGGATAGTGCTTAGAATGGCCAGGTGAGACTGAGGGTACTCGGTGTTCTTGCAGGGAATAAGTTTACCAGACGAGGCACCTAGGTGTCCTAAAAAGCCTACTGGCGTTCAAATGCTGCAGAGCAGCGACTACGGCCTCATGGAAACTGCTACACGCCTCTGCTTGTGCATAGCATTTCAGGGCCTTACCTCGAGGCAAGTTCTCACGTTGCTTGCCCTGTGAGCGACACAGCATGTTAGGATGCTGTATTTCTCCTTGACTAGAGTGACTTCAGGAACGAGGTCCTCGATCAATTCTAAGCAGAGTGTTTCCTCAGAGCAGCTCAGACGAGGGCAATGTCGAAGACTTCCAGGGCATGTTGGACTGCCTAGAAATGTGGTTCTGATGCTGTTCGAGGGTTCTGGAAATGTAGCTCTCCTGAAGTAACGTATAGTGTGTTGCCCGAGACTCGGCAGACACAGAGGGCCTCCGAGGGACGTATGGGACTCAATGCTGCTCAGCAGGCCCACAGGGGTGTGGAGGGAGTCAGTGATCTTGGAAGCAAAATGATGTTCACCCGAGGGGCCTAGGAGTCCTGAAAAGGGTCCTTCCTTTAATATAAAGCGGAACCTCCACTAAGAGCTCATGGAAAGAGCTGCATGCCTCCCTTTCTGCAGGGCTACTCAGGGCCTTACCTCGAGGCGAGGACTCACGTGGAGATTCCCTTTGGCTCTAGAGCATGGCAAGGTGAGCCCCACCCCGGCCAGTGAAGCTCCGTGTGTAGCCAGAGAAAACTCATTTTCTTCCCACACCCATGGCTACAGTGGTCACGGGGCGGTCAACAGCAGAGAATTTCAGGGAGCTTCACGGCAGCAAGAATGGAGGTTTCCAAAGAGAAAAGCAAGGCTAGTACCATCACGACCCCATTTCCATGTGCACAGGCAGCATCCAAAACTCTGGTTTCTCACAAGACAAAAGAGACACAGCGTACCCACTAGTTCCTTCCCTGAAGCAACTTCTCGAGGCACGGCGTTCTGCATCTAGTGCACGGCCTCAACCAAGGAACGCCCTAGTTAGGCCTCGGGGCCGGTGCCTCTTCAAAAGCCTGCAGTGCTAGAGGAAAAACTCTGCTTTAGTTGCAATACGAACGCAAGCCGATTTTCTCCTGGAGGCAGGGTGACTTCAGGTAGGAGGTCCTGGAAGGAAGGCGAAGCCTAGTGTTTTCCTCAATGCAGCTCAGACTAGGGAATGTGTGCGCGATTTGCACAGCAAGTTGGAACTTGCCAAAACGGAGCTCGTCAACCTGTGCGAGTGCTGTTCGATCAAGATCTCCTAAGAAAGACTGCAGTGTGTTGCCCATGACTCAGCAGGCACAGGGGAACTCCGAGGGACATATGGGCCACGTTGTTGCTCAGCAGGCCTACAGGAGTGTGGAGGATCTCAGTGATCTTGGAACGAAAAGGATGCTCACCCGAGGGGCCTAGGAGTGCTGAAAAGTGTACTTCCTTTAAAATAAAGCAGAACAGCGACTAAGAGCTCATGGAAAGAGCTGCATGCCTCCCTTTCTGTCTGGCTACTCAGGGCCTTACCTCGAGGCAAGGACTCACGTTGAGATTCCCTTTAGCTCTAGAGCATGGCAAGATGAGTCCCACCCCGGATAATGAAGCACCCTGTGTAGCCAGAGAAAACTCATTTTCTTCCCAGACCAATGCCTACAATAGCCAGGGTCCTGTCAACAGCAGAGAATTCAGGGAGCTTCAAGGCAGCATGAATGGAGCTTTCAAAATGGATAAGCAAGTCTACTACCAACATGCCCTCATTTCCCTAGGCACAAACAGCATACATCACTGTGGTTTCACACAACTCAAAAGAGACACAGATTACACACTGCTTCCTTCCCTGAATCAAATTCTCGTGGCAGGTTGTTCTGCATCTAGTGAACTGCCTCAACCAAGGAACGCCCTAGCTAGGCCTCTGGGCTCGTGCCTATTCAAAAGCTTGCAGTGCTATAGGAAAAACTGTGCTTCAGTTGCAATAGGAAGCAAGGCGTCCTTCTCCTGGAGGCAGGGTGACTTCAGGTAGGAGTTCCTGGAAGGAAGGGGAAGCCTAGTGTTTTTCTCAGTGCAGCTCAGACTAGGGAATGTGTGCGACTTCCACAGCAAGTCGGAACTTGCCAGAACGGTGCTCGTGAACCTGTGCGAGTGCTGTGAAACCAAGATATCCCAAGAAAGAGTGCAGTGTGTTGCCCATGACTCAGCAGACACAGAGGACCTCCGAGGGACCTAAGGGCCTCGTTGTTGCTCAGCAAGCCAACAGGGCTGTGGAGGTACTCAGTGATCTTGGTACTAAAATGAGGCTGCCCCGAGGGTCCTAGGAGTGCTGAAAAGGCTACTTCCTTTAATATAAAGGAGAACAGCGACTAAGAGCTCATGGAAAGAGCTGCATGCCTCCCTTTCTGCATGGCTACTCAGGGCCTTACCTCGAGGCAAGGACTGACGTTGAGATTCCTTATAGCTCTAGAGCATGGCAAGATGAGTCCCAGCCCTGGGTATGAAGCACACTGGGTAGCCAGAGAAAACTCATTTTCTCCCCAGACCAATGCCTACAATAGCCAGGGGCCTGTCCACAGCAGAGAATTTCAGGGAGCTTCACGGCAGCAAGAATGGAGGTTTCCAAATGGGAAACAAGGCTATTACCATCATATACCCCCATTTCCGTGGGCACAGGCAGCATACATCTCTGTGGTTTCTAACAAGTCAAAAGAGACCCAGAGTACACACTGGTTGCTTCCCTGAATCAACTTCTCGAGGCAGGGTGTTCTACCTCTAGTGAACGGCCTCACCAGGGAAAGCCCTAGCTAGGCCTCTGGGCCCTTGCCTATTCAAAAGCCTGCAGTGCTACAGGAGAAACTGTGCTTCAGTTGCAATAGGAACGCAGCCGTCTTTCTCCGGGAGGCAGGGTGACTTCAGGTAGGAGGTCCTGGATGGAAGGAGAAGCCTAGTGTTTTTCTCTGTGCAGCTCAGACTAGGGAATGAGTGTGACTTCCACGGCATGTTGGAACTTGCTAGAACGGTGCTCGTCAATCTGTGCGATTGCTGGCTAAATCCAGATGTCCCAATAAGAGTGCACTGTGTAGCCCTTCACTCGGCATACACACTGTGAGTCGGAAAGCTCCTGGCCTGGATAGTGCTTAGAATGGCCAGGTGAGACTGAGGGTACTCGGTGTTCTTGCAGGGAATAAGTTTACCAGACGAGGCACCTAGGTGTCCTAAAAAGCCTACTGGCGTTCAAATGCTGCAGAGCAGCGACTACGGCCTCATGGAAACTGCTACACGCCTCTGCTTGTGAATAGCATTCCAGGGCCTTACCTCGGGGCAAGTTCTCAAGTTGCTTGCCCTGTGAGCGACACAGCATGTTAGGATGCTGTATTTCTCCTTGACTAGAGTGACTTCAGGAACGAGGTCCTCGATCAATTCTAAGCAGAGTGTTTCCTCAGAGCAGCTCAGACGAGGGCAATGTCGAAGACTTCCAGGGCATGTTGGACTGCCTAGAAATGTGGTTCTGATGCTGTTCGAGGGTTCTGGAAATGTAGCTCTCCTGAAGTAACGTATAGTGTGTTGCCCGAGACTCGGCAGACACAGAGGGCCTCCGAGGGACGTATGGGACTCAATGCTGCTCAGCAGGCCCACAGGGGTGTGGAGGGAGTCAGTGATCTTGGAAGCAAAATGATGCTCACCCGAGGGGCCTAGGAGTCCTGAAAAGGGTCCTTCCTTTAATATAAAGCGGAACCTCCACTAAGAGCTCATGGAAAGAGCTGCATGCCTCCCTTTCTGCAGGGCTACTCAGGGCCTTACCTCGAGGCGAGGACTCACGTGGAGATTCCCTTTGGCTCTAGAGCATGGCAAGGTGAGCCCCACCCCGGCCAGTGAAGCTCCGTGTGTAGCCAGAGAAAACTCATTTTCTTCCCAGACCCATGGCTACAGTGGTCACGGGGCGGTCAACAGCAGAGAATTTCAGGGAGCTTCACGGCAGCAAGAATGGAGGTTTCCAAAGAGAAAAGCAAGGCTAGTACCATCACGACCCCATTTCCATGTGCACAGGCAGCATCCAAAACTCTGGTTTCTCACAAGACAAAAGAGACACAGCGTACCCACTAGTTCCTTCCCTGAAGCAACTTCTCGAGGCACGGCGTTCTGCATCTAGTGCACGGCCTCAACCAAGGAACGCCCTAGTTAGGCCTCGGGGCCGGTGCCTCTTCAAAAGCCTGCAGTGCTAGAGGAAAAACTCTGCTTTATTTGCAATACGAACGCAAGCCGATTTTCTCCTGGAGGCAGGGTGACTTCAGGTAGGAGGTCCTGGAAGGAAGGCGAAGCCTAGTGTTTTCCTCAATGCAGCTCAGACTAGGGAATGTGTGCGCGATTTGCACAGCAAGTTGGAACTTGCCAAAACGGAGCTCGTCAACCTGTGCGAGTGCTGTTCCATCAAGATCTCCTAAGAAAGACTGCAGTGTGTTGCCCATGACTCAGCAGGCACAGAGGAACTCCGAGGGACATATGGGCCACGTTGTTGCTCAGCAGGCCTACAGGAGTGTGGAGGATCTCAGTGATCTTGGAACGAAAAGGATGCTCACCCGAGGGGCCTAGGAGTGCTGAAAAGTGTACTTCCTTTAAAATAAAGCAGAACAGCGACTAAGAGCTCATGGAAAGAGCTGCATGCCTCCCTTTCTGTCTGGCTACTCAGGGCCTTACCTCGAGGCAAGGACTCACGTTGAGATTCCCTTTAGCTCTAGAGCATGGCAAGATGAGTCCCACCCCGGATAATGAAGCACCCTGTGTAGCCAGAGAAAACTCATTTTCTTCCCAGACCAATGCCTACAATAGCCAGGGTCCTGTCAACAGCAGAGAATTCAGGGAGCTTCAAGGCAGCATGAATGGAGCTTTCAAAATGGATAAGCAAGTCTACTACCAACATGCCCACATTTCCCTAGGCACAAACAGCATACATCCCTGTGGTTTCACACAACTCAAAAGAGACACAGATTACACACTGCTTCCTTCCCTGAATCAAATTCTCGTGGCAGGGTGTTCTGCATCTAGTGAACTGCCTCAACCAAGGAACGCCCTAGCTAGGCCTCTGGGCTCGTGCCTATTCAAAAGCTTGCAGTGCTATAGGAAGAACTGTGCTTTAGTTGCAATAGGAAGCAAGGCGTCGTTCTCCTGGAGGCAGGGTGACTTCAGGTAGGAGTTCCTGGAAGGAAGGGGAAGCCTAGTGTTTTTCTCAGTGCAGCTCAGACTAGGGAATGTGTGCGACTTCCACAGCAAGTCGGAACTTGCCAGAACGGTGCTCGTGAACCTGTGCGAGTGCTGTGAAACCAAGATATCCCAAGAAAGAGTGCAGTGTGTTGCCCATGACTCAGCAGACACAGAGGACCTCCGAGGGACCTAAGGGCCTCGCTGGTGCTCAGCAAGCCAACAGGGGTGTGGAGGTACTCAGTGATCTTGGTACTAAAATGAGGCTGCCCCGAGGGTCCTAGGAGTGCTGAAAAGGCTACTTCCTTTAATATAAAGGAGAACAGCGACTAAGAGCTCATGGAAAGAGCTGCATGCCTCCCTTTCTGCATGGCTACTCAGGGCCTTACCTCGAGGCAAGGACTGACGTTGAGATTCCTTATAGCTCTAGAGCATGGCAAGATGAGTCCCAGCCCTGGGTATGAAGCACACTGGGTAGCCAGAGAAAACTCATTTTCTACCCAGACCAATGCCTACAATAGCCAGGGGCCTGTCCACAGCAGAGAATTTCAGGGAGCTTCACGGCAGCAAGAATGGAGGTTTCCAAATGGGAAACAAGGCTATTACCATCATATACCCCCATTTCCGTGGGCACAGGCAGCATACATCTCTGTGGTTTCTAACAAGTCAAAAGAGACCCAGAGTACACACTGGTTGCTTCCCTGAATCAACTTCTCGAGGCAGGGTGTTCTACCTCTAGTGAACGGCCTCACCAGGGAAAGCCCTAGCTAGGCCTCTGGGCCCTTGCCTATTCAAAAGCCTGCAGTGCTACAGGAGAAACTGTCCTTCAGTTGCAATAGGAACGCAGCCGTCTTTCTCCTGGAGGCAGGGTGACTTCAGGTAGGAGGTCCTGGATGGAAGGAGAAGCCTAGTGTTTTTCTCTGTGCAGCTCAGACTAGGGAATGAGTGTGACTTCCACGGCATGTTGGAACTTGCTAGAACGGTGCTCGTCAATCTGTGCGATTGCTGGCTAAATCCAGATGTCCCAATAATAGTGCACTGTGTAGCCCTTCACTCGGCATACACACTGTGAGTCGGAAAGCTCCTGGCCTGGATAGTGCTTAGAATGGCCAGGTGAGACTGAGGGTACTCGGTGTTCTTGCAGGGAATAAGTTTACCAGACGAGGCACCTAGGTGTCCTAAAAAGCCTACTGGCGTTCAAATGCTGCAGAGCAGCGACTACGGCCTCATGGAAACTGCTACACGCCTCTGCTTGTGCATAGCATTTCAGGGCCTTACCTCGAGGCAAGTTCTCACGTTGCTTGCCCTGTGAGCGACACAGCATGTTAGGATGCTGTATTTCTCCTTGACTAGAGTGACTTCAGGAACGAGGTCCTCGATCAATTCTAAGCAGAGTGTTTCCTCAGAGCAGCTCAGACGAGGGCAATGTCGAAGACTTCCAGGGCATGTTGGACTGCCTAGAAATGTGGTTCTGATGCTGTTCGAGGGTTCTGGAAATGTAGCTCTCCTGAAGTAACGTATAGTGTGTTGCCCGAGACTCGGCAGACACAGAGGGCCTCCGAGGGACGTATGGGACTCAATGCTGCTCAGCAGGCCCACAGGGGTGTGGAGGGAGTCAGTGATCTTGGAAGCAAAATGATGCTCACCCGAGGGGCCTAGGAGTCCTGAAAAGGGTCCTTCCTTTAATATAAAGCGGAACCTCCACTAAGAGCTCATGGAAAGAGCTGCATGCCTCCCTTTCTGCAGGGCTACTCAGGGCCTTACCTCGAGGCGAGGACTCACGTGGAGATTCCCTTTGGCTCTAGAGCATGGCAAGGTGAGCCCCACCCCGGCCAGTGAAGCTCCGTGTGTAGCCAGAGAAAACTCATTTTCTTCCCAGACCCATGGCTACAGTGGTCACGGGGCGGTCAACAGCAGAGAATTTCAGGGAGCTTCACGGCAGCAAGAATGGAGGTTTCCAAAGAGAAAAGCAAGGCTAGTACCATCACGACCCCATTTCCATGTGCACAGGCAGCATCCAAAACTCTGGTTTCTCACAAGACAAAAGAGACACAGCGTACCCACTAGTTCCTTCCCTGAAGCAACTTCTCGAGGCACGGCGTTCTGCATCTAGTGCACGGCCTCAACCAAGGAACGCCCTAGTTAGGCCTCGGGGCCGGTGCCTCTTCAAAAGCCTGCAGTGCTAGAGGAAAAACTCTGCTTTAGTTGCAATACGAACGCAAGCCGATTTTCTCCTGGAGGCAGGGTGACTTCAGGTAGGAGGTCCTGGAAGGAAGGCGAAGCCTAGTGTTTTCCTCAATGCAGCTCAGACTAGGGAATGTGTGCGCGATTTCCACAGCAAGTTGGAACTTGCCAAAACGGAGCTCGTCAACCTGTGCGAGTGCTGTTCGATCAAGATCTCCTAAGAAAGACTGCAGTGTGTTGCCCATGACTCAGCAGGCACAGGGGAACTCCGAGGGACATATGGGCCACGTTGTTGCTCAGCAGGCCTACAGGAGTGTGGAGGATCTCAGTGATCTTGGAACGAAAAGGATGCTCACCCGAGGGGCCTAGGAGTGCTGAAAAGTGTACTTCCTTTAAAATAAAGCAGAACAGCGACTAAGAGCTCATGGAAAGAGCTGCATGCCTCCCTTTCTGTCTGGCTACTCAGGGCCTTACCTCGAGGCAGGGACTCACGTTGAGATTCCCTTTAGCTCTAGAGCATGGCAAGATGAGTCCCACCCCGGATAATGAAGCACCCTGTGTAGCCAGAGAAAACTCATTTTCTTCCCAGACCAATGCCTACAATAGCCAGGGTCCTGTCAACAGCAGAGAATTCAGGGAGCTTCAAGGCAGCATGAATGGAGCTTTCAAAATGGATAAGCAAGTCTACTACCAACATGCCCACATTTCCCTAGGCACAAACAGCATACATCCCTGTGGTTTCACACAACTCAAAAGAGACACAGATTACACACTGCTTCCTTCCCTGAATCAAATTCTCGTGGCAGGGTGTTCTGCATCTAGTGAACTGCCTCAACCAAGGAACGCCCTAGCTAGGCCTCTGGGCTCGTGCCTATTCAAAAGCTTGCAGTGCTATAGGAAAAACTGTGCTTCAGTTGCAATAGGAAGCAAGGCGTCCTTCTCCTGGAGGCAGGGTGACTTCAGGTAGGAGTTCCTGGAAGGAAGGGGAAGCCTAGTGTTTTTCTCAGTGCAGCTCAGACTAGGGAATGTGTGCGACTTCCACAGCAAGTCGGAACTTGCCAGAACGGTGCTCGTGAACCTGTGCGAGTGCTGTGAAACCAAGATATCCCAAGAAAGAGTGCAGTGTGTTGCCCATGACTCAGCAGACACAGAGGACCTCCGAGGGACCTAAGGGCCTCGTTGTTGCTCAGCAAGCCAACAGGGCTGTGGAGGTAC
Source organism: Eschrichtius robustus (assembly GCF_028021215.1). NCBI lineage: Eukaryota > Metazoa > Chordata > Mammalia > Artiodactyla > Eschrichtiidae > Eschrichtius > Eschrichtius robustus. Next base: position 100,440,261 of record NC_090832.1, read on the forward strand.
TCAGTGATCTTGGTACTAAAATGAGGCTGCCCCGAGGGTCCTAGGAGTGCTGAAAAGGCTACTTCCTTTAATATAAAGGAGAAGAGCGACTAAGAGCTCATGGAAAGAGCTGCATGCCTCCCTTTCTGCATGGCTACTCAGGGCCTTACCTCGAGGCAAGGACTGACGTTGAGATTCCTTATAGCTCTAGAGCATGGCAAGATGAGTCCCAGCCCTGGGTATGAAGCACACTGGGTAGCCAGAGAAAACTCATTTTCTCCCCAGACCAATGCCTACAATAGCCAGGGGCCTGTCCACAGCAGAGAATTTCAGGGAGCTTCACGGCAGCAAGAATGGAGGTTTCCAAATGGGAAACAAGGCTATTACCATCATATACCCCCATTTCCGTGGGCACAGGCAGCATACATCTCTGTGGTTTCTAACAAGTCAAAAGAGACCCAGAGTACACACTGGTTGCTTCCCTGAATCAACTTCTCGAGGCAGGGTGTTCTACCTCTAGTGAACGGCCTCACCAGGGAAAGCCCTAGCTAGGCCTCTGGGCCCTTGCCTATTCAAAAGCCTGCAGTGCTACAGGAGAAACTGTGCTTCAGTTGCAATAGGAACGCAGCCGTCTTTCTCCGGGAGGCAGGGTGACTTCAGGTAGGAGGTCCTGGATGGAAGGAGAAGCCTAGTGTTTTTCTCTGTGCAGCTCAGACTAGGGAATGAGTGTGACTTCCACGGCATGTTGGAACTTGCTAGAACGGTGCTCGTCAATCTGTGCGATTGCTGGCTAAATCCAGATGTCCCAATAAGAGTGCACTGTGTAGCCCTTCACTCGGCATACACACTGTGAGTCGGAAAGCTCCTGGCCTGGATAGTGCTTAGAATGGCCAGGTGAGACTGAGGGTACTCGGTGTTCTTGCAGGGAATAAGTTTACCAGACGAGGCACCTAGGTGTCCTAAAAAGCCTACTGGCGTTCAAATGCTGCAGAGCAGCGACTACGGCCTCATGGAAACTGCTACACGCCTCTGCTTGTGCATAGCATTTCAGGGCCTTACCTCGAGGCAAGTTCTCACGTTGCTTGCCCTGTGAGCGACACAGCATGTTAGGATGCTGTATTTCTCCTTGACTAGAGTGACTTCAGGAACGAGGTCCTCGATCAATTCTAAGCAGAGTGTTTCCTCAGAGCAGCTCAGACGAGGGCAATGTCGAAGACTTCCAGGGCATGTTGGACTGCCTAGAAATGTGGTTCTGATGCTGTTCGAGGGTTCTGGAAATGTAGCTCTCCTGAAGTAACGTATAGTGTGTTGCCCGAGACTCGGCAGACACAGAGGGCCTCCGAGGGACGTATGGGACTCAATGCTGCTCAGCAGGCCCACAGGGGTGTGGAGGGAGTCAGTGATCTTGGAAGCAAAATGATGCTCACCTGAGGGGCCTAGGAGTCCTGAAAAGGGTCCTTCCTTTAATATAAAGCGGAACCTCCACTAAGAGCTCATGGAAAGAGCTGCATGCCTCCCTTTCTGCAGGGCTACTCAGGGCCTTACCTCGAGGCGAGGACTCACGTGGGGATTCCCTTTGGCTCTAGAGCATGGCAAGGTGAGCCCCACCCCGGCCAGTGAAGCTCCGTGTGTAGCCAGAGAAAACTCATTTTCTTCCCAGACCCATGGCTACAGTGGTCACGGGGCGGTCAACAGCAGAGAATTTCAGGGAGCTTCACGGCAGCAAGAATGGAGGTTTCCAAAGAGAAAAGCAAGGCTAGTACCATCACGACCCCATTTCCATGTGCACAGGCAGCATCCAAAACTCTGGTTTCTCACAAGACAAAAGAGACACAGCGTACCCACTAGTTCCTTCCCTGAAGCAACTTCTCGAGGCACGGCGTTCTGCATCTAGTGCACGGCCTCAACCAAGGAACGCCCTAGTTAGGCCTCGGGGCCGGTGCCTCTTCAAAAGCCTGCAGTGCTAGAGGAAAAACTCTGCTTTAGTTGCAATACGAACGCAAGCCGATTTTCTCCTGGAGGCAGGGTGACTTCAGGTAGGAGGTCCTGGAAGGAAGGCGAAGCCTAGTGTTTTCCTCAATGCAGCTCAGACTAGGGAATGTGTGCGCGATTTCCACAGCAAGTTGGAACTTGCCAAAACGGAGCTCGTCAACCTGTGCGAGTGCTGTTCGATCAAGATCTCCTAAGAAAGACTGCAGTGTGTTGCCCATGACTCAGCAGGCACAGAGGAACTCCGAGGGACATATGGGCCACGTTGTTGCTCAGCAGGCCTACAGGAGTGTGGAGGATCTCAGTGATCTTGGAACGAAAAGGATGCTCACCCGAGGGGCCTAGGAGTGCTGAAAAGTGTACTTCCTTTAAAATAAAGCAGAACAGCGACTAAGAGCTCATGGAAAGAGCTGCATGCCTCCCTTTCTGTCTGGCTACTCAGGGCCTTACCTCGAGGCAGGGACTCACGTTGAGATTCCCTTTAGCTCTAGAGCATGGCAAGATGAGTCCCACCCCGGATAATGAAGCACCCTGTGTAGCCAGAGAAAACTCATTTTCTTCCCAGACCAATGCCTACAATAGCCAGGGTCCTGTCAACAGCAGAGAATTCAGGGAGCTTCAAGGCAGCATGAATGGAGCTTTCAAAATGGATAAGCAAGTCTACTACCAACATGCCCACATTTCCCTAGGCACAAACAGCATACATCCCTGTGGTTTCACACAACTCAAAAGAGACACAGATTACACACTGCTTCCTTCCCTGAATCAAATTCTCGTGGCAGGGTGTTCTGCATCTAGTGAACTGCCTCAACCAAGGAACGCCCTAGCTAGGCCTCTGGGCTCGTGCCTATTCAAAAGCTTGCAGTGCTATAGGAAGAACTGTGCTTCAGTTGCAATAGGAAGCAAGGCGTCCTTCTCCTGGAGGCAGGGTGACTTCAGGTAGGAGTTCCTGGAAGGAAGGGGAAGCCTAGTGTTTTTCTCAGTGCAGCTCAGACTAGGGAATGTGTGCGACTTCCACAGCAAGTCGGAACTTGCCAGAACGGTGCTCGTGAACCTGTGCGAGTGCTGTGAAACCAAGATATCCCAAGAAAGAGTGCAGTGTGTTGCCCATGACTCAGCAGACACAGAGGACCTCCGAGGGACCTAAGGGCCTCGTTGTTGCTCAGCAAGCCAACAGGGCTGTGGAGGTACTCAGTGATCTTGGTACTAAAATGAGGCTGCCCCGAGGGTCCTAGGAGTGCTGAAAAGGCTACTTCCTTTAATATAAAGGAGAACAGCGACTAAGAGCTCATGGAAAGAGCTGCATGCCTCCCTTTCTGCATGGCTACTCAGGGCCTTACCTCGAGGCAAGGACTGACGTTGAGATTCCTTATAGCTCTAGAGCATGGCAAGATGAGTCCCAGCCCTGGGTATGAAGCACACTGGGTAGCCAGAGAAAACTCATTTTCTCCCCAGACCAATGCCTACAATAGCCAGGGGCCTGTCCACAGCAGAGAATTTCAGGGAGCTTCACGGCAGCAAGAATGGAGGTTTCCAAATGGGAAACAAGGCTATTACCATCATATACCCCCATTTCCGTGGGCACAGGCAGCATACATCTCTGTGGTTTCTAACAAGTCAAAAGAGACCCAGAGTACACACTGGTTGCTTCCCTGAATCAACTTCTCGAGGCAGGGTGTTCTACCTCTAGTGAACGGCCTCACCAGGGAAAGCCCTAGCTAGGCCTCTGGGCCCTTGCCTATTCAAAAGCCTGCAGTGCTACAGGAGAAACTGTGCTTCAGTTGCAATAGGAACGCAGCCGTCTTTCTCCGGGAGGCAGGGTGACTTCAGGTAGGAGGTCCTGGATGGAAGGAGAAGCCTAGTGTTTTTCTCTGTGCAGCTCAGACTAGGGAATGAGTGTGACTTCCACGGCATGTTGGAACTTGCTAGAACGGTGCTCGTCAATCTGTGCGATTGCTGGCTAAATCCAGATGTCCCAATAAGAGTGCACTGTGTAGCCCTTCACTCGGCATACACACTGTGAGTCGGAAAGCTCCTGGCCTGGATAGTGCTTAGAATGGCCAGGTGAGACTGAGGGTACTCGGTGTTCTTGCAGGGAATAAGTTTACCAGACGAGGCACCTAGGTGTCCTAAAAAGCCTACTGGCGTTCAAATGCTGCAGAGCAGCGACTACGGCCTCATGGAAACTGCTACACGCCTCTGCTTGTGAATAGCATTCCAGGGCCTTACCTCGGGGCAAGTTCTCACGTTGCTTGCCCTGTGAGCGACACAGCATGTTAGGATGCTGTATTTCTCCTTGACTAGAGTGACTTCAGGAACGAGGTCCTCGATCAATTCTAAGCAGAGTGTTTCCTCAGAGCAGCTCAGACGAGGGCAATGTCGAAGACTTCCAGGGCATGTTGGACTGCCTAGAAATGTGGTTCTGATGCTGTTCGAGGGTTCTGGAAATGTAGCTCTCCTGAAGTAACGTATAGTGTGTTGCCCGAGACTCGGCAGACACAGAGGGCCTCCGAGGGACGTATGGGACTCAATGCTGCTCAGCAGGCCCACAGGGGTGTGGAGGGAGTCAGTGATCTTGGAAGCAAAATGATGCTCACCCGAGGGGCCTAGGAGTCCTGAAAAGGGTCCTTCCTTTAATATAAAGCGGAACCTCCACTAAGAGCTCATGGAAAGAGCTGCATGCCTCCCTTTCTGCAGGGCTACTCAGGGCCTTACCTCGAGGCGAGGACTCACGTGGAGATTCCCTTTGGCTCTAGAGCATAGCAAGGTGAGCCCCACCCCGGCCAGTGAAGCTCCGTGTGTAGCCAGAGAAAACTCATTTTCTTCCCAGACCCATGGCTACAGTGGTCACGGGGCGGTCAACAGCAGAGAATTTCAGGGAGCTTCACGGCAGCAAGAATGGAGGTTTCCAAAGAGAAAAGCAAGGCTAGTACCATCACGACCCCATTTCCATGTGCACAGGCAGCATCCAAAACTCTGGTTTCTCACAAGACAAAAGAGACACAGCGTACCCACTAGTTCCTTCCCTGAAGCAACTTCTCGAGGCACGGCGTTCTGCATCTAGTGCACGGCCTCAACCAAGGAACGCCCTAGTTAGGCCTCGGGGCCGGTGCCTCTTCAAAAGCCTGCAGTGCTAGAGGAAAAACTCTGCTTTAGTTGCAATACGAACGCAAGCCGATTTTCTCCTGGAGGCAGGGTGACTTCAGGTAGGAGGTCCTGGAAGGAAGGCGAAGCCTAGTGTTTTCCTCAATGCAGCTCAGACTAGGGAATGTGTGCGCGATTTGCACAGCAAGTTGGAACTTGCCAAAACGGAGCTCGTCAACCTGTGCGAGTGCTGTTCCATCAAGATCTCCTAAGAAAGACTGCAGTGTGTTGCCCATGACTCAGCAGGCACAGAGGAACTCCGAGGGACATATGGGCCACGTTGTTGCTCAGCAGGCCTACAGGAGTGTGGAGGATCTCAGTGATCTTGGAACGAAAAGGATGCTCACCCGAGGGGCCTAGGAGTGCTGAAAAGTGTACTTCCTTTAAAATAAAGCAGAACAGCGACTAAGAGCTCATGGAAAGAGCTGCATGCCTCCCTTTCTGTCTGGCTACTCAGGGCCTTACCTCGAGGCAAGGACTCACGTTGAGATTCCCTTTAGCTCTAGAGCATGGCAAGATGAGTCCCACCCCGGATAATGAAGCACCCTGTGTAGCCAGAGAAAACTCATTTTCTTCCCAGACCAATGCCTACAATAGCCAGGGTCCTGTCAACAGCAGAGAATTCAGGGAGCTTCAAGGCAGCATGAATGGAGCTTTCAAAATGGATAAGCAAGTCTACTACCAACATGCCCACATTTCTCTAGGCACAAACAGCATACATCCCTGTGGTTTCACACAACTCAAAAGAGACACAGATTACACACTGCTTCCTTCCCTGAATCAAATTCTCGTGGCAGGGTGTTCTGCATCTAGTGAACTGCCTCAACCAAGGAACGCCCTAGCTAGGACTCTGGGCTCGTGCCTATTCAAAAGCTTGCAGTGCTATAGGAAAAACTGTGCTTCAGTTGCAATAGGAAGCAAGGCGTCGTTCTCCTGGAGGCAGGGTGACTTCAGGTAGGAGTTCCTGGAAGGAAGGGGAAGCCTAGTGTTTTTCTCAGTGCAGCTCAGACTAGGGAATGTGTGCGACTTCCACAGCAAGTCGGAACTTGCCAGAACGGTGCTCGTGAACCTGTGCGAGTGCTGTGAAACCAAGATATCCCAAGAAAGAGTGCAGTGTGTTGCCCATGACTCAGCAGACACAGAGGACCTCCGAGGGACCTAAGGGCCTCGTTGTTGCTCAGCAAGCCAACAGGGCTGTGGAGGTACTCAGTGATCTTGGTACTAAAATGAGGCTGCCCCGAGGGTCCTAGGAGTGCTGAAAAGGCTACTTCCTTTAATATAAAGGAGAAGAGCGACTAAGAGCTCATGGAAAGAGCTGCATGCCTCCCTTTCTGCATGGCTACTCAGGGCCTTACCTCGAGGCAAGGACTGACGTTGAGATTCCTTATAGCTCTAGAGCATGGCAAGATGAGTCCCAGCCCTGGGTATGAAGCACACTGGGTAGCCAGAGAAAACTCATTTTCTCCCCAGACCAATGCCTACAATAGCCAGGGGCCTGTCCACAGCAGAGAATTTCAGGGAGCTTCACGGCAGCAAGAATGGAGGTTTCCAAATGGGAAACAAGGCTATTACCATCATATACCCCCATTTCCGTGGGCACAGGCAGCATACATCTCTGTGGTTTCTAACAAGTCAAAAGAGACCCAGAGTACACACTGGTTGCTTCCCTGAATCAACTTCTCGAGGCAGGGTGTTCTACCTCTAGTGAACGGCCTCACCAGGGAAAGCCCTAGCTAGGCCTCTGGGCCCTTGCCTATTCAAGAGCCTGCAGTGCTACAGGAGAAACTGTGCTTCAGTTGCAGTAGGAACGCAGCCGTCTTTCTCCGGGAGGCAGGGTGACTTCAGGTAGGAGGTCCTGGATGGAAGGAGAAGCCTAGTGTTTTTCTCTGTGCAGCTCAGACTAGGGAATGAGTGTGACTTCCACGGCATGTTGGAACTTGCTAGAACGGTGCTCGTCAATCTGTGCGATTGCTGGCTAAATCCAGATGTCCCAATAAGAGTGCACTGTGTAGCCCTTCACTCGGCATACACACTGTGAGTCGGAAAGCTCCTGGCCTGGATAGTGCTTAGAATGGCCAGGTGAGACTGAGGGTACTCGGTGTTCTTGCAGGGAATAAGTTTACCAGACGAGGCACTTAGGTGTCCTAAAAAGCCTACTGGCGTTCAAATGCTGCAGAGCAGCGACTACGGCCTCATGGAAACTGCTACACGCCTCTGCTTGTGCATAGCATTTCAGGGCCTTACCTCGGGGCAAGTTCTCACGTTGCTTGCCCTGTGAGCGACACAGCATGTTAGGATGCTGTATTTCTCCTTGACTAGAGTGACTTCAGGAACGAGGTCCTCGATCAATTCTAAGCAGAGTGTTTCCTCAGAGCAGCTCAGACGAGGGCAATGTCGAAGACTTCCAGGGCATGTTGGACTGCCTAGAAATGTGGTTCTGATGCTGTTCGAGGGTTCTGGAAATGTAGCTCTCCTGAAGTAACGTATAGTGTGTTGCCCGAGACTCGGCAGACACAGAGGGCCTCCGAGGGACGTATGGGACTCAATGCTGCTCAGCAGGCCCACAGGGGTGTGGAGGGAGTCAGTGATCTTGGAAGCAAAATGATGCTCACCCGAGGGGCCTAGGAGTCCTGAAAAGGGTCCTTCCTTTAATATAAAGCGGAACCTCCACTAAGAGCTCATGGAAAGAGCTGCATGCCTCCCTTTCTGCAGGGCTACTCAGGGCCTTACCTCGAGGCGAGGACTCACGTGGAGATTCCCTTTGGCTCTAGAGCATAGCAAGGTGAGCCCCACCCCGGCCAGTGAAGCTCCGTGTGTAGCCAGAGAAAACTCATTTTCTTCCCAGACCCATGGCTACAGTGGTCACGGGGCGGTCAACAGCAGAGAATTTCAGGGAGCTTCACGGCAGCAAGAATGGAGGTTTCCAAAGAGAAAAGCAAGGCTAGTACCATCACGACCCCATTTCCATGTGCACAGGCAGCATCCAAAACTCTGGTTTCTCACAAGACAAAAGAGACACAGCGTACCCACTAGTTCCTTCCCTGAAGCAACTTCTCGAGGCACGGCGTTCTGCATCTAGTGCACGGCCTCAACCAAGGAACGCCCTAGTTAGGCCTCGGGGCCGGTGCCTCTTCAAAAGCCTGCAGTGCTAGAGGAAAAACTCTGCTTTAGTTGCAATACGAACGCAAGCCGATTTTCTCCTGGAGGCAGGGTGACTTCAGGTAGGAGGTCCTGGAAGGAAGGCGAAGCCTAGTGTTTTCCTCAATGCAGCTCAGACTAGGGAATGTGTGCGCGATTTGCACAGCAAGTTGGAACTTGCCAAAACGGAGCTCGTCAACCTGTGCGAGTGCTGTTCCATCAAGATCTCCTAAGAAAGACTGCAGTGTGTTGCCCATGACTCAGCAGGCACAGAGGAACTCCGAGGGACATATGGGCCACGTTGTTGCTCAGCAGGCCTACAGGAGTGTGGAGGATCTCAGTGATCTTGGAACGAAAAGGATGCTCACCCGAGGGGCCTAGGAGTGCTGAAAAGTGTACTTCCTTTAAAATAAAGCAGAACAGCGACTAAGAGCTCATGGAAAGAGCTGCATGCCTCCCTTTCTGTCTGGCTACTCAGGGCCTTACCTCGAGGCAAGGACTCACGTTGAGATTCCCTTTAGCTCTAGAGCATGGCAAGATGAGTCCCACCCCGGATAATGAAGCACCCTGTGTAGCCAGAGAAAACTCATTTTCTTCCCAGACCAATGCCTACAATAGCCAGGGTCCTGTCAACAGCAGAGAATTCAGGGAGCTTCAAGGCAGCATGAATGGAGCTTTCAAAATGGATAAGCAAGTCTACTACCAACATGCCCACATTTCTCTAGGCACAAACAGCATACATCCCTGTGGTTTCACACAACTCAAAAGAGACACAGATTACACACTGCTTCCTTCCCTGAATCAAATTCTCGTGGCAGGGTGTTCTGCATCTAGTGAACTGCCTCAACCAAGGAACGCCCTAGCTAGGACTCTGGGCTCGTGCCTATTCAAAAGCTTGCAGTGCTATAGGAAAAACTGTGCTTCAGTTGCAATAGGAAGCAAGGCGTCGTTCTCCTGGAGGCAGGGTGACTTCAGGTAGGAGTTCCTGGAAGGAAGGGGAAGCCTAGTGTTTTTCTCAGTGCAGCTCAGACTAGGGAATGTGTGCGACTTCCACAGCAAGTCGGAACTTGCCAGAACGGTGCTCGTGAACCTGTGCGAGTGCTGTGAAACCAAGATATCCCAAGAAAGAGTGCAGTGTGTTGCCCATGACTCAGCAGACACAGAGGACCTCCGAGGGACCTAAGGGCCTCGTTGTTGCTCAGCAAGCCAACAGGGCTGTGGAGGTACTCAGTGATCTTGGTACTAAAATGAGGCTGCCCCGAGGGTCCTAGGAGTGCTGAAAAGGCTACTTCCTTTAATATAAAGGAGAAGAGCGACTAAGAGCTCATGGAAAGAGCTGCATGCCTCCCTTTCTGCATGGCTACTCAGGGCCTTACCTCGAGGCAAGGACTGACGTTGAGATTCCTTATAGCTCTAGAGCATGGCAAGATGAGTCCCAGCCCTGGGTATGAAGCACACTGGGTAGCCAGAGAAAACTCATTTTCTCCCCAGACCAATGCCTACAATAGCCAGGGGCCTGTCCACAGCAGAGAATTTCAGGGAGCTTCACGGCAGCAAGAATGGAGGTTTCCAAATGGGAAACAAGGCTATTACCATCATATACCCCCATTTCCGTGGGCACAGGCAGCATACATCTCTGTGGTTTCTAACAAGTCAAAAGAGACCCAGAGTACACACTGGTTGCTTCCCTGAATCAACTTCTCGAGGCAGGGTGTTCTACCTCTAGTGAACGGCCTCACCAGGGAAAGCCCTAGCTAGGCCTCTGGGCCCTTGCCTATTCAAGAGCCTGCAGTGCTACAGGAGAAACTGTGCTTCAGTTGCAGTAGGAACGCAGCCGTCTTTCTCCGGGAGGCAGGGTGACTTCAGGTAGGAGGTCCTGGATGGAAGGAGAAGCCTAGTGTTTTTCTCTGTGCAGCTCAGACTAGGGAATGAGTGTGACTTCCACGGCATGTTGGAACTTGCTAGAACGGTGCTCGTCAATCTGTGCGATTGCTGGCTAAATCCAGATGTCCCAATAAGAGTGCACTGTGTAGCCCTTCACTCGGCATACACACTGTGAGTCGGAAAGCTCCTGGCCTGGATAGTGCTTAGAATGGCCAGGTGAGACTGAGGGTACTCGGTGTTCTTGCAGGGAATAAGTTTACCAGACGAGGCACTTAGGTGTCCTAAAAAGCCTACTGGCGTTCAAATGCTGCAGAGCAGCGACTACGGCCTCATGGAAACTGCTACACGCCTCTGCTTGTGCATAGCATTTCAGGGCCTTACCTCGAGGCAAGTTCTCACGTTGCTTGCCCTGTGAGCGACACAGCATGTTAGGATGCTGTATTTCTCCTTGACTAGAGTGACTTCAGGAACGAGGTCCTCGATCAATTCTAAGCAGAGTGTTTCCTCAGAGCAGCTCAGACGAGGGCAATGTCGAAGACTTCCAGGGCATGTTGGACTGCCTAGAAATGTGGTTCTGATGCTGTTCGAGGGTTCTGGAAATGTAGCTCTCCTGAAGTAACGTATAGTGTGTTGCCCGAGACTCGGCAGACACAGAGGGCCTCCGAGGGACGTATGGGACTCAATGCTGCTCAGCAGGCCCACAGGGGTGTGGAGGGAGTCAGTGATCTTGGAAGCAAAATGATGCTCACCCGAGGGGCCTAGGAGTCCTGAAAAGGGTCCTTCCTTTAATATAAAGCGGAACCTCCACTAAGAGCTCATGGAAAGAGCTGCATGCCTCCCTTTCTGCAGGGCTACTCAGGGCCTTACCTCGAGGCGAGGACTCACGTGGAGATTCCCTTTGGCTCTAGAGCATGGCAAGGTGAGCCCCACCCCGGCCAGTGAAGCTCCGTGTGTAGCCAGAGAAAACTCATTTTCTTCCCACACCCATGCCTACAGTGGTCACGGGGCGGTCAACAGCAGAGAATTTCAGGGAGCTTCACGGCAGCAAGAATGGAGGTTTCCAAAGAGAAAAGCAAGGCTAGTACCATCACGACCCCATTTCCATGTGCACAGGCAGCATCCAAAACTCTGGTTTCTCACAAGACAAAAGAGACACAGCGTACCCACTAGTTCCTTCCCTGAAGCAACTTCTCGAGGCACGGCGTTCTGCATCTAGTGCACGGCCTCAACCAAGGAACGCCCTAGTTAGGCCTCGGGGCCGGTGCCTCTTCAAAAGCCTGCAGTGCTAGAGGAAAAACTCTGCTTTAGTTGCAATACGAACGCAAGCCGATTTTCTCCTGGAGGCAGGGTGACTTCAGGTAGGAGGTCCTGGAAGGAAGGCGAAGCCTAGTGTTTTCCTCAATGCAGCTCAGACTAGGGAATGTGTGCGCGATTTGCACAGCAAGTTGGAACTTGCCAAAACGGAGCTCGTCAACCTGTGCGAGTGCTGTTCCATCAAGATCTCCTAAGAAAGACTGCAGTGTGTTGCCCATGACTCAGCAGGCACAGAGGAACTCCGAGGGACATATGGGCCACGTTGTTGCTCAGCAGGCCTACAGGAGTGTGGAGGATCTCAGTGATCTTGGAACGAAAAGGATGCTCACCCGAGGGGCCTAGGAGTGCTGAAAAGTGTACTTCCTTTAAAATAAAGCAGAACAGCGACTAAGAGCTCATGGAAAGAGCTGCATGCCTCCCTTTCTGTCTGGCTACTCAGGGCCTTACCTCGAGGCAAGGACTCACGTTGAGATTCCCTTTAGCTCTAGAGCATGGCAAGATGAGTCCCACCCCGGATAATGAAGCACCCTGTGTAGCCAGAGAAAACTCATTTTCTTCCCAGACCAATGCCTACAATAGCCAGGGTCCTGTCAACAGCAGAGAATTCAGGGAGCTTCAAGGCAGCATGAATGGAGCTTTCAAAATGGATAAGCAAGTCTACTACCAACATGCCCACATTTCTCTAGGCACAAACAGCATACATCCCTGTGGTTTCACACAACTCAAAAGAGACACAGATTACACACTGCTTCCTTCCCTGAATCAAATTCTCGTGGCAGGGTGTTCTGCATCTAGTGAACTGCCTCAACCAAGGAACGCCCTAGCTAGGACTCTGGGCTCGTGCCTATTCAAAAGCTTGCAGTGCTATAGGAAAAACTGTGCTTCAGTTGCAATAGGAAGCAAGGCGTCGTTCTCCTGGAGGCAGGGTGACTTCAGGTAGGAGTTCCTGGAAGGAAGGGGAAGCCTAGTGTTTTTCTCAGTGCAGCTCAGACTAGGGAATGTGTGCGACTTCCACAGCAAGTCGGAACTTGCCAGAACGGTGCTCGTGAACCTGTGCGAGTGCTGTGAAACCAAGATATCCCAAGAAAGAGTGCAGTGTGTTGCCCATGACTCAGCAGACACAGAGGACCTCCGAGGGACCTAAGGGCCTCGTTGTTGCTCAGCAAGCCAACAGGGCTGTGGAGGTACTCAGTGATCTTGGTACTAAAATGAGGCTGCCCCGAGGGTCCTAGGAGTGCTGAAAAGGCTACTTCCTTTAATATAAAGGAGAAGAGCGACTAAGAGCTCATGGAAAGAGCTGCATGCCTCCCTTTCTGCATGGCTACTCAGGGCCTTACCTCGAGGCAAGGACTGACGTTGAGATTCCTTATAGCTCTAGAGCATGGCAAGATGAGTCCCAGCCCTGGGTATGAAGCACACTGGGTAGCCAGAGAAAACTCATTTTCTCCCCAGACCAATGCCTACAATAGCCAGGGGCCTGTCCACAGCAGAGAATTTCAGGGAGCTTCACGGCAGCAAGAATGGAGGTTTCCAAATGGGAAACAAGGCTATTACCATCATATACCCCCATTTCCGTGGGCACAGGCAGCATACATCTCTGTGGTTTCTAACAAGTCAAAAGAGACCCAGAGTACACACTGGTTGCTTCCCTGAATCAACTTCTCGAGGCAGGGTGTTCTACCTCTAGTGAACGGCCTCACCAGGGAAAGCCCTAGCTAGGCCTCTGGGCCCTTGCCTATTCAAGAGCCTGCAGTGCTACAGGAGAAACTGTGCTTCAGTTGCAATAGGAACGCAGCCGTCTTTCTCCGGGAGGCAGGGTGACTTCAGGTAGGAGGTCCTGGATGGAAGGAGAAGCCTAGTGTTTTTCTCTGTGCAGCTCAGACTAGGGAATGAGTGTGACTTCCACGGCATGTTGGAACTTGCTAGAACGGTGCTCGTCAATCTGTGCGATTGCTGGCTAAATCCAGATGTCCCAATAAGAGTGCACTGTGTAGCCCTTCACTCGGCATACACACTGTGAGTCGGAAAGCTCCTGGCCTGGATAGTGCTTAGAATGGCCAGGTGAGACTGAGGGTACTCGGTGTTCTTGCAGGGAATAAGTTTACCAGACGAGGCACCTAGGTGTCCTAAAAAGCCTACTGGCGTTCAAATGCTGCAGAGCAGCGACTACGGCCTCATGGAAACTGCTACACGCCTCTGCTTGTGCATAGCATTTCAGGGCCTTACCTCGAGGCAAGTTCTCACGTTGCTTGCCCTGTGAGCGACACAGCATGTTAGGATGCTGTATTTCTCCTTGACTAGAGTGACTTCAGGAACGAGGTCCTCGATCAATTCTAAGCAGAGTGTTTCCTCAGAGCAGCTCAGACGAGGGCAATGTCGAAGACTTCCAGGGCATGTTGGACTGCCTAGAAATGTGGTTCTGATGCTGTTCGAGGGTTCTGGAAATGTAGCTCTCCTGAAGTAACGTATAGTGTGTTGCCCGAGACTCGGCAGACACAGAGGGCCTCCGAGGGACGTATGGGACTCAATGCTGCTCAGCAGGCCCACAGGGGTGTGGAGGGAGTCAGTGATCTTGGAAGCAAAATGATGCTCACCTGAGGGGCCTAGGAGTCCTGAAAAGGGTCCTTCCTTTAATATAAAGCGGAACCTCCACTAAGAGCTCATGGAAAGAGCTGCATGCCTCCCTTTCTGCAGGGCTACTCAGGGCCTTACCTCGAGGCGAGGACTCACGTGGAGATTCCCTTTGGCTCTAGAGCATGGCAAGGTGAGCCCCACCCCGGCCAGTGAAGCTCCGTGTGTAGCCAGAGAAAACTCATTTTCTTCCCAGACCCATGGCTACAGTGGTCACGGGGCGGTCAACAGCAGAGAATTTCAGGGAGCTTCACGGCAGCAAGAATGGAGGTTTCCAAAGAGAAAAGCAAGGCTAGTACCATCACGACCCCATTTCCATGTGCACAGGCAGCATCCAAAACTCTGGTTTCTCACAAGACAAAAGAGACACAGCGTACCCACTAGTTCCTTCCCTGAAGCAACTTCTCGAGGCACGGCGTTCTGCATCTAGTGCAGGGCCTCAACCAAGGAACGCCCTAGTTAGGCCTCGGGGCCGGTGCCTCTTCAAAAGCCTGCAGTGCTAGAGGAAAAACTCTGCTTTATTTGCAATACGAACGCAAGCCGATTTTCTCCTGGAGGCAGGGTGACTTCAGGTAGGAGGTCCTGGAAGGAAGGCGAAGCCTAGTGTTTTCCTCAATGCAGCTCAGACTAGGGAATGTGTGCGCGATTTCCACAGCAAGTTGGAACTTGCCAAAACGGAGCTCGTCAACCTGTGCGAGTGCTGTTCGATCAAGATCTCCTAAGAAAGACTGCAGTGTGTTGCCCATGACTCAGCAGGCACAGAGGAACTCCGAGGGACATATGGGCCACGTTGTTGCTCAGCAGGCCTACAGGAGTGTGGAGGATCTCAGTGATCTTGGAACGAAAAGGATGCTCACCCGAGGGGCCTAGGAGTGCTGAAAAGTGTACTTCCTTTAAAATAAAGCAGAACAGCGACTAAGAGCTCATGGAAAGAGCTGCATGCCTCCCTTTCTGTCTGGCTACTCAGGGCCTTACCTCGAGGCAGGGACTCACGTTGAGATTCCCTTTAGCTCTAGAGCATGGCAAGATGAGTCCCACCCCGGATAATGAAGCACCCTGTGTAGCCAGAGAAAACTCATTTTCTTCCCAGACCAATGCCTACAATAGCCAGGGTCCTGTCAACAGCAGAGAATTCAGGGAGCTTCAAGGCAGCATGAATGGAGCTTTCAAAATGGATAAGCAAGTCTACTACCAACATGCCCACATTTCCCTAGGCACAAACAGCATACATCCCTGTGGTTTCACACAACTCAAAAGAGACACAGATTACACACTGCTTCCTTCCCTGAATCAAATTCTCGTGGCAGGGTGTTCTGCATCTAGTGAACTGCCTCAACCAAGGAACGCCCTAGCTAGGCCTCTGGGCTCGTGCCTATTCAAAAGCTTGCAGTGCTATAGGAAAAACTGTGCTTCAGTTGCAATAGGAAGCAAGGCGTCCTTCTCCTGGAGGCAGGGTGACTTCAGGTAGGAGTTCCTGGAAGGAAGGGGAAGCCTAGTGTTTTTCTCAGTGCAGCTCAGACTAGGGAATGTGTGCGACTTCCACAGCAAGTCGGAACTTGCCAGAACGGTGCTCGTGAACCTGTGCGAGTGCTGTGAAACCAAGATATCCCAAGAAAGAGTGCAGTGTGTTGCCCATGACTCAGCAGACACAGAGGACCTCCGAGGGACCTAAGGGCCTCGTTGTTGCTCAGCAAGCCAACAGGGCTGTGGAGGTACTCAGTGATCTTGGTACTAAAATGAGGCTGCCCCGAGGGTCCTAGGAGTGCTGAAAAGGCTACTTCCTTTAATATAAAGGAGAACAGCGACTAAGAGCTCATGGAAAGAGCTGCATGCCTCCCTTTCTGCATGGCTACTCAGGGCCTTACCTCGAGGCAAGGACTGACGTTGAGATTCCTTATAGCTCTAGAGCATGGCAAGATGAGTCCCAGACCTGGGTATGAAGCACACTGGGTAGCCAGAGAAAACTCATTTTCTCCCCAGACCAATGCCTACAATAGCCAGGGGCCTGTCCACAGCAGAGAATTTCAGGGAGCTTCACGGCAGCAAGAATGGAGGTTTCCAAATGGGAAACAAGGCTATTACCATCATATACCCCCATTTCCGTGGGCACAGGCAGCATACATCTCTGTGGTTTCTAACAAGTCAAAAGAGACCCAGAGTACACACTGGTTGCTTCCCTGAATCAACTTCTCGAGGCAGGGTGTTCTACCTCTAGTGAACGGCCTCACCAGGGAAAGCCCTAGCTAGGCCTCTGGGCCCTTGCCTATTCAAAAGCCTGCAGTGCTACAGGAGAAACTGTGCTTCAGTTGCAATAGGAACGCAGCCGTCTTTCTCCGGGAGGCAGGGTGACTTCAGGTAGGAGGTCCTGGATGGAAGGAGAAGCCTAGTGTTTTTCTCTGTGCAGCTCAGACTAGGGAATGAGTGTGACTTCCACGGCATGTTGGAACTTGCTAGAACGGTGCTCGTCAATCTGTGCGATTGCTGGCTAAATCCAGATGTCCCAATAAGAGTGCACTGTGTAGCCCTTCACTCGGCATACACACTGTGAGTCGGAAAGCTCCTGGCCTGGATAGTGCTTAGAATGGCCAGGTGAGACTGAGGGTACTCGGTGTTCTTGCAGGGAATAAGTTTACCAGACGAGGCACCTAGGTGTCCTAAAAAGCCTACTGGCGTTCAAATGCTGCAGAGCAGCGACTACGGCCTCATGGAAACTGCTACACGCCTCTGCTTGTGCATAGCATTTCAGGGCCTTACCTCGAGGCAAGTTCTCACGTTGCTTGCCCTGTGAGCGACACAGCATGTTAGGATGCTGTATTTCTCCTTGACTAGAGTGACTTCAGGAACGAGGTCCTCGATCAATTCTAAGCAGAGTGTTTCCTCAGAGCAGCTCAGACGAGGGCAATGTCGAAGACTTCCAGGGCATGTTGGACTGCCTAGAAATGTGGTTCTGATGCTGTTCGAGGGTTCTGGAAATGTAGCTCTCCTGAAGTAACGTATAGTGTGTTGCCCGAGACTCGGCAGACACAGAGGGCCTCCGAGGGACGTATGGGACTCAATGCTGCTCAGCAGGCCCACAGGGGTGTGGAGGGAGTCAGTGATCTTGGAAGCAAAATGATGTTCACCCGAGGGGCCTAGGAGTCCTGAAAAGGGTCCTTCCTTTAATATAAAGCGGAACCTCCACTAAGAGCTCATGGAAAGAGCTGCATGCCTCCCTTTCTGCAGGGCTACTCAGGGCCTTACCTCGAGGCGAGGACTCACGTGGAGATTCCCTTTGGCTCTAGAGCATGGCAAGGTGAGCCCCACCCCGGCCAGTGAAGCTCCGTGTGTAGCCAGAGAAAACTCATTTTCTTCCCACACCCATGGCTACAGTGGTCACGGGGCGGTCAACAGCAGAGAATTTCAGGGAGCTTCACGGCAGCAAGAATGGAGGTTTCCAAAGAGAAAAGCAAGGCTAGTACCATCACGACCCCATTTCCATGTGCACAGGCAGCATCCAAAACTCTGGTTTCTCACAAGACAAAAGAGACACAGCGTACCCACTAGTTCCTTCCCTGAAGCAACTTCTCGAGGCACGGCGTTCTGCATCTAGTGCACGGCCTCAACCAAGGAACGCCCTAGTTAGGCCTCGGGGCCGGTGCCTCTTCAAAAGCCTGCAGTGCTAGAGGAAAAACTCTGCTTTAGTTGCAATACGAACGCAAGCCGATTTTCTCCTGGAGGCAGGGTGACTTCAGGTAGGAGGTCCTGGAAGGAAGGCGAAGCCTAGTGTTTTCCTCAATGCAGCTCAGACTAGGGAATGTGTGCGCGATTTGCACAGCAAGTTGGAACTTGCCAAAACGGAGCTCGTCAACCTGTGCGAGTGCTGTTCGATCAAGATCTCCTAAGAAAGACTGCAGTGTGTTGCCCATGACTCAGCAGGCACAGGGGAACTCCGAGGGACATATGGGCCACGTTGTTGCTCAGCAGGCCTACAGGAGTGTGGAGGATCTCAGTGATCTTGGAACGAAAAGGATGCTCACCCGAGGGGCCTAGGAGTGCTGAAAAGTGTACTTCCTTTAAAATAAAGCAGAACAGCGACTAAGAGCTCATGGAAAGAGCTGCATGCCTCCCTTTCTGTCTGGCTACTCAGGGCCTTACCTCGAGGCAAGGACTCACGTTGAGATTCCCTTTAGCTCTAGAGCATGGCAAGATGAGTCCCACCCCGGATAATGAAGCACCCTGTGTAGCCAGAGAAAACTCATTTTCTTCCCAGACCAATGCCTACAATAGCCAGGGTCCTGTCAACAGCAGAGAATTCAGGGAGCTTCAAGGCAGCATGAATGGAGCTTTCAAAATGGATAAGCAAGTCTACTACCAACATGCCCTCATTTCCCTAGGCACAAACAGCATACATCACTGTGGTTTCACACAACTCAAAAGAGACACAGATTACACACTGCTTCCTTCCCTGAATCAAATTCTCGTGGCAGGTTGTTCTGCATCTAGTGAACTGCCTCAACCAAGGAACGCCCTAGCTAGGCCTCTGGGCTCGTGCCTATTCAAAAGCTTGCAGTGCTATAGGAAAAACTGTGCTTCAGTTGCAATAGGAAGCAAGGCGTCCTTCTCCTGGAGGCAGGGTGACTTCAGGTAGGAGTTCCTGGAAGGAAGGGGAAGCCTAGTGTTTTTCTCAGTGCAGCTCAGACTAGGGAATGTGTGCGACTTCCACAGCAAGTCGGAACTTGCCAGAACGGTGCTCGTGAACCTGTGCGAGTGCTGTGAAACCAAGATATCCCAAGAAAGAGTGCAGTGTGTTGCCCATGACTCAGCAGACACAGAGGACCTCCGAGGGACCTAAGGGCCTCGTTGTTGCTCAGCAAGCCAACAGGGCTGTGGAGGTACTCAGTGATCTTGGTACTAAAATGAGGCTGCCCCGAGGGTCCTAGGAGTGCTGAAAAGGCTACTTCCTTTAATATAAAGGAGAACAGCGACTAAGAGCTCATGGAAAGAGCTGCATGCCTCCCTTTCTGCATGGCTACTCAGGGCCTTACCTCGAGGCAAGGACTGACGTTGAGATTCCTTATAGCTCTAGAGCATGGCAAGATGAGTCCCAGCCCTGGGTATGAAGCACACTGGGTAGCCAGAGAAAACTCATTTTCTCCCCAGACCAATGCCTACAATAGCCAGGGGCCTGTCCACAGCAGAGAATTTCAGGGAGCTTCACGGCAGCAAGAATGGAGGTTTCCAAATGGGAAACAAGGCTATTACCATCATATACCCCCATTTCCGTGGGCACAGGCAGCATACATCTCTGTGGTTTCTAACAAGTCAAAAGAGACCCAGAGTACACACTGGTTGCTTCCCTGAATCAACTTCTCGAGGCAGGGTGTTCTACCTCTAGTGAACGGCCTCACCAGGGAAAGCCCTAGCTAGGCCTCTGGGCCCTTGCCTATTCAAAAGCCTGCAGTGCTACAGGAGAAACTGTGCTTCAGTTGCAATAGGAACGCAGCCGTCTTTCTCCGGGAGGCAGGGTGACTTCAGGTAGGAGGTCCTGGATGGAAGGAGAAGCCTAGTGTTTTTCTCTGTGCAGCTCAGACTAGGGAATGAGTGTGACTTCCACGGCATGTTGGAACTTGCTAGAACGGTGCTCGTCAATCTGTGCGATTGCTGGCTAAATCCAGATGTCCCAATAAGAGTGCACTGTGTAGCCCTTCACTCGGCATACACACTGTGAGTCGGAAAGCTCCTGGCCTGGATAGTGCTTAGAATGGCCAGGTGAGACTGAGGGTACTCGGTGTTCTTGCAGGGAATAAGTTTACCAGACGAGGCACCTAGGTGTCCTAAAAAGCCTACTGGCGTTCAAATGCTGCAGAGCAGCGACTACGGCCTCATGGAAACTGCTACACGCCTCTGCTTGTGAATAGCATTCCAGGGCCTTACCTCGGGGCAAGTTCTCACGTTGCTTGCCCTGTGAGCGACACAGCATGTTAGGATGCTGTATTTCTCCTTGACTAGAGTGACTTCAGGAACGAGGTCCTCGATCAATTCTAAGCAGAGTGTTTCCTCAGAGCAGCTCAGACGAGGGCAATGTCGAAGACTTCCAGGGCATGTTGGACTGCCTAGAAATGTGGTTCTGATGCTGTTCGAGGGTTCTGGAAATGTAGCTCTCCTGAAGTAACGTATAGTGTGTTGCCCGAGACTCGGCAGACACAGAGGGCCTCCGAGGGACGTATGGGACTCAATGCTGCTCAGCAGGCCCACAGGGGTGTGGAGGGAGTCAGTGATCTTGGAAGCAAAATGATGCTCACCCGAGGGGCCTAGGAGTCCTGAAAAGGGTCCTTCCTTTAATATAAAGCGGAACCTCCACTAAGAGCTCATGGAAAGAGCTGCATGCCTCCCTTTCTGCAGGGCTACTCAGGGCCTTACCTCGAGGCGAGGACTCACGTGGAGATTCCCTTTGGCTCTAGAGCATGGCAAGGTGAGCCCCACCCCGGCCAGTGAAGCTCCGTGTGTAGCCAGAGAAAACTCATTTTCTTCCCAGACCCATGGCTACAGTGGTCACGGGGCGGTCAACAGCAGAGAATTTCAGGGAGCTTCACGGCAGCAAGAATGGAGGTTTCCAAAGAGAAAAGCAAGGCTAGTACCATCACGACCCCATTTCCATGTGCACAGGCAGCATCCAAAACTCTGGTTTCTCACAAGACAAAAGAGACACAGCGTACCCACTAGTTCCTTCCCTGAAGCAACTTCTCGAGGCACGGCGTTCTGCATCTAGTGCACGGCCTCAACCAAGGAACGCCCTAGTTAGGCCTCGGGGCCGGTGCCTCTTCAAAAGCCTGCAGTGCTAGAGGAAAAACTCTGCTTTATTTGCAATACGAACGCAAGCCGATTTTCTCCTGGAGGCAGGGTGACTTCAGGTAGGAGGTCCTGGAAGGAAGGCGAAGCCTAGTGTTTTCCTCAATGCAGCTCAGACTAGGGAATGTGTGCGCGATTTGCACAGCAAGTTGGAACTTGCCAAAACGGAGCTCGTCAACCTGTGCGAGTGCTGTTCCATCAAGATCTCCTAAGAAAGACTGCAGTGTGTTGCCCATGACTCAGCAGGCACAGAGGAACTCCGAGGGACATATGGGCCACGTTGTTGCTCAGCAGGCCTACAGGAGTGTGGAGGATCTCAGTGATCTTGGAACGAAAAGGATGCTCACCCGAGGGGCCTAGGAGTGCTGAAAAGTGTACTTCCTTTAAAATAAAGCAGAACAGCGACTAAGAGCTCATGGAAAGAGCTGCATGCCTCCCTTTCTGTCTGGCTACTCAGGGCCTTACCTCGAGGCAAGGACTCACGTTGAGATTCCCTTTAGCTCTAGAGCATGGCAAGATGAGTCCCACCCCGGATAATGAAGCACCCTGTGTAGCCAGAGAAAACTCATTTTCTTCCCAGACCAATGCCTACAATAGCCAGGGTCCTGTCAACAGCAGAGAATTCAGGGAGCTTCAAGGCAGCATGAATGGAGCTTTCAAAATGGATAAGCAAGTCTACTACCAACATGCCCACATTTCCCTAGGCACAAACAGCATACATCCCTGTGGTTTCACACAACTCAAAAGAGACACAGATTACACACTGCTTCCTTCCCTGAATCAAATTCTCGTGGCAGGGTGTTCTGCATCTAGTGAACTGCCTCAACCAAGGAACGCCCTAGCTAGGCCTCTGGGCTCGTGCCTATTCAAAAGCTTGCAGTGCTATAGGAAGAACTGTGCTTTAGTTGCAATAGGAAGCAAGGCGTCGTTCTCCTGGAGGCAGGGTGACTTCAGGTAGGAGTTCCTGGAAGGAAGGGGAAGCCTAGTGTTTTTCTCAGTGCAGCTCAGACTAGGGAATGTGTGCGACTTCCACAGCAAGTCGGAACTTGCCAGAACGGTGCTCGTGAACCTGTGCGAGTGCTGTGAAACCAAGATATCCCAAGAAAGAGTGCAGTGTGTTGCCCATGACTCAGCAGACACAGAGGACCTCCGAGGGACCTAAGGGCCTCGCTGGTGCTCAGCAAGCCAACAGGGGTGTGGAGGTACTCAGTGATCTTGGTACTAAAATGAGGCTGCCCCGAGGGTCCTAGGAGTGCTGAAAAGGCTACTTCCTTTAATATAAAGGAGAACAGCGACTAAGAGCTCATGGAAAGAGCTGCATGCCTCCCTTTCTGCATGGCTACTCAGGGCCTTACCTCGAGGCAAGGACTGACGTTGAGATTCCTTATAGCTCTAGAGCATGGCAAGATGAGTCCCAGCCCTGGGTATGAAGCACACTGGGTAGCCAGAGAAAACTCATTTTCTACCCAGACCAATGCCTACAATAGCCAGGGGCCTGTCCACAGCAGAGAATTTCAGGGAGCTTCACGGCAGCAAGAATGGAGGTTTCCAAATGGGAAACAAGGCTATTACCATCATATACCCCCATTTCCGTGGGCACAGGCAGCATACATCTCTGTGGTTTCTAACAAGTCAAAAGAGACCCAGAGTACACACTGGTTGCTTCCCTGAATCAACTTCTCGAGGCAGGGTGTTCTACCTCTAGTGAACGGCCTCACCAGGGAAAGCCCTAGCTAGGCCTCTGGGCCCTTGCCTATTCAAAAGCCTGCAGTGCTACAGGAGAAACTGTCCTTCAGTTGCAATAGGAACGCAGCCGTCTTTCTCCTGGAGGCAGGGTGACTTCAGGTAGGAGGTCCTGGATGGAAGGAGAAGCCTAGTGTTTTTCTCTGTGCAGCTCAGACTAGGGAATGAGTGTGACTTCCACGGCATGTTGGAACTTGCTAGAACGGTGCTCGTCAATCTGTGCGATTGCTGGCTAAATCCAGATGTCCCAATAATAGTGCACTGTGTAGCCCTTCACTCGGCATACACACTGTGAGTCGGAAAGCTCCTGGCCTGGATAGTGCTTAGAATGGCCAGGTGAGACTGAGGGTACTCGGTGTTCTTGCAGGGAATAAGTTTACCAGACGAGGCACCTAGGTGTCCTAAAAAGCCTACTGGCGTTCAAATGCTGCAGAGCAGCGACTACGGCCTCATGGAAACTGCTACACGCCTCTGCTTGTGCATAGCATTTCAGGGCCTTACCTCGAGGCAAGTTCTCACGTTGCTTGCCCTGTGAGCGACACAGCATGTTAGGATGCTGTATTTCTCCTTGACTAGAGTGACTTCAGGAACGAGGTCCTCGATCAATTCTAAGCAGAGTGTTTCCTCAGAGCAGCTCAGACGAGGGCAATGTCGAAGACTTCCAGGGCATGTTGGACTGCCTAGAAATGTGGTTCTGATGCTGTTCGAGGGTTCTGGAAATGTAGCTCTCCTGAAGTAACGTATAGTGTGTTGCCCGAGACTCGGCAGACACAGAGGGCCTCCGAGGGACGTATGGGACTCAATGCTGCTCAGCAGGCCCACAGGGGTGTGGAGGGAGTCAGTGATCTTGGAAGCAAAATGATGCTCACCCGAGGGGCCTAGGAGTCCTGAAAAGGGTCCTTCCTTTAATATAAAGCGGAACCTCCACTAAGAGCTCATGGAAAGAGCTGCATGCCTCCCTTTCTGCAGGGCTACTCAGGGCCTTACCTCGAGGCGAGGACTCACGTGGAGATTCCCTTTGGCTCTAGAGCATGGCAAGGTGAGCCCCACCCCGGCCAGTGAAGCTCCGTGTGTAGCCAGAGAAAACTCATTTTCTTCCCAGACCCATGGCTACAGTGGTCACGGGGCGGTCAACAGCAGAGAATTTCAGGGAGCTTCACGGCAGCAAGAATGGAGGTTTCCAAAGAGAAAAGCAAGGCTAGTACCATCACGACCCCATTTCCATGTGCACAGGCAGCATCCAAAACTCTGGTTTCTCACAAGACAAAAGAGACACAGCGTACCCACTAGTTCCTTCCCTGAAGCAACTTCTCGAGGCACGGCGTTCTGCATCTAGTGCACGGCCTCAACCAAGGAACGCCCTAGTTAGGCCTCGGGGCCGGTGCCTCTTCAAAAGCCTGCAGTGCTAGAGGAAAAACTCTGCTTTATTTGCAATACGAACGCAAGCCGATTTTCTCCTGGAGGCAGGGTGACTTCAGGTAGGAGGTCCTGGAAGGAAGGCGAAGCCTAGTGTTTTCCTCAATGCAGCTCAGACTAGGGAATGTGTGCGCGATTTGCACAGCAAGTTGGAACTTGCCAAAACGGAGCTCGTCAACCTGTGCGAGTGCTGTTCCATCAAGATCTCCTAAGAAAGACTGCAGTGTGTTGCCCATGACTCAGCAGGCACAGAGGAACTCCGAGGGACATATGGGCCACGTTGTTGCTCAGCAGGCCTACAGGAGTGTGGAGGATCTCAGTGATCTTGGAACGAAAAGGATGCTCACCCGAGGGGCCTAGGAGTGCTGAAAAGTGTACTTCCTTTAAAATAAAGCAGAACAGCGACTAAGAGCTCATGGAAAGAGCTGCATGCCTCCCTTTCTGTCTGGCTACTCAGGGCCTTACCTCGAGGCAAGGACTCACGTTGAGATTCCCTTTAGCTCTAGAGCATGGCAAGATGAGTCCCACCCCGGATAATGAAGCACCCTGTGTAGCCAGAGAAAACTCATTTTCTTCCCAGACCAATGCCTACAATAGCCAGGGTCCTGTCAACAGCAGAGAATTCAGGGAGCTTCAAGGCAGCATGAATGGAGCTTTCAAAATGGATAAGCAAGTCTACTACCAACATGCCCACATTTCTCTAGGCACAAACAGCATACATCCCTGTGGTTTCACACAACTCAAAAGAGACACAGATTACACACTGCTTCCTTCCCTGAATCAAATTCTCGTGGCAGGGTGTTCTGCATCTAGTGAACTGCCTCAACCAAGGAACGCCCTAGCTAGGACTCTGGGCTCGTGCCTATTCAAAAGCTTGCAGTGCTATAGGAAAAACTGTGCTTCAGTTAAAATAGGAAGCAAGGCGTCGTTCTCCTGGAGGCAGGGTGACTTCAGGTAGGAGTTCCTGGAAGGAAGGGGAAGCCTAGTGTTTTTCTCAGTGCAGCTCAGACTAGGGAATGTGTGCGACTTCCACAGCAAGTCGGAACTTGCCAGAACGGTGCTCGTGAACCTGTGCGAGTGCTGTGAAACCAAGATATCCCAAGAAAGAGTGCAGTGTGTTGCCCATGACTCAGCAGACACAGAGGACCTCCGAGGGACCTAAGGGCCTCGTTGTTGCTCAGCAAGCCAACAGGGCTGTGGAGGTACTCAGTGATCTTGGTACTAAAATGAGGCTGCCCCGAGGGTCCTAGGAGTGCTGAAAAGGCTACTTCCTTTAATATAAAGGAGAACAGCGACTAAGAGCTCATGGAAAGAGCTGCATGCCTCCCTTTCTGCATGGCTACTCAGGGCCTTACCTCGAGGCAAGGACTGACGTTGAGATTCCTTATAGCTCTAGAGCATGGCAAGATGAGTCCCAGCCCTGGGTATGAAGCACACTGGGTAGCCAGAGAAAACTCATTTTCTCCCCAGACCAATGCCTACAATAGCCAGGGGCCTGTCCACAGCAGAGAATTTCAGGGAGCTTCACGGCAGCAAGAATGGAGGTTTCCAAATGGGAAACAAGGCTATTACCATCATATACCCCCATTTCCGTGGGCACAGGCAGCATACATCTCTGTGGTTTCTAACAAGTCAAAAGAGACCCAGAGTACACACTGGTTGCTTCCCTGAATCAACTTCTCGAGGCAGGGTGTTCTACCTCTAGTGAACGGCCTCACCAGGGAAAGCCCTAGCTAGGCCTCTGGGCCCTTGCCTATTCAAGAGCCTGCAGTGCTACAGGAGAAACTGTGCTTCAGTTGCAATAGGAACGCAGCCGTCTTTCTCCGGGAGGCAGGGTGACTTCAGGTAGGAGGTCCTGGATGGAAGGAGAAGCCTAGTGTTTTTCTCTGTGCAGCTCAGACTAGGGAATGAGTGTGACTTCCACGGCATGTTGGAACTTGCTAGAACGGTGCTCGTCAATCTGTGCGATTGCTGGCTAAATCCAGATGTCCCAATAAGAGTGCACTGTGTAGCCCTTCACTCGGCATACACACTGTGAGTCGGAAAGCTCCTGGCCTGGATAGTGCTTAGAATGGCCAGGTGAGACTGAGGGTACTCGGTGTTCTTGCAGGGAATAAGTTAACCAGACGAGGCACCTAGGTGTCCTAAAAAGCCTACTGGCGTTCAAATGCTGCAGAGCAGCGACTACGGCCTCATGGAAACTGCTACACGCCTCTGCTTGTGCATAGCATTTCAGGGCCTTACCTCGAGGCAAGTTCTCACGTTGCTTGCCCTGTGAGCGACACAGCATGTTAGGATGCTGTATTTCTCCTTGACTAGAGTGACTTCAGGAACGAGGTCCTCGATCAATTCTAAGCAGAGTGTTTCCTCAGAGCAGCTCAGACGAGGGCAATGTCGAAGACTTCCAGGGCATGTTGGACTGCCTAGAAATGTGGTTCTGATGCTGTTCGAGGGTTCTGGAAATGTAGCTCTCCTGAAGTAACGTATAGTGTGTTGCCCGAGACTCGGCAGACACAGAGGGCCTCCGAGGGACGTATGGGACTCAATGCTGCTCAGCAGGCCCACAGGGGTGTGGAGGGAGTCAGTGATCTTGGAAGCAAAATGATGCTCACCCGAGGGGCCTAGGAGTCCTGAAAAGGGTCCTTCCTTTAATATAAAGCGGAACCTCCACTAAGAGCTCATGGAAAGAGCTGCATGCCTCCCTTTCTGCAGGGCTACTCAGGGCCTTACCTCGAGGCGAGGACTCACGTGGAGATTCCCTTTGGCTCTAGAGCATGGCAAGGTGAGCCCCACCCCGGCCAGTGAAGCTCCGTGTGTAGCCAGAGAAAACTCATTTTCTTCCCAGACCCATGGCTACAGTGGTCACGGGGCGGTCAACAGCAGAGAATTTCAGGGAGCTTCACGGCAGCAAGAATGGAGGTTTCCAAAGAGAAAAGCAAGGCTAGTACCATCACGACCCCATTTCCATGTGCACAGGCAGCATCCAAAACTCTGGTTTCTCACAAGACAAAAGAGACACAGCGTACCCACTAGTTCCTTCCCTGAAGCAACTTCTCGAGGCACGGCGTTCTGCATCTAGTGCACGGCCTCAACCAAGGAACGCCCTAGTTAGGCCTCGGGGCCGGTGCCTCTTCAAAAGCCTGCAGTGCTAGAGGAAAAACTCTGCTTTAGTTGCAATACGAACGCAAGCCGATTTTCTCCTGGAGGCAGGGTGACTTCAGGTAGGAGGTCCTGGAAGGAAGGCGAAGCCTAGTGTTTTCCTCAATGCAGCTCAGACTAGGGAATGTGTGCGCGATTTCCACAGCAAGTTGGAACTTGCCAAAACGGAGCTCGTCAACCTGTGCGAGTGCTGTTCGATCAAGATCTCCTAAGAAAGACTGCAGTGTGTTGCCCATGACTCAGCAGGCACAGAGGAACTCCGAGGGACATATGGGCCACGTTGTTGCTCAGCAGGCCTACAGGAGTGTGGAGGATCTCAGTGATCTTGGAACGAAAAGGATGCTCACCCGAGGGGCCTAGGAGTGCTGAAAAGTGTACTTCCTTTAAAATAAAGCAGAACAGCGACTAAGAGCTCATGGAAAGAGCTGCATGCCTCCCTTTCTGTCTGGCTACTCAGGGCCTTACCTCGAGGCAAGGACTCACGTTGAGATTCCCTTTAGCTCTAGAGCATGGCAAGATGAGTCCCACCCCGGATAATGAAGCACCCTGTGTAGCCAGAGAAAACTCATTTTCTTCCCAGACCAATGCCTACAATAGCCAGGGTCCTGTCAACAGCAGAGAATTCAGGGAGCTTCAAGGCAGCATGAATGGAGCTTTCAAAATGGATAAGCAAGTCTACTACCAACATGCCCACATTTCCCTAGGCACAAACAGCATACATCCCTGTGGTTTCACACAACTCAAAAGAGACACAGATTACACACTGCTTCCTTCCCTGAATCAAATTCTCGTGGCAGGGTGTTCTGCATCTAGTGAACTGCCTCAACCAAGGAACGCCCTAGCTAGGCCTCTGGGCTCGTGCCTATTCAAAAGCTTGCAGTGCTATAGGAAGAACTGTGCTTTAGTTGCAATAGGAAGCAAGGCGTCGTTCTCCTGGAGGCAGGGTGACTTCAGGTAGGAGTTCCTGGAAGGAAGGGGAAGCCTAGTGTTTTTCTCAGTGCAGCTCAGACTAGGGAATGTGTGCGACTTCCACAGCAAGTCGGAACTTGCCAGAACGGTGCTCGTGAACCTGTGCGAGTGCTGTGAAACCAAGATATCCCAAGAAAGAGTGCAGTGTGTTGCCCATGACTCAGCAGACACAGAGGACCTCCGAGGGACCTAAGGGCCTCGTTGTTGCTCAGCAAGCCAACAGGGGTGTGGAGGTACTCAGTGATCTTGGTACTAAAATGAGGCTGCCCCGAGGGTCCTAGGAGTGCTGAAAAGGCTACTTCCTTTAATATAAAGGAGAACAGCGACTAAGAGCTCATGGAAAGAGCTGCATGCCTCCCTTTCTGCATGGCTACTCAGGGCCTTACCTCGAGGCAAGGACTGACGTTGAGATTCCTTATAGCTCTAGAGCATGGCAAGATGAGTCCCAGCCCTGGGTATGAAGCACACTGGGTAGCCAGAGAAAACTCATTTTCTCCCCAGACCAATGCCTACAATAGCCAGGGGCCTGTCCACAGCAGAGAATTTCAGGGAGCTTCACGGCAGCAAGAATGGAGGTTTCCAAATGGGAAACAAGGCTATTACCATCATATACCCCCATTTCCGTGGGCACAGGCAGCATACATCTCTGTGGTTTCTAACAAGTCAAAAGAGACCCAGAGTACACACTGGTTGCTTCCCTGAATCAACTTCTCGAGGCAGGGTGTTCTACCTCTAGTGAACGGCCTCACCAGGGAAAGCCCTAGCTAGGCCTCTGGGCCCTTGCCTATTCAAGAGCCTGCAGTGCTACAGGAGAAACTGTGCTTCAGTTGCAATAGGAACGCAGCCGTCTTTCTCCGGGAGGCAGGGTGACTTCAGGTAGGAGGTCCTGGATGGAAGGAGAAGCCTAGTGTTTTTCTCTGTGCAGCTCAGACTAGGGAATGAGTGTGACTTCCACGGCATGTTGGAACTTGCTAGAACGGTGCTCGTCAATCTGTGCGATTGCTGGCTAAATCCAGATGTCCCAATAAGAGTGCACTGTGTAGCCCTTCACTCGGCATACACACTGTGAGTCGGAAAGCTCCTGGCCTGGATAGTGCTTAGAATGGCCAGGTGAGACTGAGGGTACTCGGTGTTCTTGCAGGGAATAAGTTTACCAGACGAGGCACCTAGGTGTCCTAAAAAGCCTACTGGCGTTCAAATGCTGCAGAGCAGCGACTACGGCCTCATGGAAACTGCTACACGCCTCTGCTTGTGCATAGCATTTCAGGGCCTTACCTCGAGGCAAGTTCTCACGTTGCTTGCCCTGTGAGCGACACAGCATGTTAGGATGCTGTATTTCTCCTTGACTAGAGTGACTTCAGGAACGAGGTCCTCGATCAATTCTAAGCAGAGTGTTTCCTCAGAGCAGCTCAGACGAGGGCAATGTCGAAGACTTCCAGGGCATGTTGGACTGCCTAGAAATGTGGTTCTGATGCTGTTCGAGGGTTCTGGAAATGTAGCTCTCCTGAAGTAACGTATAGTGTGTTGCCCGAGACTCGGCAGACACAGAGGGCCTCCGAGGGACGTATGGGACTCAATGCTGCTCAGCAGGCCCACAGGGGTGTGGAGGGAGTCAGTGATCTTGGAAGCAAAATGATGCTCACCCGAGGGGCCTAGGAGTCCTGAAAAGGGTCCTTCCTTTAATATAAAGCGGAACCTCCACTAAGAGCTCATGGAAAGAGCTGCATGCCTCCCTTTCTGCAGGGCTACTCAGGGCCTTACCTCGAGGCGAGGACTCACGTGGAGATTCCCTTTGGCTCTAGAGCATGGCAAGGTGAGCCCCACCCCGGCCAGTGAAGCTCCGTGTGTAGCCAGAGAAAACTCATTTTCTTCCCAGACCCATGGCTACAGTGGTCACGGGGCGGTCAACAGCAGAGAATTTCAGGGAGCTTCACGGCAGCAAGAATGGAGGTTTCCAAAGAGAAAAGCAAGGCTAGTACCATCACGACCCCATTTCCATGTGCACAGGCAGCATCCAAAACTCTGGTTTCTCACAAGACAAAAGAGACACAGCGTACCCACTAGTTCCTTCCCTGAAGCAACTTCTCGAGGCACGGCGTTCTGCATCTAGTGCACGGCCTCAACCAAGGAACGCCCTAGTTAGGCCTCGGGGCCGGTGCCTCTTCAAAAGCCTGCAGTGCTAGAGGAAAAACTCTGCTTTAGTTGCAATACGAACGCAAGCCGATTTTCTCCTGGAGGCAGGGTGACTTCAGGTAGGAGGTCCTGGAAGGAAGGCGAAGCCTAGTGTTTTCCTCAATGCAGCTCAGACTAGGGAATGTGTGCGCGATTTCCACAGCAAGTTGGAACTTGCCAAAACGGAGCTCGTCAACCTGTGCGAGTGCTGTTCGATCAAGATCTCCTAAGAAAGACTGCAGTGTGTTGCCCATGACTCAGCAGGCACAGAGGAACTCCGAGGGACATATGGGCCACGTTGTTGCTCAGCAGGCCTACAGGAGTGTGGAGGATCTCAGTGATCTTGGAACGAAAAGGATGCTCACCCGAGGGGCCTAGGAGTGCTGAAAAGTGTACTTCCTTTAAAATAAAGCAGAACAGCGACTAAGAGCTCATGGAAAGAGCTGCATGCCTCCCTTTCTGTCTGGCTACTCAGGGCCTTACCTCGAGGCAAGGACTCACGTTGAGATTCCCTTTAGCTCTAGAGCATGGCAAGATGAGTCCCACCCCGGATAATGAAGCACCCTGTGTAGCCAGAGAAAACTCATTTTCTTCCCAGACCAATGCCTACAATAGCCAGGGTCCTGTCAACAGCAGAGAATTCAGGGAGCTTCAAGGCAGCATGAATGGAGCTTTCAAAATGGATAAGCAAGTCTACTACCAACATGCCCACATTTCCCTAGGCACAAACAGCATACATCCCTGTGGTTTCACACAACTCAAAAGAGACACAGATTACACACTGCTTCCTTCCCTGAATCAAATTCTCGTGGCAGGGTGTTCTGCATCTAGTGAACTGCCTCAACCAAGGAACGCCCTAGCTAGGCCTCTGGGCTCGTGCCTATTCAAAAGCTTGCAGTGCTATAGGAAGAACTGTGCTTTAGTTGCAATAGGAAGCAAGGCGTCGTTCTCCTGGAGGCAGGGTGACTTCAGGTAGGAGTTCCTGGAAGGAAGGGGAAGCCTAGTGTTTTTCTCAGTGCAGCTCAGACTAGGGAATGTGTGCGACTTCCACAGCAAGTCGGAACTTGCCAGAACGGTGCTCGTGAACCTGTGCGAGTGCTGTGAAACCAAGATATCCCAAGAAAGAGTGCAGTGTGTTGCCCATGACTCAGCAGACACAGAGGACCTCCGAGGGACCTAAGGGCCTCGTTGTTGCTCAGCAAGCCAACAGGGCTGTGGAGGTACTCAGTGATCTTGGTACTAAAATGAGGCTGCCCCGAGGGTCCTAGGAGTGCTGAAAAGGCTACTTCCTTTAATATAAAGGAGAACAGCGACTAAGAGCTCATGGAAAGAGCTGCATGCCTCCCTTTCTGCATGGCTACTCAGGGCCTTACCTCGAGGCAAGGACTGACGTTGAGATTCCTTATAGCTCTAGAGCATGGCAAGATGAGTCCCAGCCCTGGGTATGAAGCACACTGGGTAGCCAGAGAAAACTCATTTTCTCCCCAGACCAATGCCTACAATAGCCAGGGGCCTGTCCACAGCAGAGAATTTCAGGGAGCTTCACGGCAGCAAGAATGGAGGTTTCCAAATGGGAAACAAGGCTATTACCATCATATACCCCCATTTCCGTGGGCACAGGCAGCATACATCTCTGTGGTTTCTAACAAGTCAAAAGAGACCCAGAGTACACACTGGTTGCTTCCCTGAATCAACTTCTCGAGGCAGGGTGTTCTACCTCTAGTGAACGGCCTCACCAGGGAAAGCCCTAGCTAGGCCTCTGGGCCCTTGCCTATTCAAGAGCCTGCAGTGCTACAGGAGAAACTGTGCTTCAGTTGCAATAGGAACGCAGCCGTCTTTCTCCGGGAGGCAGGGTGACTTCAGGTAGGAGGTCCTGGATGGAAGGAGAAGCCTAGTGTTTTTCTCTGTGCAGCTCAGACTAGGGAATGAGTGTGACTTCCACGGCATGTTGGAACTTGCTAGAACGGTGCTCGTCAATCTGTGCGATTGCTGGCTAAATCCAGATGTCCCAATAAGAGTGCACTGTGTAGCCCTTCACTCGGCATACACACTGTGAGTCGGAAAGCTCCTGGCCTGGATAGTGCTTAGAATGGCCAGGTGAGACTGAGGGTACTCGGTGTTCTTGCAGGGAATAAGTTTACCAGACGAGGCACCTAGGTGTCCTAAAAAGCCTACTGGCGTTCAAATGCTGCAGAGCAGCGACTACGGCCTCATGGAAACTGCTACACGCCTCTGCTTGTGCATAGCATTTCAGGGCCTTACCTCGAGGCAAGTTCTCACGTTGCTTGCCCTGTGAGCGACACAGCATGTTAGGATGCTGTATTTCTCCTTGACTAGAGTGACTTCAGGAACGAGGTCCTCGATCAATTCTAAGCAGAGTGTTTCCTCAGAGCAGCTCAGACGAGGGCAATGTCGAAGACTTCCAGGGCATGTTGGACTGCCTAGAAATGTGGTTCTGATGCTGTTCGAGGGTTCTGGAAATGTAGCTCTCCTGAAGTAACGTATAGTGTGTTGCCCGAGACTCGGCAGACACAGAGGGCCTCCGAGGGACGTATGGGACTCAATGCTGCTCAGCAGGCCCACAGGGGTGTGGAGGGAGTCAGTGATCTTGGAAGCAAAATGATGCTCACCCGAGGGGCCTAGGAGTCCTGAAAAGGGTCCTTCCTTTAATATAAAGCGGAACCTCCACTAAGAGCTCATGGAAAGAGCTGCATGCCTCCCTTTCTGCAGGGCTACTCAGGGCCTTACCTCGAGGCGAGGACTCACGTGGAGATTCCCTTTGGCTCTAGAGCATGGCAAGGTGAGCCCCACCCCGGCCAGTGAAGCTCCGTGTGTAGCCAGAGAAAACTCATTTTCTTCCCAGACCCATGGCTACAGTGGTCACGGGGCGGTCAACAGCAGAGAATTTCAGGGAGCTTCACGGCAGCAAGAATGGAGGTTTCCAAAGAGAAAAGCAAGGCTAGTACCATCACGACCCCATTTCCATGTGCACAGGCAGCATCCAAAACTCTGGTTTCTCACAAGACAAAAGAGACACAGCGTACCCACTAGTTCCTTCCCTGAAGCAACTTCTCGAGGCACGGCGTTCTGCATCTAGTGCACGGCCTCAACCAAGGAACGCCCTAGTTAGGCCTCGGGGCCGGTGCCTCTTCAAAAGCCTGCAGTGCTAGAGGAAAAACTCTGCTTTAGTTGCAATACGAACGCAAGCCGATTTTCTCCTGGAGGCAGGGTGACTTCAGGTAGGAGGTCCTGGAAGGAAGGCGAAGCCTAGTGTTTTCCTCAATGCAGCTCAGACTAGGGAATGTGTGCGCGATTTCCACAGCAAGTTGGAACTTGCCAAAACGGAGCTCGTCAACCTGTGCGAGTGCTGTTCGATCAAGATCTCCTAAGAAAGACTGCAGTGTGTTGCCCATGACTCAGCAGGCACAGAGGAACTCCGAGGGACATATGGGCCACGTTGTTGCTCAGCAGGCCTACAGGAGTGTGGAGGATCTCAGTGATCTTGGAACGAAAAGGATGCTCACCCGAGGGGCCTAGGAGTGCTGAAAAGTGTACTTCCTTTAAAATAAAGCAGAACAGCGACTAAGAGCTCATGGAAAGAGCTGCATGCCTCCCTTTCTGTCTGGCTACTCAGGGCCTTACCTCGAGGCAAGGACTCACGTTGAGATTCCCTTTAGCTCTAGAGCATGGCAAGATGAGTCCCACCCCGGATAATGAAGCACCCTGTGTAGCCAGAGAAAACTCATTTTCTTCCCAGACCAATGCCTACAATAGCCAGGGTCCTGTCAACAGCAGAGAATTCAGGGAGCTTCAAGGCAGCATGAATGGAGCTTTCAAAATGGATAAGCAAGTCTACTACCAACATGCCCACATTTCCCTAGGCACAAACAGCATACATCCCTGTGGTTTCACACAACTCAAAAGAGACACAGATTACACACTGCTTCCTTCCCTGAATCAAATTCTCGTGGCAGGGTGTTCTGCATCTAGTGAACTGCCTCAACCAAGGAACGCCCTAGCTAGGCCTCTGGGCTCGTGCCTATTCAAAAGCTTGCAGTGCTATAGGAAGAACTGTGCTTTAGTTGCAATAGGAAGCAAGGCGTCGTTCTCCTGGAGGCAGGGTGACTTCAGGTAGGAGTTCCTGGAAGGAAGGGGAAGCCTAGTGTTTTTCTCAGTGCAGCTCAGACTAGGGAATGTGTGCGACTTCCACAGCAAGTCGGAACTTGCCAGAACGGTGCTCGTGAACCTGTGCGAGTGCTGTGAAACCAAGATATCCCAAGAAAGAGTGCAGTGTGTTGCCCATGACTCAGCAGACACAGAGGACCTCCGAGGGACCTAAGGGCCTCGTTGTTGCTCAGCAAGCCAACAGGGCTGTGGAGGTACTCAGTGATCTTGGTACTAAAATGAGGCTGCCCCGAGGGTCCTAGGAGTGCTGAAAAGGCTACTTCCTTTAATATAAAGGAGAAGAGCGACTAAGAGCTCATGGAAAGAGCTGCATGCCTCCCTTTCTGCATGGCTACTCAGGGCCTTACCTCGAGGCAAGGACTGACGTTGAGATTCCTTATAGCTCTAGAGCATGGCAAGATGAGTCCCAGCCCTGGGTATGAAGCACACTGGGTAGCCAGAGAAAACTCATTTTCTCCCCAGACCAATGCCTACAATAGCCAGGGGCCTGTCCACAGCAGAGAATTTCAGGGAGCTTCACGGCAGCAAGAATGGAGGTTTCCAAATGGGAAACAAGGCTATTACCATCATATACCCCCATTTCCGTGGGCACAGGCAGCATACATCTCTGTGGTTTCTAACAAGTCAAAAGAGACCCAGAGTACACACTGGTTGCTTCCCTGAATCAACTTCTCGAGGCAGGGTGTTCTACCTCTAGTGAACGGCCTCACCAGGGAAAGCCCTAGCTAGGCCTCTGGGCCCTTGCCTATTCAAGAGCCTGCAGTGCTACAGGAGAAACTGTGCTTCAGTTGCAATAGGAACGCAGCCGTCTTTCTCCGGGAGGCAGGGTGACTTCAGGTAGGAGGTCCTGGATGGAAGGAGAAGCCTAGTGTTTTTCTCTGTGCAGCTCAGACTAGGGAATGAGTGTGACTTCCACGGCATGTTGGAACTTGCTAGAACGGTGCTCGTCAATCTGTGCGATTGCTGGCTAAATCCAGATGTCCCAATAAGAGTGCACTGTGTAGCCCTTCACTCGGCATACACACTGTGAGTCGGAAAGCTCCTGGCCTGGATAGTGCTTAGAATGGCCAGGTGAGACTGAGGGTACTCGGTGTTCTTGCAGGGAATAAGTTTACCAGACGAGGCACCTAGGTGTCCTAAAAAGCCTACTGGCGTTCAAATGCTGCAGAGCAGCGACTACGGCCTCATGGAAACTGCTACACGCCTCTGCTTGTGCATAGCATTTCAGGGCCTTACCTCGAGGCAAGTTCTCACGTTGCTTGCCCTGTGAGCGACACAGCATGTTAGGATGCTGTATTTCTCCTTGACTAGAGTGACTTCAGGAACGAGGTCCTCGATCAATTCTAAGCAGAGTGTTTCCTCAGAGCAGCTCAGACGAGGGCAATGTCGAAGACTTCCAGGGCATGTTGGACTGCCTAGAAATGTGGTTCTGATGCTGTTCGAGGGTTCTGGAAATGTAGCTCTCCTGAAGTAACGTATAGTGTGTTGCCCGAGACTCGGCAGACACAGAGGGCCTCCGAGGGACGTATGGGACTCAATGCTGCTCAGCAGGCCCACAGGGGTGTGGAGGGAGTCAGTGATCTTGGAAGCAAAATGATGCTCACCCGAGGGGCCTAGGAGTCCTGAAAAGGGTCCTTCCTTTAATATAAAGCGGAACCTCCACTAAGAGCTCATGGAAAGAGCTGCATGCCTCCCTTTCTGCAGGGCTACTCAGGGCCTTACCTCGAGGCGAGGACTCACGTGGAGATTCCCTTTGGCTCTAGAGCATGGCAAGGTGAGCCCCACCCCGGCCAGTGAAGCTCCGTGTGTAGCCAGAGAAAACTCATTTTCTTCCCAGACCCATGGCTACAGTGGTCACGGGGCGGTCAACAGCAGAGAATTTCAGGGAGCTTCACGGCAGCAAGAATGGAGGTTTCCAAAGAGAAAAGCAAGGCTAGTACCATCACGACCCCATTTCCATGTGCACAGGCAGCATCCAAAACTCTGGTTTCTCACAAGACAAAAGAGACACAGCGTACCCACTAGTTCCTTCCCTGAAGCAACTTCTCGAGGCACGGCGTTCTGCATCTAGTGCACGGCCTCAACCAAGGAACGCCCTAGTTAGGCCTCGGGGCCGGTGCCTCTTCAAAAGCCTGCAGTGCTAGAGGAAAAACTCTGCTTTATTTGCAATACGAACGCAAGCCGATTTTCTCCTGGAGGCAGGGTGACTTCAGGTAGGAGGTCCTGGAAGGAAGGCGAAGCCTAGTGTTTTCCTCAATGCAGCTCAGACTAGGGAATGTGTGCGCGATTTGCACAGCAAGTTGGAACTTGCCAAAACGGAGCTCGTCAACCTGTGCGAGTGCTGTTCCATCAAGATCTCCTAAGAAAGACTGCAGTGTGTTGCCCATGACTCAGCAGGCACAGAGGAACTCCGAGGGACATATGGGCCACGTTGTTGCTCAGCAGGCCTACAGGAGTGTGGAGGATCTCAGTGATCTTGGAACGAAAAGGATGCTCACCCGAGGGGCCTAGGAGTGCTGAAAAGTGTACTTCCTTTAAAATAAAGCAGAACAGCGACTAAGAGCTCATGGAAAGAGCTGCATGCCTCCCTTTCTGTCTGGCTACTCAGGGCCTTACCTCGAGGCAAGGACTCACGTTGAGATTCCCTTTAGCTCTAGAGCATGGCAAGATGAGTCCCACCCCGGATAATGAAGCACCCTGTGTAGCCAGAGAAAACTCATTTTCTTCCCAGACCAATGCCTACAATAGCCAGGGTCCTGTCAACAGCAGAGAATTCAGGGAGCTTCAAGGCAGCATGAATGGAGCTTTCAAAATGGATAAGCAAGTCTACTACCAACATGCCCACATTTCCCTAGGCACAAACAGCATACATCCCTGTGGTTTCACACAACTCAAAAGAGACACAGATTACACACTGCTTCCTTCCCTGAATCAAATTCTCGTGGCAGGGTGTTCTGCATCTAGTGAACTGCCTCAACCAAGGAACGCCCTAGCTAGGCCTCTGGGCTCGTGCCTATTCAAAAGCTTGCAGTGCTATAGGAAGAACTGTGCTTTAGTTGCAATAGGAAGCAAGGCGTCGTTCTCCTGGAGGCAGGGTGACTTCAGGTAGGAGTTCCTGGAAGGAAGGGGAAGCCTAGTGTTTTTCTCAGTGCAGCTCAGACTAGGGAATGTGTGCGACTTCCACAGCAAGTCGGAACTTGCCAGAACGGTGCTCGTGAACCTGTGCGAGTGCTGTGAAACCAAGATATCCCAAGAAAGAGTGCAGTGTGTTGCCCATGACTCAGCAGACACAGAGGACCTCCGAGGGACCTAAGGGCCTCGCTGGTGCTCAGCAAGCCAACAGGGGTGTGGAGGTACTCAGTGATCTTGGTACTAAAATGAGGCTGCCCCGAGGGTCCTAGGAGTGCTGAAAAGGCTACATCCTTTAATATAAAGGAGAACAGCGACTAAGAGCTCATGGAAAGAGCTGCATGCCTCCCTTTCTGCATGGCTACTCAGGGCCTTACCTCGAGGCAAGGACTGACGTTGAGATTCCTTATAGCTCTAGAGCATGGCAAGATGAGTCCCAGCCCTGGGTATGAAGCACACTGGGTAGCCAGAGAAAACTCATTTTCTACCCAGACCAATGCCTACAATAGCCAGGGGCCTGTCCACAGCAGAGAATTTCAGGGAGCTTCACGGCAGCAAGAATGGAGGTTTCCAAATGGGAAACAAGGCTATTACCATCATATACCCCCATTTCCGTGGGCACAGGCAGCATACATCTCTGTGGTTTCTAACAAGTCAAAAGAGACCCAGAGTACACACTGGTTGCTTCCCTGAATCAACTTCTCGAGGCAGGGTGTTCTACCTCTAGTGAACGGCCTCACCAGGGAAAGCCCTAGCTAGGCCTCTGGGCCCTTGCCTATTCAAAAGCCTGCAGTGTTACAGGAGAAACTGTCCTTCAGTTGCAATAGGAACGCAGCCGTCTTTCTCCTGGAGGCAGGGTGACTTCAGGTAGGAGGTCCTGGATGGAAGGAGAAGCCTAGTGTTTTTCTCTGTGCAGCTCAGACTAGGGAATGAGTGTGACTTCCACGGCATGTTGGAACTTGCTAGAACGGTGCTCGTCAATCTGTGCGATTGCTGGCTAAATCCAGATGTCCCAATAAGAGTGCACTGTGTAGCCCTTCACTCGGCATACACACTGTGAGTCGGAAAGCTCCTGGCCTGGATAGTGCTTAGAATGGCCAGGTGAGACTGAGGGTACTCGGTGTTCTTGCAGGGAATAAGTTTACCAGACGAGGCACCTAGGTGTCCTAAAAAGCCTACTGGCGTTCAAATGCTGCAGAGCAGCGACTACGGCCTCATGGAAACTGCTACACGCCTCTGCTTGTGCATAGCATTTCAGGGCCTTACCTCGAGGCAAGTTCTCACGTTGCTTGCCCTGTGAGCGACACAGCATGTTAGGATGCTGTATTTCTCCTTGACTAGAGTGACTTCAGGAACGAGGTCCTCGATCAATTCTAAGCAGAGTGTTTCCTCAGAGCAGCTCAGACGAGGGCAATGTCGAAGACTTCCAGGGCATGTTGGACTGCCTAGAAATGTGGTTCTGATGCTGTTCGAGGGTTCTGGAAATGTAGCTCTCCTGAAGTAACGTATAGTGTGTTGCCCGAGACTCGGCAGACACAGAGGGCCTCCGAGGGACGTATGGGACTCAATGCTGCTCAGCAGGCCCACAGGGGTGTGGAGGGAGTCAGTGATCTTGGAAGCAAAATGATGCTCACCCGAGGGGCCTAGGAGTCCTGAAAAGGGTCCTTCCTTTAATATAAAGCGGAACCTCCACTAAGAGCTCATGGAAAGAGCTGCATGCCTCCCTTTCTGCAGGGCTACTCAGGGCCTTACCTCGAGGCGAGGACTCACGTGGAGATTCCCTTTGGCTCTAGAGCATGGCAAGGTGAGCCCCACCCCGGCCAGTGAAGCTCCGTGTGTAGCCAGAGAAAACTCATTTTCTTCCCAGACCCATGGCTACAGTGGTCACGGGGCGGTCAACAGCAGAGAATTTCAGGGAGCTTCACGGCAGCAAGAATGGAGGTTTCCAAAGAGAAAAGCAAGGCTAGTACCATCACGACCCCATTTCCATGTGCACAGGCAGCATCCAAAACTCTGGTTTCTCACAAGACAAAAGAGACACAGCGTACCCACTAGTTCCTTCCCTGAAGCAACTTCTCGAGGCACGGCGTTCTGCATCTAGTGCACGGCCTCAACCAAGGAACGCCCTAGTTAGGCCTCGGGGCCGGTGCCTCTTCAAAAGCCTGCAGTGCTAGAGGAAAAACTCTGCTTTATTTGCAATACGAACGCAAGCCGATTTTCTCCTGGAGGCAGGGTGACTTCAGGTAGGAGGTCCTGGAAGGAAGGCGAAGCCTAGTGTTTTCCTCAATGCAGCTCAGACTAGGGAATGTGTGCGCGATTTGCACAGCAAGTTGGAACTTGCCAAAACGGAGCTCGTCAACCTGTGCGAGTGCTGTTCCATCAAGATCTCCTAAGAAAGACTGCAGTGTGTTGCCCATGACTCAGCAGGCACAGAGGAACTCCGAGGGACATATGGGCCACGTTGTTGCTCAGCAGGCCTACAGGAGTGTGGAGGATCTCAGTGATCTTGGAACGAAAAGGATGCTCACCCGAGGGGCCTAGGAGTGCTGAAAAGTGTACTTCCTTTAAAATAAAGCAGAACAGCGACTAAGAGCTCATGGAAAGAGCTGCATGCCTCCCTTTCTGTCTGGCTACTCAGGGCCTTACCTCGAGGCAAGGACTCACGTTGAGATTCCCTTTAGCTCTAGAGCATGGCAAGATGAGTCCCACCCCGGATAATGAAGCACCCTGTGTAGCCAGAGAAAACTCATTTTCTTCCCAGACCAATGCCTACAATAGCCAGGGTCCTGTCAACAGCAGAGAATTCAGGGAGCTTCAAGGCAGCATGAATGGAGCTTTCAAAATGGATAAGCAAGTCTACTACCAACATGCCCACATTTCTCTAGGCACAAACAGCATACATCCCTGTGGTTTCACACAACTCAAAAGAGACACAGATTACACACTG
Organism: Eschrichtius robustus; assembly: GCF_028021215.1. NCBI lineage: Eukaryota > Metazoa > Chordata > Mammalia > Artiodactyla > Eschrichtiidae > Eschrichtius > Eschrichtius robustus. Next base: position 100,480,888 of record NC_090832.1, read on the forward strand.
CTTCCTTCCCTGAATCAAATTCTCGTGGCAGGGTGTTCTGCATCTAGTGAACTGCCTCAACCAAGGAACGCCCTAGCTAGGACTCTGGGCTCGTGCCTATTCAAAAGCTTGCAGTGCTATAGGAAAAACTGTGCTTCAGTTAAAATAGGAAGCAAGGCGTCGTTCTCCTGGAGGCAGGGTGACTTCAGGTAGGAGTTCCTGGAAGGAAGGGGAAGCCTAGTGTTTTTCTCAGTGCAGCTCAGACTAGGGAATGTGTGCGACTTCCACAGCAAGTCGGAACTTGCCAGAACGGTGCTCGTGAACCTGTGCGAGTGCTGTGAAACCAAGATATCCCAAGAAAGAGTGCAGTGTGTTGCCCATGACTCAGCAGACACAGAGGACCTCCGAGGGACCTAAGGGCCTCGTTGTTGCTCAGCAAGCCAACAGGGCTGTGGAGGTACTCAGTGATCTTGGTACTAAAATGAGGCTGCCCCGAGGGTCCTAGGAGTGCTGAAAAGGCTACTTCCTTTAATATAAAGGAGAACAGCGACTAAGAGCTCATGGAAAGAGCTGCATGCCTCCCTTTCTGCATGGCTACTCAGGGCCTTACCTCGAGGCAAGGACTGACGTTGAGATTCCTTATAGCTCTAGAGCATGGCAAGATGAGTCCCAGCCCTGGGTATGAAGCACACTGGGTAGCCAGAGAAAACTCATTTTCTCCCCAGACCAATGCCTACAATAGCCAGGGGCCTGTCCACAGCAGAGAATTTCAGGGAGCTTCACGGCAGCAAGAATGGAGGTTTCCAAATGGGAAACAAGGCTATTACCATCATATACCCCCATTTCCGTGGGCACAGGCAGCATACATCTCTGTGGTTTCTAACAAGTCAAAAGAGACCCAGAGTACACACTGGTTGCTTCCCTGAATCAACTTCTCGAGGCAGGGTGTTCTACCTCTAGTGAACGGCCTCACCAGGGAAAGCCCTAGCTAGGCCTCTGGGCCCTTGCCTATTCAAGAGCCTGCAGTGCTACAGGAGAAACTGTGCTTCAGTTGCAATAGGAACGCAGCCGTCTTTCTCCGGGAGGCAGGGTGACTTCAGGTAGGAGGTCCTGGATGGAAGGAGAAGCCTAGTGTTTTTCTCTGTGCAGCTCAGACTAGGGAATGAGTGTGACTTCCACGGCATGTTGGAACTTGCTAGAACGGTGCTCGTCAATCTGTGCGATTGCTGGCTAAATCCAGATGTCCCAATAAGAGTGCACTGTGTAGCCCTTCACTCGGCATACACACTGTGAGTCGGAAAGCTCCTGGCCTGGATAGTGCTTAGAATGGCCAGGTGAGACTGAGGGTACTCGGTGTTCTTGCAGGGAATAAGTTAACCAGACGAGGCACCTAGGTGTCCTAAAAAGCCTACTGGCGTTCAAATGCTGCAGAGCAGCGACTACGGCCTCATGGAAACTGCTACACGCCTCTGCTTGTGCATAGCATTTCAGGGCCTTACCTCGAGGCAAGTTCTCACGTTGCTTGCCCTGTGAGCGACACAGCATGTTAGGATGCTGTATTTCTCCTTGACTAGAGTGACTTCAGGAACGAGGTCCTCGATCAATTCTAAGCAGAGTGTTTCCTCAGAGCAGCTCAGACGAGGGCAATGTCGAAGACTTCCAGGGCATGTTGGACTGCCTAGAAATGTGGTTCTGATGCTGTTCGAGGGTTCTGGAAATGTAGCTCTCCTGAAGTAACGTATAGTGTGTTGCCCGAGACTCGGCAGACACAGAGGGCCTCCGAGGGACGTATGGGACTCAATGCTGCTCAGCAGGCCCACAGGGGTGTGGAGGGAGTCAGTGATCTTGGAAGCAAAATGATGCTCACCCGAGGGGCCTAGGAGTCCTGAAAAGGGTCCTTCCTTTAATATAAAGCGGAACCTCCACTAAGAGCTCATGGAAAGAGCTGCATGCCTCCCTTTCTGCAGGGCTACTCAGGGCCTTACCTCGAGGCGAGGACTCACGTGGAGATTCCCTTTGGCTCTAGAGCATGGCAAGGTGAGCCCCACCCCGGCCAGTGAAGCTCCGTGTGTAGCCAGAGAAAACTCATTTTCTTCCCAGACCCATGGCTACAGTGGTCACGGGGCGGTCAACAGCAGAGAATTTCAGGGAGCTTCACGGCAGCAAGAATGGAGGTTTCCAAAGAGAAAAGCAAGGCTAGTACCATCACGACCCCATTTCCATGTGCACAGGCAGCATCCAAAACTCTGGTTTCTCACAAGACAAAAGAGACACAGCGTACCCACTAGTTCCTTCCCTGAAGCAACTTCTCGAGGCACGGCGTTCTGCATCTAGTGCACGGCCTCAACCAAGGAACGCCCTAGTTAGGCCTCGGGGCCGGTGCCTCTTCAAAAGCCTGCAGTGCTAGAGGAAAAACTCTGCTTTAGTTGCAATACGAACGCAAGCCGATTTTCTCCTGGAGGCAGGGTGACTTCAGGTAGGAGGTCCTGGAAGGAAGGCGAAGCCTAGTGTTTTCCTCAATGCAGCTCAGACTAGGGAATGTGTGCGCGATTTCCACAGCAAGTTGGAACTTGCCAAAACGGAGCTCGTCAACCTGTGCGAGTGCTGTTCGATCAAGATCTCCTAAGAAAGACTGCAGTGTGTTGCCCATGACTCAGCAGGCACAGAGGAACTCCGAGGGACATATGGGCCACGTTGTTGCTCAGCAGGCCTACAGGAGTGTGGAGGATCTCAGTGATCTTGGAACGAAAAGGATGCTCACCCGAGGGGCCTAGGAGTGCTGAAAAGTGTACTTCCTTTAAAATAAAGCAGAACAGCGACTAAGAGCTCATGGAAAGAGCTGCATGCCTCCCTTTCTGTCTGGCTACTCAGGGCCTTACCTCGAGGCAAGGACTCACGTTGAGATTCCCTTTAGCTCTAGAGCATGGCAAGATGAGTCCCACCCCGGATAATGAAGCACCCTGTGTAGCCAGAGAAAACTCATTTTCTTCCCAGACCAATGCCTACAATAGCCAGGGTCCTGTCAACAGCAGAGAATTCAGGGAGCTTCAAGGCAGCATGAATGGAGCTTTCAAAATGGATAAGCAAGTCTACTACCAACATGCCCACATTTCCCTAGGCACAAACAGCATACATCCCTGTGGTTTCACACAACTCAAAAGAGACACAGATTACACACTGCTTCCTTCCCTGAATCAAATTCTCGTGGCAGGGTGTTCTGCATCTAGTGAACTGCCTCAACCAAGGAACGCCCTAGCTAGGCCTCTGGGCTCGTGCCTATTCAAAAGCTTGCAGTGCTATAGGAAGAACTGTGCTTTAGTTGCAATAGGAAGCAAGGCGTCGTTCTCCTGGAGGCAGGGTGACTTCAGGTAGGAGTTCCTGGAAGGAAGGGGAAGCCTAGTGTTTTTCTCAGTGCAGCTCAGACTAGGGAATGTGTGCGACTTCCACAGCAAGTCGGAACTTGCCAGAACGGTGCTCGTGAACCTGTGCGAGTGCTGTGAAACCAAGATATCCCAAGAAAGAGTGCAGTGTGTTGCCCATGACTCAGCAGACACAGAGGACCTCCGAGGGACCTAAGGGCCTCGTTGTTGCTCAGCAAGCCAACAGGGGTGTGGAGGTACTCAGTGATCTTGGTACTAAAATGAGGCTGCCCCGAGGGTCCTAGGAGTGCTGAAAAGGCTACTTCCTTTAATATAAAGGAGAACAGCGACTAAGAGCTCATGGAAAGAGCTGCATGCCTCCCTTTCTGCATGGCTACTCAGGGCCTTACCTCGAGGCAAGGACTGACGTTGAGATTCCTTATAGCTCTAGAGCATGGCAAGATGAGTCCCAGCCCTGGGTATGAAGCACACTGGGTAGCCAGAGAAAACTCATTTTCTCCCCAGACCAATGCCTACAATAGCCAGGGGCCTGTCCACAGCAGAGAATTTCAGGGAGCTTCACGGCAGCAAGAATGGAGGTTTCCAAATGGGAAACAAGGCTATTACCATCATATACCCCCATTTCCGTGGGCACAGGCAGCATACATCTCTGTGGTTTCTAACAAGTCAAAAGAGACCCAGAGTACACACTGGTTGCTTCCCTGAATCAACTTCTCGAGGCAGGGTGTTCTACCTCTAGTGAACGGCCTCACCAGGGAAAGCCCTAGCTAGGCCTCTGGGCCCTTGCCTATTCAAGAGCCTGCAGTGCTACAGGAGAAACTGTGCTTCAGTTGCAATAGGAACGCAGCCGTCTTTCTCCGGGAGGCAGGGTGACTTCAGGTAGGAGGTCCTGGATGGAAGGAGAAGCCTAGTGTTTTTCTCTGTGCAGCTCAGACTAGGGAATGAGTGTGACTTCCACGGCATGTTGGAACTTGCTAGAACGGTGCTCGTCAATCTGTGCGATTGCTGGCTAAATCCAGATGTCCCAATAAGAGTGCACTGTGTAGCCCTTCACTCGGCATACACACTGTGAGTCGGAAAGCTCCTGGCCTGGATAGTGCTTAGAATGGCCAGGTGAGACTGAGGGTACTCGGTGTTCTTGCAGGGAATAAGTTTACCAGACGAGGCACCTAGGTGTCCTAAAAAGCCTACTGGCGTTCAAATGCTGCAGAGCAGCGACTACGGCCTCATGGAAACTGCTACACGCCTCTGCTTGTGCATAGCATTTCAGGGCCTTACCTCGAGGCAAGTTCTCACGTTGCTTGCCCTGTGAGCGACACAGCATGTTAGGATGCTGTATTTCTCCTTGACTAGAGTGACTTCAGGAACGAGGTCCTCGATCAATTCTAAGCAGAGTGTTTCCTCAGAGCAGCTCAGACGAGGGCAATGTCGAAGACTTCCAGGGCATGTTGGACTGCCTAGAAATGTGGTTCTGATGCTGTTCGAGGGTTCTGGAAATGTAGCTCTCCTGAAGTAACGTATAGTGTGTTGCCCGAGACTCGGCAGACACAGAGGGCCTCCGAGGGACGTATGGGACTCAATGCTGCTCAGCAGGCCCACAGGGGTGTGGAGGGAGTCAGTGATCTTGGAAGCAAAATGATGCTCACCCGAGGGGCCTAGGAGTCCTGAAAAGGGTCCTTCCTTTAATATAAAGCGGAACCTCCACTAAGAGCTCATGGAAAGAGCTGCATGCCTCCCTTTCTGCAGGGCTACTCAGGGCCTTACCTCGAGGCGAGGACTCACGTGGAGATTCCCTTTGGCTCTAGAGCATGGCAAGGTGAGCCCCACCCCGGCCAGTGAAGCTCCGTGTGTAGCCAGAGAAAACTCATTTTCTTCCCAGACCCATGGCTACAGTGGTCACGGGGCGGTCAACAGCAGAGAATTTCAGGGAGCTTCACGGCAGCAAGAATGGAGGTTTCCAAAGAGAAAAGCAAGGCTAGTACCATCACGACCCCATTTCCATGTGCACAGGCAGCATCCAAAACTCTGGTTTCTCACAAGACAAAAGAGACACAGCGTACCCACTAGTTCCTTCCCTGAAGCAACTTCTCGAGGCACGGCGTTCTGCATCTAGTGCACGGCCTCAACCAAGGAACGCCCTAGTTAGGCCTCGGGGCCGGTGCCTCTTCAAAAGCCTGCAGTGCTAGAGGAAAAACTCTGCTTTAGTTGCAATACGAACGCAAGCCGATTTTCTCCTGGAGGCAGGGTGACTTCAGGTAGGAGGTCCTGGAAGGAAGGCGAAGCCTAGTGTTTTCCTCAATGCAGCTCAGACTAGGGAATGTGTGCGCGATTTCCACAGCAAGTTGGAACTTGCCAAAACGGAGCTCGTCAACCTGTGCGAGTGCTGTTCGATCAAGATCTCCTAAGAAAGACTGCAGTGTGTTGCCCATGACTCAGCAGGCACAGAGGAACTCCGAGGGACATATGGGCCACGTTGTTGCTCAGCAGGCCTACAGGAGTGTGGAGGATCTCAGTGATCTTGGAACGAAAAGGATGCTCACCCGAGGGGCCTAGGAGTGCTGAAAAGTGTACTTCCTTTAAAATAAAGCAGAACAGCGACTAAGAGCTCATGGAAAGAGCTGCATGCCTCCCTTTCTGTCTGGCTACTCAGGGCCTTACCTCGAGGCAAGGACTCACGTTGAGATTCCCTTTAGCTCTAGAGCATGGCAAGATGAGTCCCACCCCGGATAATGAAGCACCCTGTGTAGCCAGAGAAAACTCATTTTCTTCCCAGACCAATGCCTACAATAGCCAGGGTCCTGTCAACAGCAGAGAATTCAGGGAGCTTCAAGGCAGCATGAATGGAGCTTTCAAAATGGATAAGCAAGTCTACTACCAACATGCCCACATTTCCCTAGGCACAAACAGCATACATCCCTGTGGTTTCACACAACTCAAAAGAGACACAGATTACACACTGCTTCCTTCCCTGAATCAAATTCTCGTGGCAGGGTGTTCTGCATCTAGTGAACTGCCTCAACCAAGGAACGCCCTAGCTAGGCCTCTGGGCTCGTGCCTATTCAAAAGCTTGCAGTGCTATAGGAAGAACTGTGCTTTAGTTGCAATAGGAAGCAAGGCGTCGTTCTCCTGGAGGCAGGGTGACTTCAGGTAGGAGTTCCTGGAAGGAAGGGGAAGCCTAGTGTTTTTCTCAGTGCAGCTCAGACTAGGGAATGTGTGCGACTTCCACAGCAAGTCGGAACTTGCCAGAACGGTGCTCGTGAACCTGTGCGAGTGCTGTGAAACCAAGATATCCCAAGAAAGAGTGCAGTGTGTTGCCCATGACTCAGCAGACACAGAGGACCTCCGAGGGACCTAAGGGCCTCGTTGTTGCTCAGCAAGCCAACAGGGGTGTGGAGGTACTCAGTGATCTTGGTACTAAAATGAGGCTGCCCCGAGGGTCCTAGGAGTGCTGAAAAGGCTACTTCCTTTAATATAAAGGAGAACAGCGACTAAGAGCTCATGGAAAGAGCTGCATGCCTCCCTTTCTGCATGGCTACTCAGGGCCTTACCTCGAGGCAAGGACTGACGTTGAGATTCCTTATAGCTCTAGAGCATGGCAAGATGAGTCCCAGCCCTGGGTATGAAGCACACTGGGTAGCCAGAGAAAACTCATTTTCTCCCCAGACCAATGCCTACAATAGCCAGGGGCCTGTCCACAGCAGAGAATTTCAGGGAGCTTCACGGCAGCAAGAATGGAGGTTTCCAAATGGGAAACAAGGCTATTACCATCATATACCCCCATTTCCGTGGGCACAGGCAGCATACATCTCTGTGGTTTCTAACAAGTCAAAAGAGACCCAGAGTACACACTGGTTGCTTCCCTGAATCAACTTCTCGAGGCAGGGTGTTCTACCTCTAGTGAACGGCCTCACCAGGGAAAGCCCTAGCTAGGCCTCTGGGCCCTTGCCTATTCAAGAGCCTGCAGTGCTACAGGAGAAACTGTGCTTCAGTTGCAATAGGAACGCAGCCGTCTTTCTCCGGGAGGCAGGGTGACTTCAGGTAGGAGGTCCTGGATGGAAGGAGAAGCCTAGTGTTTTTCTCTGTGCAGCTCAGACTAGGGAATGAGTGTGACTTCCACGGCATGTTGGAACTTGCTAGAACGGTGCTCGTCAATCTGTGCGATTGCTGGCTAAATCCAGATGTCCCAATAAGAGTGCACTGTGTAGCCCTTCACTCGGCATACACACTGTGAGTCGGAAAGCTCCTGGCCTGGATAGTGCTTAGAATGGCCAGGTGAGACTGAGGGTACTCGGTGTTCTTGCAGGGAATAAGTTTACCAGACGAGGCACCTAGGTGTCCTAAAAAGCCTACTGGCGTTCAAATGCTGCAGAGCAGCGACTACGGCCTCATGGAAACTGCTACACGCCTCTGCTTGTGCATAGCATTTCAGGGCCTTACCTCGAGGCAAGTTCTCACGTTGCTTGCCCTGTGAGCGACACAGCATGTTAGGATGCTGTATTTCTCCTTGACTAGAGTGACTTCAGGAACGAGGTCCTCGATCAATTCTAAGCAGAGTGTTTCCTCAGAGCAGCTCAGACGAGGGCAATGTCGAAGACTTCCAGGGCATGTTGGACTGCCTAGAAATGTGGTTCTGATGCTGTTCGAGGGTTCTGGAAATGTAGCTCTCCTGAAGTAACGTATAGTGTGTTGCCCGAGACTCGGCAGACACAGAGGGCCTCCGAGGGACGTATGGGACTCAATGCTGCTCAGCAGGCCCACAGGGGTGTGGAGGGAGTCAGTGATCTTGGAAGCAAAATGATGCTCACCCGAGGGGCCTAGGAGTCCTGAAAAGGGTCCTTCCTTTAATATAAAGCGGAACCTCCACTAAGAGCTCATGGAAAGAGCTGCATGCCTCCCTTTCTGCAGGGCTACTCAGGGCCTTACCTCGAGGCGAGGACTCACGTGGAGATTCCCTTTGGCTCTAGAGCATGGCAAGGTGAGCCCCACCCCGGCCAGTGAAGCTCCGTGTGTAGCCAGAGAAAACTCATTTTCTTCCCAGACCCATGGCTACAGTGGTCACGGGGCGGTCAACAGCAGAGAATTTCAGGGAGCTTCACGGCAGCAAGAATGGAGGTTTCCAAAGAGAAAAGCAAGGCTAGTACCATCACGACCCCATTTCCATGTGCACAGGCAGCATCCAAAACTCTGGTTTCTCACAAGACAAAAGAGACACAGCGTACCCACTAGTTCCTTCCCTGAAGCAACTTCTCGAGGCACGGCGTTCTGCATCTAGTGCACGGCCTCAACCAAGGAACGCCCTAGTTAGGCCTCGGGGCCGGTGCCTCTTCAAAAGCCTGCAGTGCTAGAGGAAAAACTCTGCTTTAGTTGCAATACGAACGCAAGCCGATTTTCTCCTGGAGGCAGGGTGACTTCAGGTAGGAGGTCCTGGAAGGAAGGCGAAGCCTAGTGTTTTCCTCAATGCAGCTCAGACTAGGGAATGTGTGCGCGATTTCCACAGCAAGTTGGAACTTGCCAAAACGGAGCTCGTCAACCTGTGCGAGTGCTGTTCGATCAAGATCTCCTAAGAAAGACTGCAGTGTGTTGCCCATGACTCAGCAGGCACAGAGGAACTCCGAGGGACATATGGGCCACGTTGTTGCTCAGCAGGCCTACAGGAGTGTGGAGGATCTCAGTGATCTTGGAACGAAAAGGATGCTCACCCGAGGGGCCTAGGAGTGCTGAAAAGTGTACTTCCTTTAAAATAAAGCAGAACAGCGACTAAGAGCTCATGGAAAGAGCTGCATGCCTCCCTTTCTGTCTGGCTACTCAGGGCCTTACCTCGAGGCAAGGACTCACGTTGAGATTCCCTTTAGCTCTAGAGCATGGCAAGATGAGTCCCACCCCGGATAATGAAGCACCCTGTGTAGCCAGAGAAAACTCATTTTCTTCCCAGACCAATGCCTACAATAGCCAGGGTCCTGTCAACAGCAGAGAATTCAGGGAGCTTCAAGGCAGCATGAATGGAGCTTTCAAAATGGATAAGCAAGTCTACTACCAACATGCCCACATTTCCCTAGGCACAAACAGCATACATCCCTGTGGTTTCACACAACTCAAAAGAGACACAGATTACACACTGCTTCCTTCCCTGAATCAAATTCTCGTGGCAGGGTGTTCTGCATCTAGTGAACTGCCTCAACCAAGGAACGCCCTAGCTAGGCCTCTGGGCTCGTGCCTATTCAAAAGCTTGCAGTGCTATAGGAAGAACTGTGCTTTAGTTGCAATAGGAAGCAAGGCGTCGTTCTCCTGGAGGCAGGGTGACTTCAGGTAGGAGTTCCTGGAAGGAAGGGGAAGCCTAGTGTTTTTCTCAGTGCAGCTCAGACTAGGGAATGTGTGCGACTTCCACAGCAAGTCGGAACTTGCCAGAACGGTGCTCGTGAACCTGTGCGAGTGCTGTGAAACCAAGATATCCCAAGAAAGAGTGCAGTGTGTTGCCCATGACTCAGCAGACACAGAGGACCTCCGAGGGACCTAAGGGCCTCGTTGTTGCTCAGCAAGCCAACAGGGCTGTGGAGGTACTCAGTGATCTTGGTACTAAAATGAGGCTGCCCCGAGGGTCCTAGGAGTGCTGAAAAGGCTACTTCCTTTAATATAAAGGAGAAGAGCGACTAAGAGCTCATGGAAAGAGCTGCATGCCTCCCTTTCTGCATGGCTACTCAGGGCCTTACCTCGAGGCAAGGACTGACGTTGAGATTCCTTATAGCTCTAGAGCATGGCAAGATGAGTCCCAGCCCTGGGTATGAAGCACACTGGGTAGCCAGAGAAAACTCATTTTCTCCCCAGACCAATGCCTACAATAGCCAGGGGCCTGTCCACAGCAGAGAATTTCAGGGAGCTTCACGGCAGCAAGAATGGAGGTTTCCAAATGGGAAACAAGGCTATTACCATCATATACCCCCATTTCCGTGGGCACAGGCAGCATACATCTCTGTGGTTTCTAACAAGTCAAAAGAGACCCAGAGTACACACTGGTTGCTTCCCTGAATCAACTTCTCGAGGCAGGGTGTTCTACCTCTAGTGAACGGCCTCACCAGGGAAAGCCCTAGCTAGGCCTCTGGGCCCTTGCCTATTCAAGAGCCTGCAGTGCTACAGGAGAAACTGTGCTTCAGTTGCAATAGGAACGCAGCCGTCTTTCTCCGGGAGGCAGGGTGACTTCAGGTAGGAGGTCCTGGATGGAAGGAGAAGCCTAGTGTTTTTCTCTGTGCAGCTCAGACTAGGGAATGAGTGTGACTTCCACGGCATGTTGGAACTTGCTAGAACGGTGCTCGTCAATCTGTGCGATTGCTGGCTAAATCCAGATGTCCCAATAAGAGTGCACTGTGTAGCCCTTCACTCGGCATACACACTGTGAGTCGGAAAGCTCCTGGCCTGGATAGTGCTTAGAATGGCCAGGTGAGACTGAGGGTACTCGGTGTTCTTGCAGGGAATAAGTTTACCAGACGAGGCACCTAGGTGTCCTAAAAAGCCTACTGGCGTTCAAATGCTGCAGAGCAGCGACTACGGCCTCATGGAAACTGCTACACGCCTCTGCTTGTGCATAGCATTTCAGGGCCTTACCTCGAGGCAAGTTCTCACGTTGCTTGCCCTGTGAGCGACACAGCATGTTAGGATGCTGTATTTCTCCTTGACTAGAGTGACTTCAGGAACGAGGTCCTCGATCAATTCTAAGCAGAGTGTTTCCTCAGAGCAGCTCAGACGAGGGCAATGTCGAAGACTTCCAGGGCATGTTGGACTGCCTAGAAATGTGGTTCTGATGCTGTTCGAGGGTTCTGGAAATGTAGCTCTCCTGAAGTAACGTATAGTGTGTTGCCCGAGACTCGGCAGACACAGAGGGCCTCCGAGGGACGTATGGGACTCAATGCTGCTCAGCAGGCCCACAGGGGTGTGGAGGGAGTCAGTGATCTTGGAAGCAAAATGATGCTCACCCGAGGGGCCTAGGAGTCCTGAAAAGGGTCCTTCCTTTAATATAAAGCGGAACCTCCACTAAGAGCTCATGGAAAGAGCTGCATGCCTCCCTTTCTGCAGGGCTACTCAGGGCCTTACCTCGAGGCGAGGACTCACGTGGAGATTCCCTTTGGCTCTAGAGCATGGCAAGGTGAGCCCCACCCCGGCCAGTGAAGCTCCGTGTGTAGCCAGAGAAAACTCATTTTCTTCCCAGACCCATGGCTACAGTGGTCACGGGGCGGTCAACAGCAGAGAATTTCAGGGAGCTTCACGGCAGCAAGAATGGAGGTTTCCAAAGAGAAAAGCAAGGCTAGTACCATCACGACCCCATTTCCATGTGCACAGGCAGCATCCAAAACTCTGGTTTCTCACAAGACAAAAGAGACACAGCGTACCCACTAGTTCCTTCCCTGAAGCAACTTCTCGAGGCACGGCGTTCTGCATCTAGTGCACGGCCTCAACCAAGGAACGCCCTAGTTAGGCCTCGGGGCCGGTGCCTCTTCAAAAGCCTGCAGTGCTAGAGGAAAAACTCTGCTTTAGTTGCAATACGAACGCAAGCCGATTTTCTCCTGGAGGCAGGGTGACTTCAGGTAGGAGGTCCTGGAAGGAAGGCGAAGCCTAGTGTTTTCCTCAATGCAGCTCAGACTAGGGAATGTGTGCGCGATTTGCACAGCAAGTTGGAACTTGCCAAAACGGAGCTCGTCAACCTGTGCGAGTGCTGTTCGATCAAGATCTCCTAAGAAAGACTGCAGTGTGTTGCCCATGACTCAGCAGGCACAGGGGAACTCCGAGGGACATATGGGCCACGTTGTTGCTCAGCAGGCCTACAGGAGTGTGGAGGATCTCAGTGATCTTGGAACGAAAAGGATGCTCACCCGAGGGGCCTAGGAGTGCTGAAAAGTGTACTTCCTTTAAAATAAAGCAGAACAGCGACTAAGAGCTCATGGAAAGAGCTGCATGCCTCCCTTTCTGTCTGGCTACTCAGGGCCTTACCTCGAGGCAGGGACTCACGTTGAGATTCCCTTTAGCTCTAGAGCATGGCAAGATGAGTCCCACCCCGGATAATGAAGCACCCTGTGTAGCCAGAGAAAACTCATTTACTTCCCAGACCAATGCCTACAATAGCCAGGGTCCTGTCAACAGCAGAGAATTCAGGGAGCTTCAAGGCAGCATGAATGGAGCTTTCAAAATGGATAAGCAAGTCTACTACCAACATGCCCACATTTCCCTAGGCACAAACAGCATACATCCCTGTGGTTTCACACAACTCAAAAGAGACACAGATTACACACTGCTTCCTTCCCTGAATCAAATTCTCGTGGCAGGGTGTTCTGCATCTAGTGAACTGCCTCAACCAAGGAACGCCCTAGCTAGGCCTCTGGGCTCGTGCCTATTCAAAAGCTTGCAGTGCTATAGGAATAACTGTGCTTTAGTTGCAATAGGAACCAAGGCGTCGTTCTCCTGGAGGCAGGGTGACTTCAGGTAGGAGTTCCTGGAAGGAAGGGGAAGCCTAGTGTTTTTCTCAGTGCAGCTCAGACTAGGGAATGTGTGCGACTTCCACAGCAAGTCGGAACTTGCCAGAACGGTGCTCGTGAACCTGTGCGAGTGCTGTGAAACCAAGATATCCCAAGAAAGATTGCAGTGTGTTGCCCATGACTCAGCAGACACAGAGGACCTCCGAGGGACCTAAGGGCCTCGTTGTTGCTCAGCAAGCCAACAGGGCTGTGGAGGTACTCAGTGATCTTGGTACTAAAATGAGGCTGCCCCGAGGGTCCTAGGAGTGCTGAAAAGGCTACTTCCTTTAATATAAAGGAGAAGAGCGACTAAGAGCTCATGGAAAGAGCTGCATGCCTCCCTTTCTGCATGGCTACTCAGGGCCTTACCTCGAGGCAAGGACTGACGTTGAGATTCCTTATAGCTCTAGAGCATGGCAAGATGAGTCCCAGCCCTGGGTATGAAGCACACTGGGTAGCCAGAGAAAACTCATTTTCTCCCCAGACCAATGCCTACAATAGCCAGGGGCCTGTCCACAGCAGAGAATTTCAGGGAGCTTCACGGCAGCAAGAATGGAGGTTTCCAAATGGGAAACAAGGCTATTACCATCATATACCCCCATTTCCGTGGGCACAGGCAGCATACATCTCTGTGGTTTCTAACAAGTCAAAAGAGACCCAGAGTACACACTGGTTGCTTCCCTGAATCAACTTCCCGAGGCAGGGTGTTCTACCTCTAGTGAACGGCCTCACCAGGGAAAGCCCTAGCTAGGCCTCTGGGCCCTTGCCTATTCAAAAGCCTGCAGTGCTACAGGAGAAACTGTGCTTCAGTTGCAATAGGAACGCAGCCGTCTTTCTCCGGGAGGCAGGGTGACTTCAGGTAGGAGGTCCTGGATGGAAGGAGAAGCCTAGTGTTTTTCTCTGTGCAGCTCAGACTAGGGAATGAGTGTGACTTCCACGGCATGTTGGAACTTGCTAGAACGGTGCTCGTCAATCTGTGCGATTGCTGGCTAAATCCAGATGTCCCAATAAGAGTGCACTGTGTAGCCCTTCACTCGGCATACACACTGTGAGTCGGAAAGCTCCTGGCCTGGATAGTGCTTAGAATGGCCAGGTGAGACTGAGGGTACTCGGTGTTCTTGCAGGGAATAAGTTTACCAGACGAGGCACCTAGGTGTCCTAAAAAGCCTACTGGCGTTCAAATGCTGCAGAGCAGCGACTACGGCCTCATGGAAACTGCTACACGCCTCTGCTTGTGCATAGCATTTCAGGGCCTTACCTCGGGGCAAGTTCTCACGTTGCTTGCCCTGTGAGCGACACAGCATGTTAGGATGCTGTATTTCTCCTTGACTAGAGTGACTTCAGGAACGAGGTCCTCGATCAATTCTAAGCAGAGTGTTTCCTCAGAGCAGCTCAGACGAGGGCAATGTCGAAGACTTCCAGGGCATGTTGGACTGCCTAGAAATGTGGTTCTGATGCTGTTCGAGGGTTCTGGAAATGTAGCTCTCCTGAAGTAACGTATAGTGTGTTGCCCGAGACTCGGCAGACACAGAGGGCCTCCGAGGGACGTATGGGACTCAATGCTGCTCAGCAGGCCCACAGGGGTGTGGAGGGAGTCAGTGATCTTGGAAGCAAAATGATGCTCACCTGAGGGGCCTAGGAGTCCTGAAAAGGGTCCTCCCTTTAATATAAAGCGGAACCTCCACTAAGAGCTCATGGAAAGAGCTGCATGCCTCCCTTTCTGCAGGGCTACTCAGGGCCTTACCTCGAGGCGAGGACTCACGTGGAGATTCCCTTTGGCTCTAGAGCATGGCAAGGTGAGCCCCACCCCGGCCAGTGAAGCTCCGTGTGTAGCCAGAGAAAACTCATTTTCTTCCCACACCCATGCCTACAGTGGTCACGGGGCGGTCAACAGCAGAGAATTTCAGGGAGCTTCACGGCAGCAAGAATGGAGGTTTCCAAAGAGAAAAGCAAGGCTAGTACCATCACGACCCCATTTCCATGTGCACAGGCAGCATCCAAAACTCTGGTTTCTCACAAGACAAAAGAGACACAGCGTACCCACTAGTTCCTTCCCTGAAGCAACTTCTCGAGGCACGGCGTTCTGCATCTAGTGCACGGCCTCAACCAAGGAACGCCCTAGTTAGGCCTCGGGGCCGGTGCCTCTTCAAAAGCCTGCAGTGCTAGAGGAAAAACTCTGCTTTAGTTGCAATACGAACGCAAGCCGATTTTCTCCTGGAGGCAGGGTGACTTCAGGTAGGAGGTCCTGGAAGGAAGGCGAAGCCTAGTGTTTTCCTCAATGCAGCTCAGACTAGGGAATGTGTGCGCGATTTCCACAGCAAGTTGGAACTTGCCAAAACGGAGCTCGTCAACCTGTGCGAGTGCTGTTCGATCAAGATCTCCTAAGAAAGACTGCAGTGTGTTGCCCATGACTCAGCAGGCACAGGGGAACTCCGAGGGACATATGGGCCACGTTGTTGCTCAGCAGGCCTACAGGAGTGTGGAGGATCTCAGTGATCTTGGAACGAAAAGGATGCTCACCCGAGGGGCCTAGGAGTGCTGAAAAGTGTACTTCCTTTAAAATAAAGCAGAACAGCGACTAAGAGCTCATGGAAAGAGCTGCATGCCTCCCTTTCTGTCTGGCTACTCAGGGCCTTACCTCGAGGCAAGGACTCACGTTGAGATTCCCTTTAGCTCTAGAGCATGGCAAGATGAGTCCCACCCCGGATAATGAAGCACCCTGTGTAGCCAGAGAAAACTCATTTTCTTCCCAGACCAATGCCTACAATAGCCAGGGTCCTGTCAACAGCAGAGAATTCAGGGAGCTTCAAGGCAGCATGAATGGAGCTTTCAAAATAGATAAGCAAGTCTACTACCAACATGCCCACATTTCCCTAGGCACAAACAGCATACATCCCTGTGGTTTCACACAACTCAAAAGAGACACAGATTACACACTGCTTCCTTCCCTGAATCAAATTCTCGTGGCAGGGTGTTCTGCATCTAGTGAACTGCCTCAACCAAGGAATGCCCTAGCTAGGCCTCTGGGCTCGTGCCTATTCAAAAGCTTGCAGTGCTATAGGAAAAACTGTGCTTCAGTTGCAATAGGAAGCAAGGCGTCGTTCTCCTGGAGGCAGGGTGACTTCAGGTAGGAGTTCCTGGAAGGAAGGGGAAGCCTAGTGTTTTTCTCAGTGCAGCTCAGACTAGGGAATGTGTGCGACTTCCACAGCAAGTCGGAACTTGCCAGAACGGTGCTCGTGAACCTGTGCGAGTGCTGTGAAACCAAGATATCCCAAGAAAGAGTGCAGTGTGTTGCCCATGACTCAGCAGACACAGAGGACCTCCGAGGGACCTAAGGGCCTCGTTGTTGCTCAGCAAGCCAACAGGGCTGTGGAGGTACTCAGTGATCTTGGTACTAAAATGAGGCTGCCCCGAGGGTCCTAGGAGTGCTGAAAAGGCTACTTCCTTTAATATAAAGGAGAAGAGCGACTAAGAGCTCATGGAAAGAGCTGCATGCCTCCCTTTCTGCATGGCTACTCAGGGCCTTACCTCGAGGCAAGGACTGACGTTGAGATTCCTTATAGCTCTAGAGCATGGCAAGATGAGTCCCAGCCCTGGGTATGAAGCACACTGGGTAGCCAGAGAAAACTCATTTTCTCCCCAGACCAATGCCTACAATAGCCAGGGGCCTGTCCACAGCAGAGAATTTCAGGGAGCTTCACGGCAGCAAGAATGGAGGTTTCCAAATGGGAAACAAGGCTATTACCATCATATACCCCCATTTCCGTGGGCACAGGCAGCATACATCTCTGTGGTTTCTAACAAGTCAAAAGAGACCCAGAGTACACACTGGTTGCTTCCCTGAATCAACTTCTCGAGGCAGGGTGTTCTACCTCTAGTGAACGGCCTCACCAGGGAAAGCCCTAGCTAGGCCTCTGGGCCCTTGCCTATTCAAAAGCCTGCAGTGCTACAGGAGAAACTGTGCTTCAGTTGCAATAGGAACGCAGCCGTCTTTCTCCGGGAGGCAGGGTGACTTCAGGTAGGAGGTCCTGGATGGAAGGAGAAGCCTAGTGTTTTTCTCTGTGCAGCTCAGACTAGGGAATGAGTGTGACTTCCACGGCATGTTGGAACTTGCTAGAACGGTGCTCGTCAATCTGTGCGATTGCTGGCTAAATCCAGATGTCCCAATAAGAGTGCACTGTGTAGCCCTTCACTCGGCATACACACTGTGAGTCGGAAAGCTCCTGGCCTGGATAGTGCTTAGAATGGCCAGGTGAGACTGAGGGTACTCGGTGTTCTTGCAGGGAATAAGTTTACCAGACGAGGCACCTAGGTGTCCTAAAAAGCCTACTGGCGTTCAAATGCTGCAGAGCAGCGACTACGGCCTCATGGAAACTGCTACACGCCTCTGCTTGTGCATAGCATTTCAGGGCCTTACCTCGAGGCAAGTTCTCACGTTGCTTGCCCTGTGAGCGACACAGCATGTTAGGATGCTGTATTTCTCCTTGACTAGAGTGACTTCAGGAACGAGGTCCTCGATCAATTCTAAGCAGAGTGTTTCCTCAGAGCAGCTCAGACGAGGGCAATGTCGAAGACTTCCAGGGCATGTTGGACTGCCTAGAAATGTGGTTCTGATGCTGTTCGAGGGTTCTGGAAATGTAGCTCTCCTGAAGTAACGTATAGTGTGTTGCCCGAGACTCGGCAGACACAGAGGGCCTCCGAGGGACGTATGGGACTCAATGCTGCTCAGCAGGCCCACAGGGGTGTGGAGGGAGTCAGTGATCTTGGAAGCAAAATGATGCTCACCCGAGGGGCCTAGGAGTCCTGAAAAGGGTCCTTCCTTTAATATAAAGCGGAACCTCCACTAAGAGCTCATGGAAAGAGCTGCATGCCTCCCTTTCTGCAGGGCTACTCAGGGCCTTACCTCGAGGCGAGGACTCACGTGGAGATTCCCTTTGGCTCTAGAGCATGGCAAGGTGAGCCCCACCCCGGCCAGTGAAGCTCCGTGTGTAGCCAGAGAAAACTCATTTTCTTCCCAGACCCATGGCTACAGTGGTCACGGGGCGGTCAACAGCAGAGAATTTCAGGGAGCTTCACGGCAGCAAGAATGGAGGTTTCCAAAGAGAAAAGCAAGGCTAGTACCATCACGACCCCATTTCCATGTGCACAGGCAGCATCCAAAACTCTGGTTTCTCACAAGACAAAAGAGACACAGCGTACCCACTAGTTCCTTCCCTGAAGCAACTTCTCGAGGCACGGCGTTCTGCATCTAGTGCACGGCCTCAACCAAGGAACGCCCTAGTTAGGCCTCGGGGCCGGTGCCTCTTCAAAAGCCTGCAGTGCTAGAGGAAAAACTCTGCTTTAGTTGCAATACGAACGCAAGCCGATTTTCTCCTGGAGGCAGGGTGACTTCAGGTAGGAGGTCCTGGAAGGAAGGCGAAGCCTAGTGTTTTCCTCAATGCAGCTCAGACTAGGGAATGTGTGCGCGATTTGCACAGCAAGTTGGAACTTGCCAAAACGGAGCTCGTCAACCTGTGCGAGTGCTGTTCGATCAAGATCTCCTAAGAAAGACTGCAGTGTGTTGCCCATGACTCAGCAGGCACAGAGGAACTCCGAGGGACATATGGGCCACGTTGTTGCTCAGCAGGCCTACAGGAGTGTGGAGGATCTCAGTGATCTTGGAACGAAAAGGATGCTCACCCGAGGGGCCTAGGAGTGCTGAAAAGTGTACTTCCTTTAAAATAAAGCAGAACAGCGACTAAGAGCTCATGGAAAGAGCTGCATGCCTCCCTTTCTGTCTGGCTACTCAGGGCCTTACCTCGAGGCAGGGACTCACGTTGAGATTCCCTTTAGCTCTAGAGCATGGCAAGATGAGTCCCACCCCGGATAATGAAGCACCCTGTGTAGCCAGAGAAAACTCATTTTCTTCCCAGACCAATGCCTACAATAGCCAGGGTCCTGTCAACAGCAGAGAATTCAGGGAGCTTCAAGGCAGCATGAATGGAGCTTTCAAAATGGATAAGCAAGTCTACTACCAACATGCCCACATTTCCCTAGGCACAAACAGCATACATCCCTGTGGTTTCACACAACTCAAAAGAGACACAGATTACACACTGCTTCCTTCCCTGAATCAAATTCTCGTGGCAGGGTGTTCTGCATCTAGTGAACTGCCTCAACCAAGGAACGCCCTAGCTAGGCCTCTGGGCTCGTGCCTATTCAAAAGCTTGCAGTGCTATAGGAAAAACTGTGCTTCAGTTGCAATAGGAAGCAAGGCGTCCTTCTCCTGGAGGCAGGGTGACTTCAGGTAGGATTTCCTGGAAGGAAGGGGAAGCCTAGTGTTTTTCTCAGTGCAGCTCAGACTAGGGAATGTGTGCGACTTCCACAGCAAGTCGGAACTTGCCAGAACGGTGCTCGTGAACCTGTGCGAGTGCTGTGAAACCAAGATATCCCAAGAAAGAGTGCAGTGTGTTGCCCATGACTCAGCAGACACAGAGGACCTCCGAGGGACCTAAGGGCCTCGTTGTTGCTCAGCAAGCCAACAGGGCTGTGGAGGTACTCAGTGATCTTGGTACTAAAATGAGGCTGCCCCGAGGGTCCTAGGAGTGCTGAAAAGGCTACTTCCTTTAATATAAAGGAGAAGAGCGACTAAGAGCTCATGGAAAGAGCTGCATGCCTCCCTTTCTGCATGGCTACTCAGGGCCTTACCTCGAGGCAAGGACTGACGTTGAGATTCCTTATAGCTCTAGAGCATGGCAAGATGAGTCCCAGCCCTGGGTATGAAGCACACTGGGTAGCCAGAGAAAACTCATTTTCTCCCCAGACCAATGCCTACAATAGCCAGGGGCCTGTCCACAGCAGAGAATTTCAGGGAGCTTCACGGCAGCAAGAATGGAGGTTTCCAAATGGGAAACAAGGCTATTACCATCATATACCCCCATTTCCGTGGGCACAGGCAGCATACATCTCTGTGGTTTCTAACAAGTCAAAAGAGACCCAGAGTACACACTGGTTGCTTCCCTGAATCAACTTCTCGAGGCAGGGTGTTCTACCTCTAGTGAACGGCCTCACCAGGGAAAGCCCTAGCTAGGCCTCTGGGCCCATGCCTATTCAAAAGCCTGCAGTGCTACAGGAGAAACTGTCCTTCAGTTGCAATAGGAACGCAGCCGTCTTTCTCCTGGAGGCAGGGTGACTTCAGGTAGGAGGTCCTGGATGGAAGGAGAAGCCTAGTGTTTTTCTCTGTGCAGCTCAGACTAGGGAATGAGTGTGACTTCCACGGCATGTTGGAACTTGCTAGAACGGTGCTCGTCAATCTGTGCGATTGCTGGCTAAATCCAGATGTCCCAATAAGAGTGCACTGTGTAGCCCTTCACTCGGCATACACACTGTGAGTCGGAAAGCTCCTGGCCTGGATAGTGCTTAGAATGGCCAGGTGAGACTGAGGGTACTCGGTGTTCTTGCAGGGAATAAGTTTACCAGACGAGGCACCTAGGTGTCCTAAAAAGCCTACTGGCGTTCAAATGCTGCAGAGCAGCGACTACGGCCTCATGGAAACTGCTACACGCCTCTGCTTGTGCATAGCATTTCAGGGCCTTACCTCGGGGCAAGTTCTCACGTTGCTTGCCCTGTGAGCGACACAGCATGTTAGGATGCTGTATTTCTCCTTGACTAGAGTGACTTCAGGAACGAGGTCCTCGATCAATTCTAAGCAGAGTGTTTCCTCAGAGCAGCTCAGACGAGGGCAATGTCGAAGACTTCCAGGGCATGTTGGACTGCCTAGAAATGTGGTTCTGATGCTGTTCGAGGGTTCTGGAAATGTAGCTCTCCTGAAGTAACGTATAGTGTGTTGCCCGAGACTCGGCAGACACAGAGGGCCTCCGAGGGACGTATGGGACTCAATGCTGCTCAGCAGGCCCACAGGGTTGTGGAGGGAGTCAGTGATCTTGGAAGCAAAATGATGCTCACCCGAGAGACCTAGGAGTCCTGAAAAGGGTCCTTCCTTTAATATAAAGCGGAACCTCCACTAAGAGCTCATGGAAAGAGCTGCATGCCTCCCTTTCTGCAGGGCTACTCAGGGCCTTACCTCGAGGCGAGGACTCACGTGGAGATTCCCTTTGGCTCTAGAGCATGGCAAGGTGAGCCCCACCCCGGCCAGTGAAGCTCTGTGTGTAGCCAGAGAAAACTCATTTTCTTCCCAGACCCATGGCTACAGTGGTCACGGGGCGGTCAACAGCAGAGAATTTCAGGGAGCTTCACGGCAGCAAGAATGGAGGTTTCCAAAGAGAAAAGCAAGGCTAGTACCATCACGACCCCATTTCCATGTGCACAGGCAGCATCCAAAACTCTGGTTTCTCACAAGACAAAAGAGACACAGCGTACCCACTAGTTCCTTCCCTGAAGCAACTTCTCGAGGCACGGCGTTCTGCATCTAGTGCACGGCCTCAACCAAGGAACGCCCTAGTTAGGCCTCGGGGCCGGTGCCTCTTCAAAAGCCTGCAGTGCTAGAGGAAAAACTCTGCTTTAGTTGCAATACGAACGCAAGCCGATTTTCTCCTGGAGGCAGGGTGACTTCAGGTAGGAGGTCCTGGAAGGAAGGCGAAGCCTAGTGTTTTCCTCAATGCAGCTCAGACTAGGGAATGTGTGCGCGATTTGCACAGCAAGTTGGAACTTGCCAAAACGGAGCTCGTCAACCTGTGCGAGTGCTGTTCGATCAAGATCTCCTAAGAAAGACTGCAGTGTGTTGCCCATGACTCAGCAGGCACAGAGGAACTCCGAGGGACATATGGGCCACGTTGTTGCTCAGCAGGCCTACAGGAGTGTGGAGGATCTCAGTGATCTTGGAACGAAAAGGATGCTCACCCGAGGGGCCTAGGAGTGCTGAAAAGTGTACTTCCTTTAAAATAAAGCAGAACAGCGACTAAGAGCTCATGGAAAGAGCTGCATGCCTCCCTTTCTGTCTGGCTACTCAGGGCCTTACCTCGAGGCAGGGACTCACGTTGAGATTCCCTTTAGCTCTAGAGCATGGCAAGATGAGTCCCACCCCGGATAATGAAGCACCCTGTGTAGCCAGAGAAAACTCATTTTCTTCCCAGACCAATGCCTACAATAGCCAGGGTCCTGTCAACAGCAGAGAATTCAGGGAGCTTCAAGGCAGCATGAATGGAGCTTTCAAAATGGATAAGCAAGTCTACTACCAACATGCCCACATTTCCCTAGGTACAAACAGCATACATCCCTGTGGTTTCACACAACTCAAAAGAGACACAGATTACACACTGCTTCCTTCCCTGAATCAAATTCTCGTGGCAGGGTGTTCTGCATCTAGTGAACTGCCTCAACCAAGGAACGCCCTAGCTAGGCCTCTGGGCTCGTGCCTATTCAAAAGCTTGCAGTGCTATAGGAAGAACTGTGCTTTAGTTGCAATAGGAAGCAAGGCGTCGTTCTCCTGGAGGCAGGGTGACTTCAGGTAGGAGTTCCTGGAAGGAAGGGGAAGCCTAGTGTTTTTCTCAGTGCAGCTCAGACTAGGGAATGTGTGCGACTTCCACAGCAAGTCGGAACTTGCCAGAACGGTGCTCGTGAACCTGTGCGAGTGCTGTGAAACCAAGATATCCCAAGAAAGAGTGCAGTGTGTTGCCCATGACTCAGCAGACACAGAGGACCTCCGAGGGACCTAAGGGCCTCGTTGTTGCTCAGCAAGCCAACAGGGGTGTGGAGGTACTCAGTGATCTTGGTACTAAAATGAGGCTGCCCCGAGGGTCCTAGGAGTGCTGAAAAGGCTACTTCCTTTAATATAAAGGAGAAGAGCGACTAAGAGCTCATGGAAAGAGCTGCAGGCCTCCCTTTCTGCATGGCTACTCAGGGCCTTACCTCGAGGCAAGGACTGACGTTGAGATTCCTTATAGCTCTAGAGCATGGCAAGATGAGTCCCAGCCCTGGATATGAAGCACACTGGGTAGCCAGAGAAAACTCATTTTCTCCCCAGACCAATGCCTACAATAGCCAGGGGCCTGTCCACAGCAGAGAATTTCAGGGAGCTTCACGGCAGCAAGAATGGAGGTTTCCAAATGGGAAACAAGGCTATTACCATCATATACCCCCATTTCCGTGGGCACAGGCAGCATACATCTCTGTGGTTTCTAACAAGTCAAAAGAGACCCAGAGTACACACTGGTTGCTTCCCTGAATCAACTTCTCGAGGCAGGGTGTTCTACCTCTAGTGAACGGCCTCACCAGGGAAAGCCCTAGCTAGGCCTCTGGGCCCTTGCCTATTCAAAAGCCTGCAGTGCTACAGGAGAAACTGTGCTTCAGTTGCAATAGGAACGCAGCCGTCTTTCTCCTGGAGGCAGGGTGACTTCAGGTAGGAGGTCCTGGATGGAAGGAGAAGCCTAGTGTTTTTCTCTGTGCAGCTCAGACTAGGGAATGAGTGTGACTTCCACGGCATGTTGGAACTTGCTAGAACGGTGCTCGTCAATCTGTGCGATTGCTGGCTAAATCCAGATGTCCCAATAAGAGTGCACTGTGTAGCCCTTCACTCGGCATACACACTGTGAGTCGGAAAGCTCCTGGCCTGGATAGTGCTTAGAATGGCCAGGTGAGACTGAGGGTACTCGGTGTTCTTGCAGGGAATAAGTTTACCAGACGAGGCACCTAGGTGTCCTAAAAAGCCTACTGGCGTTCAAATGCTGCAGAGCAGCGACTACGGCCTCATGGAAACTGCTACACGCCTCTGCTTGTGCATAGCATTTCAGGGCCTTACCTCGAGGCAAGTTCTCACGTTGCTTGCCCTGTGAGCGACACAGCATGTTAGGATGCTGTATTTCTCCTTGACTAGAGTGACTTCAGGAACGAGGTCCTCGATCAATTCTAAGCAGAGTGTTTCCTCAGAGCAGCTCAGACGAGGGCAATGTCGAAGACTTCCAGGGCATGTTGGACTGCCTAGAAATGTGGTTCTGATGCTGTTCGAGGGTTCTGGAAATGTAGCTCTCCTGAAGTAACGTATAGTGTGTTGCCCGAGACTCGGCAGACACAGAGGGCCTCCGAGGGACGTATGGGACTCAATGCTGCTCAGCAGGCCCACAGGGGTGTGGAGGGAGTCAGTGATCTTGGAAGCAAAATGATGCTCACCCGAGGGGCCTAGGAGTCCTGAAAAGGGTCCTTCCTTTAATATAAAGCGGAACCTCCACTAAGAGCTCATGGAAAGAGCTGCATGCCTCCCTTTCTGCAGGGCTACTCAGGGCCTTACCTCGAGGCGAGGACTCACGTGGAGATTCCCTTTGGCTCTAGAGCATGGCAAGGTGAGCCCCACCCCGGCCAGTGAAGCTCCGTGTGTAGCCAGAGAAAACTCATTTTCTTCCCAGACCCATGGCTACAGTGGTCACGGGGCGGTCAACAGCAGAGAATTTCAGGGAGCTTCACGGCAGCAAGAATGGAGGTTTCCAAAGAGAAAAGCAAGGCTAGTACCATCACGACCCCATTTCCATGTGCACAGGCAGCATCCAAAACTCTGGTTTCTCACAAGACAAAAGAGACACAGCGTACCCACTAGTTCCTTCCCTGAAGCAACTTCTCGAGGCACGGCGTTCTGCATCTAGTGCACGGCCTCAACCAAGGAACGCCCTAGTTAGGCCTCGGGGCCGGTGCCTCTTCAAAAGCCTGCAGTGCTAGAGGAAAAACTCTGCTTTAGTTGCAATACGAACGCAAGCCGATTTTCTCCTGGAGGCAGGGTGACTTCAGGTAGGAGGTCCTGGAAGGAAGGCGAAGCCTAGTGTTTTCCTCAATGCAGCTCAGACTAGGGAATGTGTGCGCGATTTCCACAGCAAGTTGGAACTTGCCAAAACGGAGCTCGTCAACTTGTGCGAGTGCTGTTCGATCAAGATCTCCTAAGAAAGACTGCAGTGTGTTGCCCATGACTCAGCAGGCACAGAGGAACTCCGAGGGACATATGGGCCACGTTGTTGCTCAGCAGGCCTACAGGAGTGTGGAGGATCTCAGTGATCTTGGAACGAAAAGGATGCTCACCCGAGGGGCCTAGGAGTGCTGAAAAGTGTACTTCCTTTAAAATAAAGCAGAACAGCGACTAAGAGCTCATGGAAAGAGCTGCATGCCTCCCTTTCTGTCTGGCTACTCAGGGCCTTACCTCGAGGCAAGGACTCACGTTGAGATTCCCTTTAGCTCTAGAGCATGGCAAGATGAGTCCCACCCCGGATAATGAAGCACCCTGTGTAGCCAGAGAAAACTCATTTTCTTCCCAGACCAATGCCTACAATAGCCAGGGTCCTGTCAACAGCAGAGAATTCAGGGAGCTTCAAGGCAGCATGAATGGAGCTTTCAAAATGGATAAGCAAGTCTACTACCAACATGCCCACATTTCCCTAGGCACAAACAGCATACATCCCTGTGGTTTCACACAACTCAAAAGAGACACAGATTACACACTGCTTCCTTCCCTGAATCAAATTCTCGTGGCAGGGTGTTCTGCATCTAGTGAACTGCCTCAACCAAGGAACGCCCTAGCTAGGCCTCTGGGCTCGTGCCTATTCAAAAGCTTGCAGTGCTATAGGAAGAACTGTGCTTTAGTTGCAATAGGAACCAAGGCGTCGTTCTCCTGGAGGCAGGGTGACTTCAGGTAGGAGTTCCTGGAAGGAAGGGGAAGCCTAGTGTTTTTCTCAGTGCAGCTCAGACTAGGGAATGTGTGCGACTTCCACAGCAAGTCGGAACTTGCCAGAACGGTGCTCGTGAACCTGTGCGAGTGCTGTGAAACCAAGATATCCCAAGAAAGAGTGCAGTGTGTTGCCCATGACTCAGCAGACACAGAGGACCTCCGAGGGACCTAAGGGCCTCGTTGTTGCTCAGCAAGCCAACAGGGCTGTGGAGGTACTCAGTGATCTTGGTACTAAAATGAGGCTGCCCCGAGGGTCCTAGGAGTGCTGAAAAGGCTACTTCCTTTATATAAAGGAGAAGAGCGACTAAGAGCTCATGGAAAGAGCTGCATGCCTCCCTTTCTGCATGGCTACTCAGGGCCTTACCTCGAGGCAAGGACTGACGTTGAGATTCCTTATAGCTCTAGAGCATGGCAAGATGAGTCCCAGCCCTGGGTATGAAGCACACTGGGTAGCCAGAGAAAACTCATTTTCTCCCCAGACCAATGCCTACAATAGCCAGGGGCCTGTCCACAGCAGAGAATTTCAGGGAGCTTCACGGCAGCAAGAATGGAGGTTTCCAAATGGGAAACAAGGCTATTACCATCATATACCCCCATTTCCGTGGGCACAGGCAGCATACATCTCTGTGGTTTCTAACAAGTCAAAAGAGACCCAGAGTACACACTGGTTGCTTCCCTGAATCAACTTCTCGAGGCAGGGTGTTCTACCTCTAGTGAACGGCCTCACCAGGGAAAGCCCTAGCTAGGCCTCTGGGCCCTTGCCTATTCACAAGCCTGCAGTGCTACAGGAGAAACTGTGCTTCAGTTGCAATAGGAACGCAGCCGTCTTTCTCCTGGAGGCAGGGTGACTTCAGGTAGGAGGTCCTGGATGGAAGGAGAAGCCTAGTGTTTTTCTCTGTGCAGCTCAGACTAGGGAATGAGTGTGACTTCCACGGCATGTTGGAACTTGCTAGAACGGTGCTCGTCAATCTGTGCGATTGCTGGCTAAATCCAGATGTCCCAATAAGAGTGCACTGTGTAGCCCTTCACTCGGCATACACACTGTGAGTCGGAAAGCTCCTGGCCTGGATAGTGCTTAGAATGGCCAGGTGAGACAGAGGGTACTCGGTGTTCTTGCAGGGAATAAGTTACCAGACGAGGCACCTAGGTGTCCTAAAAAGCCTACTGGCGTTCAAATGCTGCAGAGCAGCGACTACGGCCTCATGGAAACTGCTACACGCCTCTGCTTGTGCATAGCATTTCAGGCCTTACCTCGGGGCAAGTTCTCACGTTGCTTGCCCTGTGAGCGACACAGCATGTTAGGATGCTGTATTTCTCCTTGACTAGAGTGACTTCAGGAACGAGGTCCTCGATCAATTCTAAGCAGAGTGTTTCCTCAGAGCAGCTCAGACGAGGGCAATGTCGAAGACTTCCAGGGCATGTTGGACTGCCTAGAAATGTGGTTCTGATGCTGTTCGAGGGTTCTGGAAATGTAGCTCTCCTGAAGTAACGTATAGTGTGTTGCCCGAGACTCGGCAGACACAGAGGGCCTCCGAGGGACGTATGGGACTCAATGCTGCTCAGCAGGCCCACAGGGTTGTGGAGGGAGTCAGTGATCCTGGAAGCAAAATGATGCTCACCCGAGAGACCTACGAGTCCTGAAAAGGGTCCTTCCTTTAAATATAATGCGGAACCTCCACTAAGAGCTCATGGAAAGAGCTGCATGCCTCCCTTTCTGCAGGGCTACTCAGGGCCTTACCTCGAGGCGAGGACTCACGTGGAGATTCCCTTTGGCTCTAGAGCATGGCAAGGTGAGCCCCACCCCGGCCAGTGAAGCTCCGTGTGTAGCCAGAGAAAACTCATTTTCTTCCCAGACCCATGGCTACAGTGGTCACGGGGCGGTCAACAGCAGAGAATTTCAGGGAGCTTCACGCAGCAAGAATGGAGGTTTCAAAGAGAAAAGCAAGGCTAGTACCATCACGACCCCATTTCCATGTGCACAGGCAGCATCCAAAACTCTGGTTTCTCACAAGACAAAAGAGACACAGCGTACCCACTAGTTCCTTCCCTGAAGCAACTTCTCGAGGCACGGCGTTCTGCATCTAGTGCACGGCCTCAACCAAGGAACGCCCTAGTTAGGCCTCGGGGCCGGTGCCTCTTCAAAAGCCTGCAGTGCTAGAGGAAAAACTCTGCTTTAGTTGCAATACGAACGCAAGCCGATTTTCTCCTGGAGGCAGGGTGACTTCAGGTAGGAGGTCCTGGAAGGAAGGCGAAGCCTAGTGTTTCCTCAATGCAGCTCAGACTAGGGAATGTGTGCGCGATTTCCACAGCAAGTTGGAACTTGCCAAAACGGAGCTCGTCAACCTGTGCGAGTGCTGTTCGATCAAGATCTCCTAAGAAAGACTGCAGTGTGTTGCCCATGACTCAGCAGGCACAGGGGAACTCCGAGGGACATATGGGCCACGTTGTTGCTCAGCAGGCCTACAGGAGTGTGGAGGATCTCAGTGATCTTGGAACGAAAAGGATGCTCACCCGAGGGGCCTAGGAGTGCTGAAAAGTGTACTTCCTTTAAAATAAAGCAGAACAGCGACTAAGAGCTCATGGAAAGAGCTGCATGCCTCCCTTTCTGTCTGGCTACTCAGGGCCTTACCTCGAGGCAAGGACTCACGTTGAGATTCCCTTTAGCTCTAGAGCATGGCAAGATGAGTCCCACCCCGGATAATGAAGCACCTGTGTAGCCAAGAGAAAACTCATTTTCTTCCCAGACCAATGCCTACAATAGCCAGGGTCCTGTCAACAGCAGAGAATTCAGGGAGCTTCAAGGCAGCATGAATGGAGCTTTCAAAATGGATAAGCAAGTCTACTACCAACATGCCCACATTTCCCTAGGCACAAACAGCATACATCCCTGTGGTTTCACACAACTCAAAAGAGACACAGATTACACACTGCTTCCTTCCCTGAATCAAATTCTCGTGGCAGGGTGTTCTGCATCTAGTGAACTGCCTCAACCAAGGAACGCCCTAGCTAGGCCTCTGGGCTCGTGCCTATTCAAAAGCTTGCAGTGCTATAGGAAAAACTGTGCTTTAGTTGCAATAGGAAGCAAGGCGTCGTTCTCCTGGAGGCAGGGTGACTTCAGGTAGGAGTTCCTGGAAGGAAGGGGAAGCCTAGTGTTTTTCTCAGTGCAGCTCAGACTAGGGAATGTGTGCGACTTCCACAGCAAGTCGGAACTTGCCAGAACGGTGCTCGTGAACCTGTGCGAGTGCTGTGAAACCAAGATATCCCAAGAAAGAGTGCAGTGTGTTGCCCATGACTCAGCAGACACAGAGGACCTCCGAGGGACCTAAGGGCCTCGTTGTTGCTCAGCAAGCCAACAGGGGTGTGGAGGTACTCAGTGATCTTGGTACTAAAATGAGGCTGCCCCGAGGGTCCTAGGAGTGCTGAAAAGGCTACTTCCTTTAATATAAAGGAGAAGAGCGACTAAGAGCTCATGGAAAGAGCTGCATGCCTCCCTTTCTGCATGGCTACTCAGGGCCTTACCTCGAGGCAAGGACTGACGTTGAGATTCCTTATAGCTCTAGAGCATGGCAAGATGAGTCCCAGCCCTGGGTATGAAGCACACTGGGTAGCCAGAGAAAACTCATTTTCTCCCCAGACCAATGCCTACAATAGCCAGGGGCCTGTCCACAGCAGAGAATTTCAGGGAGCTTCACGGCAGCAAGAATGGAGGTTTCCAAATGGGAAACAAGGCTATTACCATCATATACCCCCATTTCCGTGGGCACAGGCAGCATACATCTCTGTGGTTTCTAACAAGTCAAAAGAGACCCAGAGTACACACTGGTTGCTTCCCTGAATCAACTTCTCGAGGCAGGGTGTTCTACCTCTAGTGAACGGCCTCACCAGGGAAAGCCCTAGCTAGGCCTCTGGGCCCTTGCCTATTCAAAAGCCTGCAGTGCTACAGGAGAAACTGTGCTTCAGTTGCAATAGGAACGCAGCCGTCTTTCTCCGGGAGGCAGGGTGACTTCAGGTAGGAGGTCCTGGATGGAAGGAGAAGCCTAGTGTTTTTCTCTGTGCAGCTCAGACTAGGGAATGAGTGTGACTTCCACGGCATGTTGGAACTTGCTAGAACGGTGCTCGTCAATCTGTGCGATTGCTGGCTAAATCCAGATGTCCCAATAAGAGTGCACTGTGTAGCCCTTCACTCGGCATACACACTGTGAGTCGGAAAGCTCCTGGCCTGGATAGTGCTTAGAATGGCCAGGTGAGACTGAGGGTACTCGGTGTTCTTGCAGGGAATAAGTTTACCAGACGAGGCACCTAGGTGTCCTAAAAAGCCTACTGGCGTTCAAATGCTGCAGAGCAGCGACTACGGCCTCATGGAAACTGCTACACGCCTCTGCTTGTGCATAGCATTTCAGGGCCTTACCTCGAGGCAAGTTCTCACGTTGCTTGCCCTGTGAGCGACACAGCATGTTAGGATGCTGTATTTCTCCTTGACTAGAGTGACTTCAGGAACGAGGTCCTCGATCAATTCTAAGCAGAGTGTTTCCTCAGAGCAGCTCAGACGAGGGCAATGTCGAAGACTTCCAGGGCATGTTGGACTGCCTAGAAATGTGGTTCTGATGCTGTTCGAGGGTTCTGGAAATGTAGCTCTCCTGAAGTAACGTATAGTGTGTTGCCCGAGACTCGGCAGACACAGAGGGCCTCCGAGGGACGTATGGGACTCAATGCTGCTCAGCAGGCCCACAGGGGTGTGGAGGGAGTCAGTGATCTTGGAAGCAAAATGATGCTCACCCGAGAGACCTAGGAGTCCTGAAAAGGGTCCTTCCTTTAATATAAAGCGGAACCTCCACTAAGAGCTCATGGAAAGAGCTGCATGCCTCCCTTTCTGCAGGGCTACTCAGGGCCTTACCTCGAGGCGAGGACTCACGTGGAGATTCCCTTTGGCTCTAGAGCATGGCAAGGTGAGCCCCACCCCGGCCAGTGAAGCTCCGTGTGTAGCCAGAGAAAACTCATTTTCTTCCCAGACCCATGGCTACAGTGGTCACGGGGCGGTCAACAGCAGAGAATTTCAGGGAGCTTCATGGCAGCAAGAATGGAGGTTTCCAAAGAGAAAAGCAAGGCTAGTACCATCACGACCCCATTTCCATGTGCACAGGCAGCATCCAAAACTCTGGTTTCTCACAAGACAAAAGAGACACAGCGTACCCACTAGTTCCTTCCCTGAAGCAACTTCTCGAGGCACGGCGTTCTGCATCTAGTGCACGGCCTCAACCAAGGAACGCCCTAGTTAGGCCTCGGGGCCGGTGCCTCTTCAAAAGCCTGCAGTACTAGAGGAAAAACTCTGCTTTAGTTGCAATACGAACGCAAGCCGATTTTCTCCTGGAGGCAGGGTGACTTCAGGTAGGAGGTCCTGGAAGGAAGGCGAAGCCTAGTGTTTTCCTCAATGCAGCTCAGACTAGGGAATGTGTGCGCGATTTGCACAGCAAGTTGGAACTTGCCAAAACGGAGCTCGTCAACCTGTGCGAGTGCTGTTCGATCAAGATCTCCTAAGAAAGACTGCAGTGTGTTGCCCATGACTCAGCAGGCACAGAGGAACTCCGAGGGACATATGGGCCACGTTGTTGCTCAGCAGGCCTACAGGAGTGTGGAGGATCTCAGTGATCTTGGAACGAAAAGGATGCTCACCCGAGGGGCCTAGGAGTGCTGAAAAGTGTACTTCCTTTAAAATAAAGCAGAACAGCGACTAAGAGCTCATGGAAAGAGCTGCATGCCTCCCTTTCTGTCTGGCTACTCAGGGCCTTACCTCGAGGCAAGGACTCACGTTGAGATTCCCTTTAGCTCTAGAGCATGGCAAGATGAGTCCCACCCCGGATAATGAAGCACCCTGTGTAGCCAGAGAAAACTCATTTTCTTCCCAGACCAATGCCTACAATAGCCAGGGTCCTGTCAACAGCAGAGAATTCAGGGAGCTTCAAGGCAGCATGAATGGAGCTTTCAAAATGGATAAGCAAGTCTACTACCAACATGCCCACATTTCCCTAGGCACAAACAGCATACATCCCTGTGGTTTCACACAACTCAAAAGAGACACAGATTACACACTGCTTCCTTCCCTGAATCAAATTCTCGTGGCAGGGTGTTCTGCATCTAGTGAACTGCCTCAACCAAGGAACGCCCTAGCTAGGCCTCTGGGCTCGTGCCTATTCAAAAGCTTGCAGTGCTATAGGAAGAACTGTGCTTCAGTTGCATTAGGAAGCAAGGCGTCGTTCTCCTGGAGGCAGGGTGACTTCAGGTAGGAGTTCCTGGAAGGAAGGGGAAGCCTAGTGTTTTTCTCAGTGCAGCTCAGACTAGGGAATGTGTGCGACTTCCACAGCAAGTCGGAACTTGCCAGAACGGTGCTCGTGAACCTGTGCGAGTGCTGTGAAACCAAGATATCCCAAGAAAGAGTGCAGTGTGTTGCCCATGACTCAGCAGACACAGAGGACCTCCGAGGGACCTAAGGGCCTCGTTGTTGCTCAGCAAGCCAACAGGGGTGTGGAGGTACTCAGTGATCTTGGTACTAAAATGAGGCTGCCCCGAGGGTCCTAGGAGTGCTGAAAAGGCTACTTCCTTTAATATGAAGGAGAACAGCGACTAAGAGCTCATGGAAAGAGCTGCAGGCCTCCCTTTCTGCATGGCTACTCAGGGCCTTACCTCGAGGCAAGGACTGACGTTGAGATTCCTTATAGCTCTAGAGCATGGCAAGATGAGTCCCAGCCCTGGGTATGAAGCACACTGGGTAGCCAGAGAAAACTCATTTTCTCCCCAGACCAATGCCTACAATAGCCAGGGGCCTGTCCACAGCAGAGAATTTCAGGGAGCTTCACGGCAGCAAGAATGGAGGTTTCCAAATGGGAAACAAGGCTATTACCATCATATACCCCCATTTCCGTGGGCACAGGCAGCATACATCTCTGTGGTTTCTAACAAGTCAAAAGAGACCCAGAGTACACACTGGTTGCTTCCCTGAATCAACTTCTCGAGGCAGGGTGTTCTACCTCTAGTGAACGGCCTCACCAGGGAAAGCCCTAGCTAGGCCTCTGGGCCCTTGCCTATTCAAAAGCCTGCAGTGCTACAGGAGAAACTGTGCTTCAGTTGCAATAGGAACGCAGCCGTCTTTCTCCGGGAGGCAGGGTGACTTCAGGTAGGAGGTCCTGGATGGAAGGAGAAGCCTAGTGTTTTTCTCTGTGCAGCTCAGACTAGGGAATGAGTGTGACTTCCACGGCATGTTGGAACTTGCTAGAACGGTGCTCGTCAATCTGTGCGATTGCTGGCTAAATCCAGATGTCCCAATAAGAGTGCACTGTGTAGCCCTTCACTCGGCATACACACTGTGAGTCGGAAAGCTCCTGGCCTGGATAGTGCTTAGAATGGCCAGGTGAGACTGAGGGTACTCGGTGTTCTTGCAGGGAATAAGTTTACCAGACGAGGCACCTAGGTGTCCTAAAAAGCCTACTGGCGTTCAAATGCTGCAGAGCAGCGACTACGGCCTCATGGAAACTGCTACACGCCTCTGCTTGTGCATAGCATTTCAGGGCCTTACCTCGAGGCAAGTTCTCACGTTGCTTGCCCTGTGAGCGACACAGCATGTTAGGATGCTGTATTTCTCCTTGACTAGAGTGACTTCAGGAACGAGGTCCTCGATCAATTCTAAGCAGAGTGTTTCCTCAGAGCAGCTCAGACGAGGGCAATGTCGAAGACTTCCAGGGCATGTTGGACTGCCTAGAAATGTGGTTCTGATGCTGTTCGAGGGTTCTGGAAATGTAGCTCTCCTGAAGTAACGTATAGTGTGTTGCCCGAGACTCGGCAGACACAGAGGGCCTCCGAGGGACGTATGGGACTCAATGCTGCTCAGCAGGCCCACAGGGGTGTGGAGGGAGTCAGTGATCTTGGAAGCAAAATGATGCTCACCCGAGAGACCTAGGAGTCCTGAAAAGGGTCCTTCCTTTAATATAAAGCAGAACCTCCACTAAGAGCTCATGGAAAGAGCTGCATGCCTCCCTTTCTGCAGGGCTACTCAGGGCCTTACCTCGCGGCGAGGACTCACGTGGAGATTCCCTTTGGCTCTAGAGCATGGCAAGGTGAGCCCCACCCCGGCCAGTGAAGCTCCGTGTGTAGCCAGAGAAAACTCATTTTCTTCCCAGACCCATGGCTACAGTGGTCACGGGGCGGTCAACAGCAGAGAATTTCAGGGAGCTTCACGGCAGCAAGAATGGAGGTTTCCAAAGAGAAAAGCAAGGCTAGTACCATCACGACCCCATTTCCATGTGCACAGGCAGCATCCAAAACTCTGGTTTCTCACAAGACAAAAGAGACACAGCGTACCCACTAGTTCCTTCCCTGAAGCAACTTCTCGAGGCACGGCGTTCTGCATCTAGTGCACGGCCTCAACCAAGGAACGCCCTAGTTAGGCCTCGGGGCCGGTGCCTCTTCAAAAGCCTGCAGTGCTAGAGGAAAAACTCTGCTTTAGTTGCAATACGAACGCAAGCCGATTTTCTCCTGGAGGCAGGGTGACTTCAGGTAGGAGGTCCTGGAAGGAAGGCGAAGCCTAGTGTTTTCCTCAATGCAGCTCAGACTAGGGAATGTGTGCGCGATTTCCACAGCAAGTTGGAACTTGCCAAAACGGAGCTCGTCAACCTGTGCGAGTGCTGTTCGATCAAGATCTCCTAAGAAAGACTGCAGTGTGTTGCCCATGACTCAGCAGGCACAGGGGAACTCCGAGGGACATATGGGCCACGTTGTTGCTCAGCAGGCCTACAGGAGTGTGGAGGATCTCAGTGATCTTGGAACGAAAAGGATGCTCACCCGAGGGGCCTAGGAGTGCTGAAAAGTGTACTTCCTTTAAAATAAAGCAGAACAGCGACTAAGAGCTCATGGAAAGAGCTGCATGCCTCCCTTTCTGTCTGGCTACTCAGGGCCTTACCTCGAGGCAAGGACTCACGTTGAGATTCCCTTTAGCTCTAGAGCATGGCAAGATGAGTCCCACCCCGGATAATGAAGCACCCTGTGTAGCCAGAGAAAACTCATTTTCTTCCCAGACCAATGCCTACAATAGCCAGGGTCCTGTCAACAGCAGAGAATTCAGGGAGCTTCAAGGCAGCATGAATGGAGCTTTCAAAATGGATAAGCAAGTCTACTACCAACATGCCCACATTTCCCTAGGCACAAACAGCATACATCCCTGTGGTTTCACACAACTCAAAAGAGACACAGATTACACACTGCTTCCTTCCCTGAATCAAATTCTCGTGGCAGGGTGTTCTGCATCTAGTGAACTGCCTCAACCAAGGAACGCCCTAGCTAGGCCTCTGGGCTCGTGCCTATTCAAAAGCTTGCAGTGCTATAGGAAAAACTGTGCTTTAGTTGCAATAGGAAGCAAGGCGTCGTTCTCCTGGAGGCAGGGTGACTTCAGGTAGGAGTTCCTGGAAGGAAGGGGAAGCCTAGTGTTTTTCTCAGTGCAGCTCAGACTAGGGAATGTGTGCGACTTCCACAGCAAGTCGGAACTTGCCAGAACGGTGCTCGTGAACCTGTGCGAGTGCTGTGAAACCAAGATATCCCAAGAAAGAGTGCAGTGTGTTGCCCATGACTCAGCAGACACAGAGGACCTCCGAGGGACCTAAGGGCCTCGTTGTTGCTCAGCAAGCCAACAGGGGTGTGGAGGTACTCAGTGATCTTGGTACTAAAATGAGGCTGCCCCGAGGGTCCTAGGAGTGCTGAAAAGGCTACTTCCTTTAATATAAAGGAGAAGAGCGACTAAGAGCTCATGGAAAGAGCTGCATGCCTCCCTTTCTGCATGGCTACTCAGGGCCTTACCTCGAGGCAAGGACTGACGTTGAGATTCCTTATAGCTCTAGAGCATGGCAAGATGAGTCCCAGCCCTGGGTATGAAGCACACTGGGTAGCCAGAGAAAACTCATTTTCTCCCCAGACCAATGCCTACAATAGCCAGGGGCCTGTCCACAGCAGAGAATTTCAGGGAGCTTCACGGCAGCAAGAATGGAGGTTTCCAAATGGGAAACAAGGCTATTACCATCATATACCCCCATTTCCGTGGGCACAGGCAGCATACATCTCTGTGGTTTCTAACAAGTCAAAAGAGACCCAGAGTACACACTGGTTGCTTCCCTGAATCAACTTCTCGAGGCAGGGTGTTCTACCTCTAGTGAACGGCCTCACCAGGGAAAGCCCTAGCTAGGCCTCTGGGCCCTTGCCTATTCAAAAGCCTGCAGTGCTACAGGAGAAACTGTGCTTCAGTTGCAATAGGAACGCAGCCGTCTTTCTCCGGGAGGCAGGGTGACTTCAGGTAGGAGGTCCTGGATGGAAGGAGAAGCCTAGTGTTTTTCTCTGTGCAGCTCAGACTAGGGAATGAGTGTGACTTCCACGGCATGTTGGAACTTGCTAGAACGGTGCTCGTCAATCTGTGCGATTGCTGGCTAAATCCAGATGTCCCAATAAGAGTGCACTGTGTAGCCCTTCACTCGGCATACACACTGTGAGTCGGAAAGCTCCTGGCCTGGATAGTGCTTAGAATGGCCAGGTGAGACTGAGGGTACTCGGTGTTCTTGCAGGGAATAAGTTTACCAGACGAGGCACCTAGGTGTCCTAAAAAGCCTACTGGCGTTCAAATGCTGCAGAGCAGCGACTACGGCCTCATGGAAACTGCTACACGCCTCTGCTTGTGCATAGCATTTCAGGGCCTTACCTCGAGGCAAGTTCTCACGTTGCTTGCCCTGTGAGCGACACAGCATGTTAGGATGCTGTATTTCTCCTTGACTAGAGTGACTTCAGGAACGAGGTCCTCGATCAATTCTAAGCAGAGTGTTTCCTCAGAGCAGCTCAGACGAGGGCAATGTCGAAGACTTCCAGGGCATGTTGGACTGCCTAGAAATGTGGTTCTGATGCTGTTCGAGGGTTCTGGAAATGTAGCTCTCCTGAAGTAACGTATAGTGTGTTGCCCGAGACTCGGCAGACACAGAGGGCCTCCGAGGGACGTATGGGACTCAATGCTGCTCAGCAGGCCCACAGGGGTGTGGAGGGAGTCAGTGATCTTGGAAGCAAAATGATGCTCACCCGAGAGACCTAGGAGTCCTGAAAAGGGTCCTTCCTTTAATATAAAGCGGAACCTCCACTAAGAGCTCATGGAAAGAGCTGCATGCCTCCCTTTCTGCAGGGCTACTCAGGGCCTTACCTCGAGGCGAGGACTCACGTGGAGATTCCCTTTGGCTCTAGAGCATGGCAAGGTGAGCCCCACCCCGGCCAGTGAAGCTCCGTGTGTAGCCAGAGAAAACTCATTTTCTTCCCAGACCCATGGCTACAGTGGTCACGGGGCGGTCAACAGCAGAGAATTTCAGGGAGCTTCATGGCAGCAAGAATGGAGGTTTCCAAAGAGAAAAGCAAGGCTAGTACCATCACGACCCCATTTCCATGTGCACAGGCAGCATCCAAAACTCTGGTTTCTCACAAGACAAAAGAGACACAGCGTACCCACTAGTTCCTTCCCTGAAGCAACTTCTCGAGGCACGGCGTTCTGCATCTAGTGCACGGCCTCAACCAAGGAACGCCCTAGTTAGGCCTCGGGGCCGGTGCCTCTTCAAAAGCCTGCAGTACTAGAGGAAAAACTCTGCTTTAGTTGCAATACGAACGCAAGCCGATTTTCTCCTGGAGGCAGGGTGACTTCAGGTAGGAGGTCCTGGAAGGAAGGCGAAGCCTAGTGTTTTCCTCAATGCAGCTCAGACTAGGGAATGTGTGCGCGATTTGCACAGCAAGTTGGAACTTGCCAAAACGGAGCTCGTCAACCTGTGCGAGTGCTGTTCGATCAAGATCTCCTAAGAAAGACTGCAGTGTGTTGCCCATGACTCAGCAGGCACAGAGGAACTCCGAGGGACATATGGGCCACGTTGTTGCTCAGCAGGCCTACAGGAGTGTGGAGGATCTCAGTGATCTTGGAACGAAAAGGATGCTCACCCGAGGGGCCTAGGAGTGCTGAAAAGTGTACTTCCTTTAAAATAAAGCAGAACAGCGACTAAGAGCTCATGGAAAGAGCTGCATGCCTCCCTTTCTGTCTGGCTACTCAGGGCCTTACCTCGAGGCAAGGACTCACGTTGAGATTCCCTTTAGCTCTAGAGCATGGCAAGATGAGTCCCACCCCGGATAATGAAGCACCCTGTGTAGCCAGAGAAAACTCATTTTCTTCCCAGACCAATGCCTACAATAGCCAGGGTCCTGTCAACAGCAGAGAATTCAGGGAGCTTCAAGGCAGCATGAATGGAGCTTTCAAAATGGATAAGCAAGTCTACTACCAACATGCCCACATTTCCCTAGGCACAAACAGCATACATCCCTGTGGTTTCACACAACTCAAAAGAGACACAGATTACACACTGCTTCCTTCCCTGAATCAAATTCTCGTGGCAGGGTGTTCTGCATCTAGTGAACTGCCTCAACCAAGGAACGCCCTAGCTAGGCCTCTGGGCTCGTGCCTATTCAAAAGCTTGCAGTGCTATAGGAAGAACTGTGCTTCAGTTGCATTAGGAAGCAAGGCGTCGTTCTCCTGGAGGCAGGGTGACTTCAGGTAGGAGTTCCTGGAAGGAAGGGGAAGCCTAGTGTTTTTCTCAGTGCAGCTCAGACTAGGGAATGTGTGCGACTTCCACAGCAAGTCGGAACTTGCCAGAACGGTGCTCGTGAACCTGTGCGAGTGCTGTGAAATGAAACCAAGATATCCCAAGAAAGAGTGCAGTGTGTTGCCCATGACTCAGCAGACACAGAGGACCTCCGAGGGACCTAAGGGCCTCGCTGTTGCTCAGCAAGCCAACAGGGGTGTGGAGGTACTCTGAGATCTTGGAACAACAGTGATGCTCACCAGAGGGAGCGAGGAGTCCTGAAAAGGGTACTTCCTTTAAAGTAAAGCACAACAGCGACAAAGAGCTCATGGAAAGAGCTGCATGCCTCCCTTTCTGCAAGGGTACTCAGGTCCTTACCTCGAGGCAAGGACTCACGTGGAGATTCCCTTTAGCTCTAGAGCATGGCAAGGTGCGCCCCACCCCGGCCAATGAAGCTCCGTGTGTGGCCAGAGAAAACTCATTTTCTTCCCAGACCCATGCCTACAGTGACCAGGGGCCTGTCAACAGCAGAGAATTTCTGAGAACTTCACGGCAGCAAGAATGGAGGTTTCCAAATGGAAAGCAAGGTTAGTCCCATCATGCCCCCATTTCCATGGGCACAGCCAGCATACATCTCTGTGGTTTTTAACAAGTCAAATGAGACACAGAGTACACACTGGTTGCTTCCCTCAGTCAACTTCTCGAGGCAGGGTGTTCTGCAACTAGTAAACGGCCTCACCCAGGAAAGCCCTAGCTAGGCCTCCTGGCCCGTGCCTCTTCAAATGCCTGCCGTGCTACAGGAAATACTGTGCTTTAGTTGCAATAGGAACGTAGCCGTCTTTCTCTAGGAGGCAAGGTGACTTCAGCTAGGAGGTCCTGGATGGATGGAGAAGGCTAGTGTTTTTCTCTGTGCAGCTCAAACTAGGGAAGGAGTGAGACTTCCACGGCAAGTTGGAACTTGCTAGAACCGTGCTCGTGAATCTGTGCGATTGCTGGCTAAATCAAGATGTACCAGTAAGAGTGCACTGTGTTACCCTACCTTCGGCATACACACTGTGATTCGGAAAGCTCCTGGCCTGGATATTGCTTAGAAGGGCCAGGGGAGCCAGAGGGTACTCAGTGTTCTTGCAGGCAATAGATATTCCAGGCTTGGCACCTAGGTGTCCTAACAAGCCTACTGGCGTAAAAATGCTGCCGAGCAGCGACTACGGCCTCATGGAAACTGCTACACGCCTCTGCT
Source organism: Eschrichtius robustus (assembly GCF_028021215.1). Lineage (NCBI taxonomy): Eukaryota > Metazoa > Chordata > Mammalia > Artiodactyla > Eschrichtiidae > Eschrichtius > Eschrichtius robustus. Next base: position 100,520,247 of record NC_090832.1, read on the forward strand.
TCTGCATAGCATTTCAGGGCTTTACCTCGAGGCAAGTTCTCACGTTGCTTGCCCTGTGAGCGATATAGCATGTTAGGATGCTGTATTTCTCCTTGAATAGAGTGACTTCAGGAACGAGGTCCTCGATAAATTCTAAGCAGAGTGTTTTCTCAGGGCAGCTCAGACGAGGGTAATGTCGAAGACTTCCAGGGCATGTTGGACTGCCTAGAAATGTGGTTCTGATGCTGTTCGAGTGCTCTGGAAATGTAGCTCTCCTGAAGTAACGTAGAGTGTGTTGCCCGAGACTCGGCAGACCCAGAGGGCCTCCGAGGGACGTATGGGACTCAATGCTGCTCAGCAGGCCCACAGGGGTGTGGAGGGAGTCAGTGACCTTGGAACCAAAATGATGCTCACCCGAGGGGCCTAGGAGTCCTGAAAAGGGTACTTCCTTTAAAATAAAGCAGAACCTCCACTAAGAGCTCATGGAAAGAGCTGCATGCCTCCCTTTCTGCAGGGCTACTCAGGGCCTTACCTCGAGGCAAGGACTCACGTGGAGATTCCCTTTAGCTCTAGAGCATGGCAAGGTGCGCCCCACCCCGGCCAATGAAGCTCCGTGTGTGGCCAGAGAAAACTCATTTTCTTCCCAGACCCATGCCTACAGTGACCAGGGGCCTGTCAACAGCAGAGAATTTCTGAGAACTTCACGGCAGCAAGAATGGAGGTTTCCAAATGGAAAGCAAGGTTAGTCCCATCATGCCCCCATTTCCATGGGCACAGCCAGCATACATCTCTGTGGTTTTTAACAAGTCAAATGAGACACAGAGTACACACTGGTTGCTTCCCTCAGTCAACTTCTCGAGGCAGGGTGTTCTGCAACTAGTAAACGGCCTCACCCAGGAAAGCCCTAGCTAGGCCTCCTGGCCCGTGCCTCTTCAAATGCCTGCCGTGCTACAGGAAATACTGTGCTTTAGTTGCAATAGGAACGTAGCCGTCTTTCTCTAGGAGGCAAGGTGACTTCAGCTAGGAGGTCCTGGATGGATGGAGAAGGCTAGTGTTTTTCTATGTGCAGCTCAAACTAGGGAAAGAGTGAGACTTCCACGGCAAGTTGGAACTTGCTAGAACCGTGCTCGTGAATCTGTGCGATTGCTGGCTAAATCAAGATGTACCAGTAAGAGTGCACTGTGTTACCCTACCTTCGGCATACACACTGTGATTCGGAAAGCTCCTGGCCTGGATATTGCTTAGAAGGGCCAGGGGAGCCAGAGGGTACTCAGTGTTCTTGCAGGCAATAGATAAACCAGGCTTGGCACCTAGGTGTCCTAACAAGCCTACTGGCGTAAAAATGCTGCCGAGCAGCGACTACGGCCTCATGGAAACTGCTACACGCCTCTGCTTCTGCATAGCATTTCAGGGCTTTACCTCGAGGCAAGTTCTCACGTTGCTTGCCCTGGGAGCGATACAGCATGTTAGGATGCTGTATTTCTCCTTGAATAGAGTGACTTCAGGAACGAGGTCCTCGATAAATTCTAAGCAGAGTGTTTTCTCAGGGCAGCTCAGACGAGGGCAATGTCGAAGACTTCCAGGGCATGTTGGACTGCCTAGAAATGTGGTTCTGATGCTGTTCGAGTGCTCTGGAAATGTAGCTCTCCTGAAGTAACGTAGAGTGTGTTGCCCGAGACTCGGCAGACCCAGAGGGCCTCCGAGGGACGTATGGGACTCAATGCTGCTCAGCAGGCCCACAGGGGTGTGGAGGGAGTCAGTGACCTTGGAACCAAAATGATGCTCACCCGAGGGGCCTAGGAGTCCTGAAAAGGGTACTTCCTTTAAAATAAAGCAGAACCTCCACTAAGAGCTCATGGAAAGAGCTGCATGCCTCCCTTTCTGCAGGGCTACTCAGGGCCTTACCTCGAGGCAAGGACTCACGTGGAGATTCCCTTTAGCTCTAGAGCATGGCAAGGTGCGCCCCACCCCGGCCAATGAAGCTCCGTGTGTGGCCAGAGAAAACTCATTTTCTTCCCAGACCCATGCCTACAGAGACCAGGGGCCTGTCAACAGCAGAGAATTTCTGAGAACTTCACGGCAGCAAGAATGGAGGTTTCCAAATGGAAAGCAAGGTTAGTCCCATCATGCCCCCATTTCCATGGGCACAGCCATCATACATCTCTGTGGTTTTTAACAAGTCAAATGAGACACAGAGTACACACTGGTTGCTTCCCTCAGTCAACTTCTCGAGGCAGGGTGTTCTGCAACTAGTAAACCGCCTCACCCAGGAAAGCCCTAGCTAGGCCTCCTGGCCCGTGCCTCTTCAAATGCCTGCCGTGCTACAGGAAATACTGTGCTTTAGTTGCAATAGGAACGTTGCCGTCTTTCTCTAGGAGGCAAGGTGACTTCAGTTAGGAGGTCCTGGATGGATGGAGAAGGCTAGTGTTTTTCTCTGTGCAGCTCAAACTAGGGAAGGAGTGAGACTTCCACGGCAAGTTGGAACTTGCTAGAACCGTGCTCGTGAATCTGTGCGATTGCTGGCTAAATCAAGATGTACCAGTAAGAGTGCACTGTGTTACCCTACCTTCGGCATACACACTGTGATTCGGAAAGCTCCTGGCCTGGATATTGCTTAGAAGGGCCAGGGGAGCCTGAGGGTACTCAGTGTTCTTGCAGGCAATAGATATTCCAGGCTTGGCACCTAGGTGTCCTAACAAGCCTACTGGCGTAAAAATGCTGCCGAGCAGCGACTACGGCCTCATGGAAACTGCTACACGCCTCTGCTTCTGCATAGCATTTCAGGGCTTTACCTCGAGGCAAGTTCTCATGTTGCTTGCCCTGGGAGCGATACAGCATGTTAGGATGCTGTATTTCTCCTTGAATAGAGTGACTTCAGGAACGAGGTCCTCGATAAATTCTAAGCAGAGTGTTTTCTCAGGGCAGCTCAGACGAGGGCAATGTCGAAGACTTCCAGGGCATGTTGGACTGCCTAGAAATGTGGTTCTGATGCTGTTCGAGTGCTCTGGAAATGTAGCTCTCCTGAAGTAACGTAGAGTGTGTTGCCCGAGACTCGGCAGACACAGAGGGCCTCCGAGGGACGTATGGGACTCAATGCTGCTCAGCAGACCCACAGGGGTGTGGAGGGAGTCAGTGATCTTGGAACCAAAATGATGCTCACCCGAGAGACCTAGGAGTCCTGAAAAGGGTACTTCCTTTAAAATAAAGCAGAACCTCCACTAAGAGCTCTTGGAAAGAGCTGCATGCCTCCCTTTCTGCAGGGCTACTCAGGGCCTTACCTCGAGTCAAGGACTCACGTGGAGATTCCCTTTAGCTCTAGAGCATGGCAAGGTGAGCCCCACCCCGGCCAATGAAGCTCCGTGTGTACCCAGAGAAAACTCATTTTCTTACCAGACCCATGCCTACAGTGGCCAGAGGCCTGTCAACAGCAGAGAATTTCAGAGAGCTTCATGGCAGCAAGAATGGATCTTTCCAAATGGAAAGCAAGGTTAGTCCCATCACGCCCCTATTTCCATGGGCACAGGCAGCATATATCTCTGTGGTTTTTAACAAGTCAAAAGGGACACAGAGTACATACTGGTTGCTTCCCTGAATCAACTTCTCGAGGCAGGGTGTTCTGCATCTAGTGAACGGTTTCACCAACGAACGCCGTAGCCAGGCCTCTGGGACCGTGCCTCTTCAAAAGCCTGCAGTGCTACAGGAAAAACTGTGCTTTAGTTGCAAAAGAACGCAAGCCGTCTTTCTCCTGTAGGCAGGGTGACTTCAGGTAGGAGTTCCTGATTGGAAGGAGAAGCCTAGTGTTTTTCTCTGTGCAGCTCAGACTAGGGAATGAGTGCCATTTCCACGGCATGTTAGACCTTGCTTGAACGTTGCTCTTGAACCTGTGCGAGTGCTGTGAATCAAGATATCACAAGAAAGAGTGCAGTGTGTTGCCCATGACTCAGCAGACACAGACGACCTCCGAGGGACCAATGGGCCTCGTTATTGCTCAGCAGGCCTACAGGGGTGTGGAGGTACTCTGAGATCTTGGAACAACAGTGATGCTCACCAGAGGGAGCGAGGAGTCCTGAAAAGGGTACTTCCTTTAAAGTAAAGCACAACAGCGACTAAGAGCTCATGGAAAGAGCTGCATGCCTCCCTTTCTGCAAGGGTACTCAGGTCCTTACCTCGAGGCAAGGACTCACGTGGAGATTCCCTTTAGCTCTAGAGCATGGCAAGGTGCGCCCCACCCCGGCCAATGAAGCTCCGTGTGTGGCCAGAGAAAACTCATTTTCTTCCCAGACCCATGCCTACAGTGACCAGGGGCCTGTCAACAGCAGAGAATTTCTGAGAACTTCACGGCAGCAAGAATGGAGGTTTCCAAATGGAAAGCAAGGTTAGTCCCATCATGCCCCCATTTCCATGGGCACAGCCAGCATACATCTCTGTGGTTTTTAACAAGTCAAATGAGACACAGAGTACACACTGGTTGCTTCCCTCAGTCAACTTCTCGAGGCAGGGTGTTCTGCAACTAGTAAACGGCCTCACCCAGGAAAGCCCTAGCTAGGCCTCCTGGCCCGTGCCTCTTCAAATGCCTGCCGTGCTACAGGAAATACTGTGCTTTAGTTGCAATAGGAACGTAGCCGTCTTTCTCTAGGAGGCAAGGTGACTTCAGCTAGGAGGTCCTGGATGGATGGAGAAGGCTAGTGTTTTTCTCTGTGCAGCTCAAACTAGGGAAGGAGTGAGACTTCCACGGCAAGTTGGAACTTGCTAGAACCGTGCTCGTGAATCTGTGCGATTGCTGGCTAAATCAAGATGTACCAGTAAGAGTGCACTGTGTTACCCTACCTTCGGCATACACACTGTGATTCGGAAAGCTCCTGGCCTGGATATTGCTTAGAAGGGCCAGGGGAGCCAGAGGGTACTCAGTGTTCTTGCAGGCAATAGATATTCCAGGCTTGGCACCTAGGTGTCCTAACAAGCCTACTGGCGTAAAAATGCTGCCGAGCAGCGACTACGGCCTCATGGAAACTGCTACACGCCTCTGCTTCTGCATAGCATTTCAGGGCTTTACCTCGAGGCAAGTTCTCACGTTGCTTGCCATGTGAGCGATATAGCATGTTAGGATGCTGTATTTCTCCTTGAATAGAGTGACTTCAGGAACGAGGTCCTCGATAAATTCTAAGCAGAGTGTTTTCTCAGGGCAGCTCAGACGAGGGCAATGTCGAAGACTTCCAGGGCATGTTGGACTGCCTAGAAATGTGGTTCTGATGCTGTTCGAGTGCTCTGGAAATGTAGCTCTCCTGAAGTAACGTAGAGTGTGTTGCCCGAGACTCGGCAGACCCAGAGGGCCTCCGAGGGACGTATGGGACTCAATGCTGCTCAGCAGGCCCACAGGGGTGTGGAGGGAGTCAGTGACCTTGGAACCAAAATGATGCTCACCCGAGGGGCCTAGGAGTCCTGAAAAGGGTACTTCCTTTAAAATAAAGCAGAACCTCCACTAAGAGCTCATGGAAAGAGCTGCATGCCTCCCTTTCTGCAGGGCTGCTCAGGGCCTTACCTCGAGGCAAGGACTCACGTGGAGATTCCCTTTAGCTCTAGAGCATGGCAAGGTGCGCCCCACCCCGGCCAATGAAGCTCCGTGTGTGGCCAGAGAAAACTCATTTTCTTCCCAGACCCATGCCTACAGTGACCAGGGGCCTGTCAACAGCAGAGAATTTCTGAGAACTTCACGGCAGCAAGAATGGAGGTTTCCAAATGGAAAGCAAGGTTAGTCCCATCATGCCCCCATTTCCATGGGCACAGCCATCATACATCTCTGTGGTTTTTAACAAGTCAAATGAGACACAGAGTACACACTGGTTGCTTCCCTCAGTCAACTTCTCGAGGCAGGGTGTTCTGCAACTAGTAAACGGCCTCACCCAGGAAAGCCCTAGCTAGGCCTCCAGGCCCGTGCCTCTTCAAATGCCTGCCGTGCTACAGGAAATACTGTGCTTTAGTTGCAATAGGAACGTAGCCGTCTTTCTCTAGGAGGCAAGGTGACTTCAGCTAGGAGGTCCTGGATGGATGGAGAAGGCTAGTGTTTTTCTCTGTGCAGCTCAAACTAGGGAAGGAGTGAGACTTCCACGGCAAGTTGGAACTTGCTAGAACCGTGCTCGTGAATCTGTGCGATTGCTGGCTAAATCAAGATGTACCAGTAAGAGTGCACTGTGTTACCCTACCTTCGGCATACACACTGTGATTCGGAAAGCTCCTGGCCTGGATATTGCTTAGAAGGGCCAGGGGAGCCTGAGGGTACTCAGTGTTCTTGCAGGCAATAGATATTCCAGGCTTGGCACCTAGGTGTCCTAACAAGCCTACTGGCGTAAAAATGCTGCCGAGCAGCGACTACGGCCTCATGGAAACTGCTACACGCCTCTGCTTCTGCATAGCATTTCAGGGCTTTACCTCGAGGCAAGTTCTCACGTTGCTTGCCCTGGGAGCGATACAGCATGTTAGGATGCTGTATTTCTCCTTGAATAGAGTGACTTCAGGAACGAGGTCCTCGATAAATTCTAAGCAGAGTGTTTTCTCAGGGCAGCTCAGACGAGGGCAATGTCGAAGACTTCCAGGGCATGTTGGACTGCCTAGAAATGTGGTTCTGATGCTGTTCGAGTGCTCTGGAAATGTAGCTCTCCTGAAGTAACGTAGAGTGTGTTGCCCGAGACTCGGCAGACACAGAGGGCCTCCGAGGGACGTATGGGACTCAATGCTGCTCAGCAGGCCCACAGGGGTGTGGAGGGAGTCAGTGATCTTGGAACCAAAATGATGCTCACCCGAGAGACCTAGGAGTCCTGAAAAGGGTACTTCCTTTAAAATAAAGCAGAACCTCCACTAAGAGCTCTTGGAAAGAGCTGCATGCCTCCCTTTCTGCAGGGCTACTCAGGGCCTTACCTCGAGTCAAGGACTCACGTGGAGATTCCCTTTAGCTCTAGAGCATGGCAAGGTGAGACCCACCCCGGCCAATGAAGCTCCGTGTGTACCCAGAGAAAACTCATTTTCTTACCAGACCCATGCCTACAGTGGCCAGAGGCCTGTCAACAGCAGAGAATTTCAGAGAGCTTCATGGCAGCAAGAATGGATCTTTCCAAATGGAAAGCAAGGTTAGTACCATCACGCCCCTATTTCCATGGGCACAGGCAGCATATATCTCTGTGGTTTTTAACAAGTCAAAAGGGACACAGAGTACATACTGGTTGCTTCCCTGAATCAACTTCTCGAGGCAGGGTGTTCTGCATCTAGTGAACGGTTTCACCAACGAACGCCGTAGCCAGGCCTCTGGGACCGTGCCTCTTCAAAAGCCTGCAGTGCTACAGGAAAAACTGTGCTTTAGTTGCAAAAGAACGCAAGCCGTCTTTCTCCTGTAGGCAGGTTGACTTCAGGTAGGAGGTCCTGATTGGAAGGAGAAGCCTAGTGTTTTTCTCTGTGCAGCTCAGACTAGGGAATGAGTGCCATTTCCACGGCATGTTAGACCTTGCTTGAACGTTGCTCTTGAACCTGTGCGAGTGCTGTGAATCAAGATATCACAAGAAAGAGTGCAGTGTGTTGCCCATGACTCAGCAGACACAGACGACCTCCGAGGGACCAATGGGCCTCGTTATTGCTCAGCAGGCCTACAGGGGTGTGGAGGTACTCTGAGATCTTGGAACAACAGTGATGCTCACCAGAGGGCGCGAGGAGTCCTGAAAAGGGTACTTCCTTTAAAGTAAAGCACAACAGCGACTAAGAGCTCATGGAAAGAGCTGCATGCCTCCCTTTCTGCAAGGGTACTCAGGTCCTTACCTCGAGGCAAGGACTCACGTGGAGATTCCCTTTAGCTCTAGAGCATGGCAAGGTGCGCCCCACCCCGGCCAATGAAGCTCCGTGTGTGGCCAGAGAAAACTCATTTTCTTCCCAGACCCATGCCTACAGTGACCAGGGGCCTGTCAACAGCAGAGAATTTCTGAGAACTTCACGGCAGCAAGAATGGAGGTTTCCAAATGGAAAGCAAGGTTAGTCCCATCATGCCCCCATTTCCATGGGCACAGCCAGCATACATCTCTGTGGTTTTTAACAAGTCAAATGAGACACAGAGTACACACTGGTTGCTTCCCTCAGTCAACTTCTCGAGGCAGGGTGTTCTGCAACTAGTAAACGGCCTCACCCAGGAAAGCCCTAGCTAGGCCTCCTGGCCCGTGCCTCTTCAAATGCCTGCCGTGCTACAGGAAATACTGTGCTTTAGTTGCAATAGGAACGTAGCCGTCTTTCTCCTGTAGGCAGGTTGACTTCAGCTAGGAGGTCCTGGATGGAAGGAGAAGGCTAGTGTTTTTCTCTGTGCAGCTCAAACTAGGGAAGGAGTGAGACTTCCACGGCAAGTTGGAACTTGCTAGAACCGTGCTCGTGAATCTGTGCGATTGCTGGCTAAATCAAGATGTACCAGTAAGAGTGCACTGTGTTACCCTACCTTCGGCATACACACTGTGATTCGGAAAGCTCCTGGCCTGGATATTGCTTAGAAGGGCCAGGGGAGCCAGAGGGTACTCAGTGTTCTTGCAGGCAATAGATATTCCAGGCTTGGCACCTAGGTGTCCTAACAAGCCTACTGGCGTAAAAATGCTGCCGAGCAGCGACTACGGCCTCATGGAAACTGCTACACGCCTCTGCTTCTGCATAGCATTTCAGGGCTTTACCTCGAGGCAAGTTCTCACGTTGCTTGCCCTGGGAGCGATACAGCATGTTAGGATGCTGTATTTCTCCTTGAATAGAGTGACTTCAGGAACGAGGTCCTCGATAAATTCTAAGCAGAGTGTTTTCTCAGGGCAGCTCAGACGAGGGCAATGTCGAAGACTTCCAGGGCATGTTGGACTGCCTAGAAATGTGGTTCTGATGCTGTTCGAGTGCTCTGGAAATGTAGCTCTCCTGAAGTAACGTAGAGTGTGTTGCCCGAGACTCGGCAGACCCAGAGGGCCTCCGAGGGACGTATGGGACTCAATGCTGCTCAGCAGGCCCACAGGGGTGTGGAGGGAGTCAGTGATCTTGGAACCAAAATGATGCTCACCCGAGGGGCCTAGGAGTCCTGAAAAGGGTACTTCCTTTAAAATAAAGCAGAACCTCCACTAAGAGCTCATGGAAAGAGCTGCATGCCTCCCTTTCTGCAGGGCTACTCAGGGCCTTACCTCGAGGCAAGGACTCACGTGGAGATTCCCTTTAGCTCTAGAGCATGGCAAGGTGAGCCCCACCCCGGCCAATGAAGCTCCGTGTGTACCCAGAGAAAACTCATTTTCTTACCAGACCCATGCCTACAGTGGCCAGAGGCCTGTCAACAGCAGAGAATTTCAGAGAGCTTCATGGCAGCAAGAATGGATCTTTCCAAATGGAAAGCAAGGTTAGTCCCATCACGCCCCTATTTCCATGGGCACAGGCAGCATATATCTCTGTGGTTTTTAACAAGTCAAAAGGGACACAGAGTACATACTGGTTGCTTCCCTGAATCAACTTCTCGAGGCAGGGTGTTCTGCATCTAGTGAACGGTTTCACCAACGAACGCCGTAGCCAGGCCTCTGGGACCGTGCCTCTTCAAAAGCCTGCAGTGCTACAGGAAAAACTGTGCTTTAGTTGCAAAAGGACGCAAGCCGTCTTTCTCCTGTAGGCAGGTTGACTTCAGGTAGGAGGTCCTGATTGGAAGGAGAAGCCTAGTGTTTTTCTCTGTGCAGCTCAGACTAGGGAATGAGTGCCATTTCCACGGCATGTTAGACCTTGCTTGAACGTTGCTCTTGAACCTGTGCGAGTGCTGTGAATCAAGATATCACAAGAAAGAGTGCAGTGTGTTGCCCATGACTCAGCAGACACAGACGACCTCCGAGGGACCAATGGGCCTCGTTATTGCTCAGCAGGCCTACAGGGGTGTGGAGGTACTCTGAGATCTTGGAACAACAGTGATGCTCACCAGAGGGCGCGAGGAGTCCTGAAAAGGGTACTTCCTTTAAAGTAAAGCACAACAGCGACTAAGAGCTCATGGAAAGAGCTGCATGCCTCCCTTTCTGCAAGGGTACTCAGGTCCTTACCTCGAGGCAAGGACTCACGTGGAGATTCCCTTTAGCTCTAGAGCATGGCAAGGTGCGCCCCACCCCGGCCAATGAAGCTCCGTGTGTGGCCAGAGAAAACTCATTTTCTTCCCAGACCCATGCCTACAGTGACCAGGGGCCTGTCAACAGCAGAGAATTTCTGGGAACTTCACGGCAGCAAGAATGGATCTTTCCAAATGGAAAGCAAGTTTAGTCCCATCATGCCCCCATTTCCATGGGCACAGCCAGCATACATCTCTGTGGTTTTTAACAAGTCAAATGAGACACAGAGTACACACTGGTTGCTTCCCTCAGTCAACTTCTCGAGGCAGGGTGTTCTGCAACTAGTAAACGGCCTCACCCAGGAAAGCCCTAGCTAGGCCTCCTGGCCCGTGCCTCTTCAAATGCCTGCCGTGCTACAGGAAATACTGTGCTTTAGTTGCAATAGGAACGTAGCCGTCTTTCTCTAGGAGGCAAGGTGACTTCAGCTAGGAGGTCCTGGATGGATGGAGAAGGCTAGTGTTTTTCTCTGTGCAGCTCAAACTAGGGAAGGAGTGAGACTTCCACGGCAAGTTGGAACTTGCTAGAACCGTGCTCGTGAATCTGTGCGATTGCTGGCTAAATCAAGATGTACCAGTAAGAGTGCACTGTGTTACCCTACCTTCGGCATACACACTGTGATTCGGAAAGCTCCTGGCCTGGATATTGCTTAGAAGGGCCAGGGGAGCCTGAGGGTACTCAGTGTTCTTGCAGGCAATAGATATTCCAGGCTTGGCACCTAGGTGTCCTAACAAGCCTACTGGCGTAAAAATGCTGCCGAGCAGCGACTACGGCCTCATGGAAACTGCTACACGCCTCTGCTTCTGCATAGCATTTCAGGGCTTTACCTCGAGGCAAGTTCTCACGTTGCTTGCCCTGGGAGCGATACAGCATGTTAGGATGCTGTATTTCTCCTTGAATAGAGTGACTTCAGGAACGAGGTCCTCGATAAATTCTAAGCAGAGTGTTTTCTCAGGGCAGCTCAGACGAGGGCAATGTCGAAGACTTCCAGGGCATGTTGGACTGCCTAGAAATGTGGTTCTGATGCTGTTCGAGTGCTCTGGAAATGTAGCTCTCCTGAAGTAACGTAGAGTGTGTTGCCCGAGACTCGGCAGACACAGAGGGCCTCCGAGGGACGTATGGGACTCAATGCTGCTCAGCAGGCCCACAGGGGTGTGGAGGGAGTCAGTGATCTTGGAACCAAAATGATGCTCACCCGAGAGACCTAGGAGTCCTGAAAAGGGTACTTCCTTTAAAATAAAGCAGAACCTCCACTAAGAGCTCTTGGAAAGAGCTGCATGCCTCCCTTTCTGCAGGGCTACTCAGGGCCTTACCTCGAGTCAAGGACTCACGTGGAGATTCCCTTTAGCTCTAGAGCATGGCAAGGTGAGACCCACCCCGGCCAATGAAGCTCCGTGTGTACCCAGAGAAAACTCATTTTCTTACCAGACCCATGCCTACAGTGGCCAGAGGCCTGTCAACAGCAGAGAATTTCAGAGAGCTTCATGGCAGCAAGAATGGATCTTTCCAAATGGAAAGCAAGGTTAGTACCATCACGCCCCTATTTCCATGGGCACAGGCAGCATATATCTCTGTGGTTTTTAACAAGTCAAAAGGGACACAGAGTACATACTGGTTGCTTCCCTGAATCAACTTCTCGAGGCAGGGTGTTCTGCATCTAGTGAACGGTTTCACCAACGAACGCCGTAGCCAGGCCTCTGGGACCGTGCCTCTTCAAAAGCCTGCAGTGCTACAGGAAAAACTGTGCTTTAGTTGCAAAAGAACGCAAGCCGTCTTTCTCCTGTAGGCAGGTTGACTTCAGGTAGGAGGTCCTGATTGGAAGGAGAAGCCTAGTGTTTTTCTCTGTGCAGCTCAGACTAGGGAATGAGTGCCATTTCCACGGCATGTTAGACCTTGCTTGAACGTTGCTCTTGAACCTGTGCGAGTGCTGTGAATCAAGATATCACAAGAAAGAGTGCAGTGTGTTGCCCATGACTCAGCAGACACAGACGACCTCCGAGGGACCAATGGGCCTCGTTATTGCTCAGCAGGCCTACAGGGGTGTGGAGGTACTCTGAGATCTTGGAACAACAGTGATGCTCACCAGAGGGCGCGAGGAGTCCTGAAAAGGGTACTTCCTTTAAAGTAAAGCACAACAGCGACTAAGAGCTCATGGAAAGAGCTGCATGCCTCCCTTTCTGCAAGGGTACTCAGGTCCTTACCTCGAGGCAAGGACTCACGTGGAGATTCCCTTTAGCTCTAGAGCATGGCAAGGTGCGCCCCACCCCGGCCAATGAAGCTCCGTGTGTGGCCAGAGAAAACTCATTTTCTTCCCAGACCCATGCCTACAGTGACCAGGGGCCTGTCAACAGCAGAGAATTTCTGAGAACTTCACGGCAGCAAGAATGGAGGTTTCCAAATGGAAAGCAAGGTTAGTCCCATCATGCCCCCATTTCCATGGGCACAGCCAGCATACATCTCTGTGGTTTTTAACAAGTCAAATGAGACACAGAGTACACACTGGTTGCTTCCCTCAGTCAACTTCTCGAGGCAGGGTGTTCTGCAACTAGTAAACGGCCTCACCCAGGAAAGCCCTAGCTAGGCCTCCTGGCCCGTGCCTCTTCAAATGCCTGCCGTGCTACAGGAAATACTGTGCTTTAGTTGCAATAGGAACGTAGCCGTCTTTCTCCTGTAGGCAGGTTGACTTCAGCTAGGAGGTCCTGGATGGAAGGAGAAGGCTAGTGTTTTTCTCTGTGCAGCTCAAACTAGGGAAGGAGTGAGACTTCCACGGCAAGTTGGAACTTGCTAGAACCGTGCTCGTGAATCTGTGCGATTGCTGGCTAAATCAAGATGTACCAGTAAGAGTGCACTGTGTTACCCTACCTTCGGCATACACACTGTGATTCGGAAAGCTCCTGGCCTGGATATTGCTTAGAAGGGCCAGGGGAGCCAGAGGGTACTCAGTGTTCTTGCAGGCAATAGATATTCCAGGCTTGGCACCTAGGTGTCCTAACAAGCCTACTGGCGTAAAAATGCTGCCGAGCAGCGACTACGGCCTCATGGAAACTGCTACACGCCTCTGCTTCTGCATAGCATTTCAGGGCTTTACCTCGAGGCAAGTTCTCACGTTGCTTGCCCTGGGAGCGATACAGCATGTTAGGATGCTGTATTTCTCCTTGAATAGAGTGACTTCAGGAACGAGGTCCTCGATAAATTCTAAGCAGAGTGTTTTCTCAGGGCAGCTCAGACGAGGGCAATGTCGAAGACTTCCAGGGCATGTTGGACTGCCTAGAAATGTGGTTCTGATGCTGTTCGAGTGCTCTGGAAATGTAGCTCTCCTGAAGTAACGTAGAGTGTGTTGCCCGAGACTCGGCAGACACAGAGGGCCTCCGAGGGACGTATGGGACTCAATGCTGCTCAGCAGGCCCACAGGGGTGTGGAGGGAGTCAGTGATCTTGGAACCAAAATGATGCTCACCCGAGGGGCCTAGGAGTCCTGAAAAGGGTACTTCCTTTAAAATAAAGCAGAACCTCCACTAAGAGCTCATGGAAAGAGCTGCATGCCTCCCTTTCTGCAGGGCTACTCAGGGCCTTACCTCGAGGCAAGGACTCACGTGGAGATTCCCTTTAGCTCTAGAGCATGGCAAGGTGAGCCCCACCCCGGCCAATGAAGCTCCGTGTGTACCCAGAGAAAACTCATTTTCTTACCAGACCCATGCCTACAGTGGCCAGAGGCCTGTCAACAGCAGAGAATTTCAGAGAGCTTCATGGCAGCAAGAATGGATCTTTCCAAATGGAAAGCAAGGTTAGTCCCATCACGCCCCTATTTCCATGGGCACAGGCAGCATATATCTCTGTGGTTTTTAACAAGTCAAAAGGGACACAGAGTACATACTGGTTGCTTCCCTGAATCAACTTCTCGAGGCAGGGTGTTCTGCATCTAGTGAACGGTTTCACCAACGAACGCCGTAGCCAGGCCTCTGGGACCGTGCCTCTTCAAAAGCCTGCAGTGCTACAGGAAAAACTGTGCTTTAGTTGCAAAAGGACGCAAGCCGTCTTTCTCCTGTAGGCAGGTTGACTTCAGGTAGGAGGTCCTGATTGGAAGGAGAAGCCTAGTGTTTTTCTCTGTGCAGCTCAGACTAGGGAATGAGTGCCATTTCCACGGCATGTTAGACCTTGCTTGAACGTTGCTCTTGAACCTGTGCGAGTGCTGTGAATCAAGATATCACAAGAAAGAGTGCAGTGTGTTGCCCATGACTCAGCAGACACAGACGACCTCCGAGGGACCAATGGGCCTCGTTATTGCTCAGCAGGCCTACAGGGGTGTGGAGGTACTCTGAGATCTTGGAACAACAGTGATGCTCACCAGAGGGCGCGAGGAGTCCTGAAAAGGGTACTTCCTTTAAAGTAAAGCACAACAGCGACTAAGAGCTCATGGAAAGAGCTGCATGCCTCCCTTTCTGCAAGGGTACTCAGGTCCTTACCTCGAGGCAAGGACTCACGTGGAGATTCCCTTTAGCTCTAGAGCATGGCAAGGTGCGCCCCACCCCGGCCAATGAAGCTCCGTGTGTGGCCAGAGAAAACTCATTTTCTTCCCAGACCCATGCCTACAGTGACCAGGGGCCTGTCAACAGCAGAGAATTTCTGGGAACTTCACGGCAGCAAGAATGGATCTTTCCAAATGGAAAGCAAGTTTAGTCCCATCATGCCCCCATTTCCATGGGCACAGCCAGCATACATCTCTGTGGTTTTTAACAAGTCAAATGAGACACAGAGTACACACTGGTTGCTTCCCTCAGTCAACTTCTCGAGGCAGGGTGTTCTGCAACTAGTAAACGGCCTCACCCAGGAAAGCCCTAGCTAGGCCTCCTGGCCCGTGCCTCTTCAAATGCCTGCCGTGCTACAGGAAATACTGTGCTTTAGTTGCAATAGGAACGTAGCCGTCTTTCTCTAGGAGGCAAGGTGACTTCAGCTAGGAGGTCCTGGATGGATGGAGAAGGCTAGTGTTTTTCTCTGTGCAGCTCAAACTAGGGAAGGAGTGAGACTTCCACGGCAAGTTGGAACTTGCTAGAACCTTGCTCGTGAATCTGTGCGATTGCTGGCTAAATCAAGATGTACCAATAAGAGTGCACTGTGTTGCCCTATCTTCGGCATACACACTGTGATTCGGAAAGCTCCTGGCCTGGATATTGCTTAGAAAGGCCAGGGGAGCCTGATGGTACTCAGTGTTCTTGCAGGCAATAGATATTCCAGGCTTGGCACCTAGGTGTCCTAACAAGCCTACTGGCGTAAAAATGCTGCCGAGCAGCGACTACGGCCTCATGGAAACTGCTACACGCCTCTGCTTCTGCATAGCATTTCAGGGCTTTACCTCGAGGCAAGTTCTCATGTTGCTTGCCCTGGGAGCGATACAGCATGTTAGGATGCTGTATTTCTCCTTGAATAGAGTGACTTCAGGAACGAGGTCCTCGATAAATTCTAAGCAGAGTGTTTTCTCAGGGCAGCTCAGACGAGGGCAATGTCGAAGATTTCCAGGGCATGTTGGACTGCCTAGAAATGTGGTTCTGATGCTGTTCGAGTGCTCTGGAAATGTAGCTCTCCTGAAGTAACGTAGAGTGTGTTGCCCGAGACTCGGCAGACCCAGAGGGCCTCCGAGGGACGTATGGGACTCAATGCTGCTCAGCAGGCCCACAGGGGTGTGGAGGGAGTCAGTGACCTTGGAACCAAAATGATGCTCACCCGAGGGGCCTAGGAGTCCTGAAAAGGGTACTTCCTTTAAAATAAAGCAGAACCTCCACTAAGAGCTCATGGAAAGAGCTGCATGCCTCCCTTTCTGCAGGGCTACTCAGGGCCTTACCTCGAGGCAAGGACTCACGTGGAGATTCCCTTTAGCTCTAGAGCATGGCAAGGTGCGCCCCACCCCGGCCAATGAAGCTCCGTGTGTGGCCAGAGAAAACTCATTTTCTTCCCAGACCCATGCCTACAGAGACCAGGGGCCTGTCAACAGCAGAGAATTTCTGAGAACTTCACGGCAGCAAGAATGGAGGTTTCCAAATGGAAAGCAAGGTTAGTCCCATCATGCCCCCATTTCCATGGGCACAGCCATCATACATCTCTGTGGTTTTTAACAAGTCAAATGAGACACAGAGTACACACTGGTTGCTTCCCTCAGTCAACTTCTCGAGGCAGGGTGTTCTGCAACTAGTAAACCGCCTCACCCAGGAAAGCCCTAGCTAGGCCTCCTGGCCCGTGCCTCTTCAAATGCCTGCCGTGCTACAGGAAATACTGTGCTTTAGTTGCAATAGGAACGTTGCCGTCTTTCTCTAGGAGGCAAGGTGACTTCAGCTAGGAGGTCCTGGATGGATGGAGAAGGCTAGTGTTTTTCTCTGTGCAGCTCAAACTAGGGAAGGAGTGAGACTTCCACGGCAAGTTGGAACTTGCTAGAACCGTGCTCGTGAATCTGTGCGATTGCTGGCTAAATCAAGATGTACCAGTAAGAGTGCACTGTGTTACCCTACCTTCGGCATACACACTGTGATTCGGAAAGCTCCTGGCCTGGATATTGCTTAGAAGGGCCAGGGGAGCCTGAGGGTACTCAGTGTTCTTGCAGGCAATAGATATTCCAGGCTTGGCACCTAGGTGTCCTAACAAGCCTACTGGCGTAAAAATGCTGCCGAGCAGCGACTACGGCCTCATGGAAACTGCTACACGCCTCTGCTTCTGCATAGCATTTCAGGGCTTTACCTCGAGGCAAGTTCTCACGTTGCTTGCCCTGGGAGCGATACAGCATGTTAGGATGCTGTATTTCTCCTTGAATAGAGTGACTTCAGGAACGAGGTCCTCGATAAATTCTAAGCAGAGTGTTTTCTCAGGGCAGCTCAGACGAGGGCAATGTCGAAGACTTCCAGGGCATGTTGGACTGCCTAGAAATGTGGTTCTGATGCTGTTCGAGTGCTCTGGAAATGTAGCTCTCCTGAAGTAACGTAGAGTGTGTTGCCCGAGACTCGGCAGACACAGAGGGCCTCCGAGGGACGTATGGGACTCAATGCTGCTCAGCAGGCCCACAGGGGTGTGGAGGGAGTCAGTGATCTTGGAACCAAAATGATGCTCACCCGAGAGACCTAGGAGTCCTGAAAAGGGTACTTCCTTTAAAATAAAGCAGAACCTCCACTAAGAGCTCTTGGAAAGAGCTGCATGCCTCCCTTTCTGCAGGGCTACTCAGGGCCTTACCTCGAGTCAAGGACTCACGTGGAGATTCCCTTTAGCTCTAGAGCATGGCAAGGTGAGCCCCACCCCGGCCAATGAAGCTCCGTGTGTACCCAGAGAAAACTCATTTTCTTACCAGACCCATGCCTACAGTGGCCAGAAGCCTGTCAACAGCAGAGAATTTCAGAGAGCTTCATGGCAGCAAGAATGGATCTTTCCAAATGGAAAGCAAGGTTAGTACCATCACGCCCCTATTTCCATGGGCACAGGCAGCATATATCTCTGTGGTTTTTAACAAGTCAAAAGGGACACAGAGTACATACTGTTTGCTTCCCTGAATCAACTTCTCGAGGCAGGGTGTTCTGCATCTAGTGAACGGTTTCACCAACGAACGCCGTAGCCAGGCCTCTGGGACCGTGCCTCTTCAAAAGCCTGCAGTGCTACAGGAAAAACTGTGCTTTAGTTGCAAAAGAACGCAAGCCGTCTTTCTCCTGTAGTCAGGGTGACTTCAGGTAGGAGGTCCTGATTGGAAGGAGAAGCCTAGTGTTTTTCTCTGTGCAGCTCAGACTAGGGAATGAGTGCCATTTCCACGGCATGTTAGACCTTGCTTGAACGTTGCTCTTGAACCTGTGCGAGTGCTGTGAATCAAGATATCACAAGAAAGAGTGCAGTGTGTTGCCCATGACTCAGCAGACACAGACGACCTCCGAGGGACCAATGGGCCTCGTTATTGCTCAGCAGGCCTACAGGGGTGTGGAGGTACTCTGAGATCTTGGAACAACAGTGATGCTCACCAGAGGGCGCGAGGAGTCCTGAAAAGGGTACTTCCTTTAAAGTAAAGCACAACAGCGACTAAGAGCTCATGGAAAGAGCTGCATGCCTCCCTTTCTGCAAGGGTACTCAAGTCCTTACCTCGAGGCAAGGACTCACGTGGAGATTCCCTTTAGCTCTAGAGCATGGCAAGGTGCGCCCCACCCCGGCCAATGAAGCTCCGTGTGTGGCCAGAGAAAACTCATTTTCTTCCCAGACCCATGCCTACAGTGACCAGGGGCCTGTCAACAGCAGAGAATTTCTGAGAACTTCACGGCAGCAAGAATGGAGGTTTCCAAATGGAAAGCAAGGTTAGTCCCATCATGCCCCCATTTCCATGGGCACAGCCAGCATACATCTCTGTGGTTTTTAACAAGTCAAATGAGACACAGAGTACACACTGGTTGCTTCCCTCAGTCAACTTCTCGAGGCAGGGTGTTCTGCAACTAGTAAACGGCCTCACCCAGGAAAGCCCTAGCTAGGCCTCCTGGCCCGTGCCTCTTCAAATGCCTGCCGTGCTACAGGAAATACTGTGCTTTAGTTGCAATAGGAACGTAGCCGTCTTTCTCCTGTAGGCAGGTTGACTTCAGCTAGGAGGTCCTGGATGGAAGGAGAAGGCTAGTGTTTTTCTCTGTGCAGCTCAAACTAGGGAAGGAGTGAGACTTCCACGGCAAGTTGGAACTTGCTAGAACCGTGCTCGTGAATCTGTGCGATTGCTGGCTAAATCAAGATGTACCAGTAAGAGTGCACTGTGTTACCCTACCTTCGGCATACACACTGTGATTCGGAAAGCTCCTGGCCTGGATATTGCTTAGAAGGGCCAGGGGAGCCAGAGGGTACTCAGTGTTCTTGCAGGCAATAGATATTCCAGGCTTGGCACCTAGGTGTCCTAACAAGCCTACTGGCGTAAAAATGCTGCCGAGCAGCGACTACGGCCTCATGGAAACTGCTACACGCCTCTGCTTCTGCATAGCATTTCAGGGCTTTACCTCGAGGCAAGTTCTCACGTTGCTTGCCCTGGGAGCGATACAGCATGTTAGGATGCTGTATTTCTCCTTGAATAGAGTGACTTCAGGAACGAGGTCCTCGATAAATTCTAAGCAGAGTGTTTTCTCAGGGCAGCTCAGACGAGGGCAATGTCGAAGACTTCCAGGGCATGTTGGACTGCCTAGAAATGTGGTTCTGATGCTGTTCGAGTGCTCTGGAAATGTAGCTCTCCTGAAGTAACGTAGAGTGTGTTGCCCGAGACTCGGCAGACACAGAGGGCCTCCGAGGGACGTATGGGACTCAATGCTGCTCAGCAGGCCCACAGGGGTGTGGAGGGAGTCAGTGATCTTGGAACCAAAATGATGCTCACCCGAGGGGCCTAGGAGTCCTGAAAAGGGTACTTCCTTTAAAATAAAGCAGAACCTCCACTAAGAGCTCATGGAAAGAGCTGCATGCCTCCCTTTCTGCAGGGCTACTCAGGGCCTTACCTCGAGGCAAGGACTCACGTGGAGATTCCCTTTAGCTCTAGAGCATGGCAAGGTGAGCCCCACCCCGGCCAATGAAGCTCCGTGTGTACCCAGAGAAAACTCATTTTCTTACCAGACCCATGCCTACAGTGGCCAGAGGCCTGTCAACAGCAGAGAATTTCAGAGAGCTTCATGGCAGCAAGAATGGATCTTTCCAAATGGAAAGCAAGGTTAGTCCCATCACGCCCCTATTTCCATGGGCACAGGCAGCATATATCTCTGTGGTTTTTAACAAGTCAAAAGGGACACAGAGTACATACTGGTTGCTTCCCTGAATCAACTTCTCGAGGCAGGGTGTTCTGCATCTAGTGAACGGTTTCACCAACGAACGCCGTAGCCAGGCCTCTGGGACCGTGCCTCTTCAAAAGCCTGCAGTGCTACAGGAAAAACTGTGCTTTAGTTGCAAAAGAACGCAAGCCGTCTTTCTCCTGTAGGCAGGTTGACTTCAGGTAGGAGGTCCTGATTGGAAGGAGAAGCCTAGTGTTTTTCTCTGTGCAGCTCAGACTAGGGAATGAGTGCCATTTCCACGGCATGTTAGACCTTGCTTGAACGTTGCTCTTGAACCTGTGCGAGTGCTGTGAATCAAGATATCACAAGAAAGAGTGCAGTGTGTTGCCCATGACTCAGCAGACACAGACGACCTCCGAGGGACCAATGGGCCTCGTTATTGCTCAGCAGGCCTACAGGGGTGTGGAGGTACTCTGAGATCTTGGAACAACAGTGATGCTCACCAGAGGGCGCGAGGAGTCCTGAAAAGGGTACTTCCTTTAAAGTAAAGCACAACAGCGACTAAGAGCTCATGGAAAGAGCTGCATGCCTCCCTTTCTGCAAGGGTACTCAGGTCCTTACCTCGAGGCAAGGACTCACGTGGAGATTCCCTTTAGCTCTAGAGCATGGCAAGGTGCGCCCCACCCCGGCCAATGAAGCTCCGTGTGTGGCCAGAGAAAACTCATTTTCTTCCCAGACCCATGCCTACAGTGACCAGGGGCCTGTCAACAGCAGAGAATTTCTGGGAACTTCACGGCAGCAAGAATGGAGGTTTCCAAATGGAAAGCAAGGTTAGTCCCATCATGCCCCCATTTCCATGGGCACAGCCAGCATACATCTCTGTGGTTTTTAACAAGTCAAATGAGACACAGAGTACACACTGGTTGCTTCCCTCAGTCAACTTCTCGAGGCAGGGTGTTCTGCAACTAGTAAACGGCCTCACCCAGGAAAGCCCTAGCTAGGCCTCCTGGCCCGTGCCTCTTCAAATGCCTGCCGTGCTACAGGAAATACTGTGCTTTAGTTGCAATAGGAACGTAGCCGTCTTTCTCTAGGAGGCAAGGTGACTTCAGCTAGGAGGTCCTGGATGGATGGAGAAGGCTAGTGTTTTTCTCTGTGCAGCTCAAACTAGGGAAGGAGTGAGACTTCCACGGCAAGTTGGAACTTGCTAGAACCGTGCTCGTGAATCTGTGCGATTGCTGGCTAAATCAAGATGTACCAGTAAGAGTGCACTGTGTTACCCTACCTTCGGCATACACACTGTGATTCGGAAAGCTCCTGGCCTGGATATTGCTTAGAAGGGCCAGGGGAGCCTGAGGGTACTCAGTGTTCTTGCAGGCAATAGATATTCCAGGCTTGGCACCTAGGTGTCCTAACAAGCCTACTGGCGTAAAAATGCTGCCGAGCAGCGACTACGGCCTCATGGAAACTGCTACACGCCTCTGCTTCTGCATAGCATTTCAGGGCTTTACCTCGAGGCAAGTTCTCACGTTGCTTGCCCTGGGAGCGATACAGCATGTTAGGATGCTGTATTTCTCCTTGAATAGAGTGACTTCAGGAACGAGGTCCTCGATAAATTCTAAGCAGAGTGATTTCTCAGGGCAGCTCAGACGAGGGCAATGTCGAAGACTTCCAGGGCATGTTGGACTGCCTAGAAATGTGGTTCTGATGCTGTTCGAGTGCTCTGGAAATGTAGCTCTCCTGAAGTAACGTAGAGTGTGTTGCCCGAGACTCGGCAGACACAGAGGGCCTCCGAGGGACGTATGGGACTCAATGCTGCTCAGCAGGCCCACAGGGGTGTGGAGGGAGTCAGTGACCTTGGAACCAAAATGCTGCTCACCCGAGGGGCCTAGGAGTCCTGAAAAGGGTACTTCCTTTAAAATAAAGCAGAACCTCCACTAAGAGCTCATGGAAAGAGCTGCATGCCTCCCTTTCTGCAGGGCTACTCAGGGCCTTACCTCGAGGCAAGGACTCACGTGGAGATTCCCTTTAGCTCTAGAGCATGGCAAGGTGCGCCCCACCCCGGCCAATGAAGCTCCGTGTGTGGCCAGAGAAAACTCATTTTCTTCCCAGACCCATGCCTACAGTGACCAGGGCCCTGTCAACAGCAGAGAATTTCTGAGAACTTCACGGCAGCAAGAATGGAGGTTTCCAAATGGAAAGCAAGGTTAGTCCCATCATGCCCCCATTTCCATGGGCACAGCCAGCATACATCTCTGTGGTTTTTAACAAGTCAAATGAGACACAGAGTACACACTGGTTGCTTCCCTCAGTCAACTTCTCGAGGCAGGGTGTTCTGCAACTAGTAAACGGCCTCACCCAGGAAAGCCCTAGCTAGGCCTCCTGGCCCGTGCCTCTTCAAATGCCTGCCGTGCTACAGGAAATACTGTGCTTTAGTTGCAATAGGAACGTAGCCGTCTTTCTCTGGGAGGCAAGGTGACTTCAGCTAGGAGGTCCTGGATGGATGGAGAAGGCTAGTGTTTTTCTCTGTGCAGCTCAAACTAGGGAAGGAGTGAGACTTCCACGGCAAGTTGGAACTTGCTAGAACCGTGCTCGTGAATCTGTGCGATTGCTGGCTAAATCAAGATGTACCAGTAAGAGTGCACTGTGTTACCCTACCTTCGGCATACACACTGTGATTCGGAAAGCTCCTGGCCTGGATATTGCTTAGAAGGGCCAGGGGAGCCAGAGGGTACTCAGTGTTCTTGCAGGCAATAGATATTCCAGGCTTGGCACCTAGGTGTCCTAACAAGCCTACTGGCGTAAAAATGCTGCCGAGAAGCGACTACGGCCTCATGGAAACTGCTACACGCCTCTGCTTCTGCATAGCATTTCAGGGCTTTACCTCGAGGCAAGTTCTCACGTTGCTTGCCCTGTGAGCGATACAGCATGTTAGGATGCTGTATTTCTCCTTGAATAGAGTGACTTCAGGAACGAGGTCCTCGATAAATTCTAAGCAGAGTGTTTTCTCAGGGCAGCTCAGACGAGGGCAATGTCGAAGACTTCCAGGGCATGTTGGACTGCCTAGAAATGTGGTTCTGATGCTGTTCGAGTGCTCTGGAAATGTAGCTCTCCTGAAGTAAAGTAGAGTGTGTTGCCCGAGACTCGGCAGACACAGAGGGCCTCCGAGGGACGTATGGGACTCAATGCTGCTCAGCAGGCCCACAGGGGTGTGGAGGGAGTCAGTGATCTTGGAACCAAAATGATGCTCACCCGAGGGGCCTAGGAGTCCTGAAAAGGGTACTTCCTTTAAAATAAAGCAGAACCTCCACTAAGAGCTCATGGAAAGAGCTGCATGCCTCCCTTTCTGCAGGGCTACTCAGGGCCTTACCTCGAGGTAAGGACTCACGTGGAGATTCCCTTTAGCTCTAGAGCATGGCAAGGTGAGCCCCACCCCGGCCAATGAAGCTCCGTGTGTACCCAGAGAAAACTTATTTTCTTACCAGACCCATGCCTACAGTGGCCAGAGGCCTGTCAACAGCAGAGAATTTCAGAGAGCTTCATGGCAGCAAGAATGGATCTTTCCAAATGGAAAGCAAGGTTAGTCCCATCACGCCCCTATTTCCATGGGCACAGGCAGCATATATCTCTGTGGTTTTTAACAAGTCAAAAGGGACACAGAGTACATACTGGTTGCTTCCCTGAATCAACTTCTCGAGGCAGGGTGTTCTGCATCTAGTGAACGGTTTCACCAACGAACGCCGTAGCCAGGCCTCTGGGACCGTGCCTCTTCAAAAGCCTGCAGTGCTACAGGAAAAACTGTGCTTTAGTTGCAAAAGAACGAAAGCCGTCTTTCTCCTGTAGGCAGGTTGACTTCAGGTAGGAGGTCCTGATTGGAAGGAGAAGCCTAGTGTTTTTCTCTGTGCAGCTCAGACTAGGGAATGAGTGCCATTTCCACGGCATGTTAGACCTTGCTTGAACGTTGCTCTTGAACCTGTGCGAGTGCTGTGAATCAAGATATCACAAGAAAGAGTGCAGTGTGTTGCCCATGACTCAGCAGACACAGACGACCTCCGAGGGACCAATGGGCCTCGTTATTGCTCAGCAGGCCTACAGGGGTGTGGAGGTACTCTGAGATCTTGGAACAACAGTGATGCTCACCAGAGGGCGCGAGGAGTCCTGAAAAGGGTACTTCCTTTAAAGTAAAGCACAACAGCGACTAAGAGCTCATGGAAAGAGCTGCATGCCTCCCTTTCTGCAAGGGTACTCAGGTCCTTACCTCGAGGCAAGGACTCACGTGGAGATTCCCTTTAGCTCTAGAGCATGGCAAGGTGCGCCCCACCCCGGCCAATGAAGCTCCGTGTGTGGCCAGAGAAAACTCATTTTCTTCCCAGACCCATGCCTACAGTGACCAGGGGCCTGTCAACAGCAGAGAATTTCTGGGAACTTCACGGCAGCAAGAATGGATCTTTCCAAATGGAAAGCAAGTTTAGTCCCATCATGCCCCCATTTCCATGGGCACAGCCAGCATACATCTCTGTGGTTTTTAACAAGTCAAATGAGACACAGAGTACACACTGGTTGCTTCCCTCAGTCAACTTCTCGAGGCAGGGTGTTCTGCAACTAGTAAACGGCCTCACCCAGGAAAGCCCTAGCTAGGCCTCCTGGCCCGTGCCTCTTCAAATGCCTGCCGTGCTACAGGAAATACTGTGCTTTAGTTGCAATAGGAACGTAGCCGTCTTTCTCTAGGAGGCAAGGTGACTTCAGCTAGGAGGTCCTGGATGGATGGAGAAGGCTAGTGTTTTTCTCTGTGCAGCTCAAACTAGGGAAGGAGTGAGACTTCCACGGCAAGTTGGAACTTGCTAGAACCTTGCTCGTGAATCTGTGCGATTGCTGGCTAAATCAAGATGTACCAATAAGAGTGCACTGTGTTGCCCTATCTTCGGCATACACACTGTGATTCGGAAAGCTCCTGGCCTGGATATTGCTTAGAAAGGCCAGGGGAGCCTGATGGTACTCAGTGTTCTTGCAGGCAATAGATATTCCAGGCTTGGCACCTAGGTGTCCTAACAAGCCTACTGGCGTAAAAATGCTGCCGAGCAGCGACTACGGCCTCATGGAAACTGCTACACGCCTCTGCTTCTGCATAGCATTTCAGGGCTTTACCTCGAGGCAAGTTCTCATGTTGCTTGCCCTGGGAGCGATACAGCATGTTAGGATGCTGTATTTCTCCTTGAATAGAGTGACTTCAGGAACGAGGTCCTCGATAAATTCTAAGCAGAGTGTTTTCTCAGGGCAGCTCAGACGAGGGCAATGTCGAAGATTTCCAGGGCATGTTGGACTGCCTAGAAATGTGGTTCTGATGCTGTTCGAGTGCTCTGGAAATGTAGCTCTCCTGAAGTAACGTAGAGTGTGTTGCCCGAGACTCGGCAGACCCAGAGGGCCTCCGAGGGACGTATGGGACTCAATGCTGCTCAGCAGGCCCACAGGGGTGTGGAGGGAGTCAGTGACCTTGGAACCAAAATGATGCTCACCCGAGGGGCCTAGGAGTCCTGAAAAGGGTACTTCCTTTAAAATAAAGCAGAACCTCCACTAAGAGCTCATGGAAAGAGCTGCATGCCTCCCTTTCTGCAGGGCTACTCAGGGCCTTACCTCGAGGCAAGGACTCACGTGGAGATTCCCTTTAGCTCTAGAGCATGGCAAGGTGCGCCCCACCCCGGCCAATGAAGCTCCGTGTGTGGCCAGAGAAAACTCATTTTCTTCCCAGACCCATGCCTACAGAGACCAGGGGCCTGTCAACAGCAGAGAATTTCTGAGAACTTCACGGCAGCAAGAATGGAGGTTTCCAAATGGAAAGCAAGGTTAGTCCCATCATGCCCCCATTTCCATGGGCACAGCCATCATACATCTCTGTGGTTTTTAACAAGTCAAATGAGACACAGAGTACACACTGGTTGCTTCCCTCAGTCAACTTCTCGAGGCAGGGTGTTCTGCAACTAGTAAACCGCCTCACCCAGGAAAGCCCTAGCTAGGCCTCCTGGCCCGTGCCTCTTCAAATGCCTGCCGTGCTACAGGAAATACTGTGCTTTAGTTGCAATAGGAACGTTGCCGTCTTTCTCTAGGAGGCAAGGTGACTTCAGCTAGGAGGTCCTGGATGGATGGAGAAGGCTAGTGTTTTTCTCTGTGCAGCTCAAACTAGGGAAGGAGTGAGACTTCCACGGCAAGTTGGAACTTGCTAGAACCGTGCTCGTGAATCTGTGCGATTGCTGGCTAAATCAAGATGTACCAGTAAGAGTGCACTGTGTTACCCTACCTTCGGCATACACACTGTGATTCGGAAAGCTCCTGGCCTGGATATTGCTTAGAAGGGCCAGGGGAGCCTGAGGGTACTCAGTGTTCTTGCAGGCAATAGATATTCCAGGCTTGGCACCTAGGTGTCCTAACAAGCCTACTGGCGTAAAAATGCTGCCGAGCAGCGACTACGGCCTCATGGAAACTGCTACACGCCTCTGCTTCTGCATAGCATTTCAGGGCTTTACCTCGAGGCAAGTTCTCACGTTGCTTGCCCTGGGAGCGATACAGCATGTTAGGATGCTGTATTTCTCCTTGAATAGAGTGACTTCAGGAACGAGGTCCTCGATAAATTCTAAGCAGAGTGTTTTCTCAGGGCAGCTCAGACGAGGGCAATGTCGAAGACTTCCAGGGCATGTTGGACTGCCTAGAAATGTGGTTCTGATGCTGTTCGAGTGCTCTGGAAATGTAGCTCTCCTGAAGTAACGTAGAGTGTGTTGCCCGAGACTCGGCAGACACAGAGGGCCTCCGAGGGACGTATGGGACTCAATGCTGCTCAGCAGGCCCACAGGGGTGTGGAGGGAGTCAGTGATCTTGGAACCAAAATGATGCTCACCCGAGAGACCTAGGAGTCCTGAAAAGGGTACTTCCTTTAAAATAAAGCAGAACCTCCACTAAGAGCTCTTGGAAAGAGCTGCATGCCTCCCTTTCTGCAGGGCTACTCAGGGCCTTACCTCGAGTCAAGGACTCACGTGGAGATTCCCTTTAGCTCTAGAGCATGGCAAGGTGAGCCCCACCCCGGCCAATGAAGCTCCGTGTGTACCCAGAGAAAACTCATTTTCTTACCAGACCCATGCCTACAGTGGCCAGAAGCCTGTCAACAGCAGAGAATTTCAGAGAGCTTCATGGCAGCAAGAATGGATCTTTCCAAATGGAAAGCAAGGTTAGTACCATCACGCCCCTATTTCCATGGGCACAGGCAGCATATATCTCTGTGGTTTTTAACAAGTCAAAAGGGACACAGAGTACATACTGTTTGCTTCCCTGAATCAACTTCTCGAGGCAGGGTGTTCTGCATCTAGTGAACGGTTTCACCAACGAACGCCGTAGCCAGGCCTCTGGGACCGTGCCTCTTCAAAAGCCTGCAGTGCTACAGGAAAAACTGTGCTTTAGTTGCAAAAGAACGCAAGCCGTCTTTCTCCTGTAGTCAGGGTGACTTCAGGTAGGAGGTCCTGATTGGAAGGAGAAGCCTAGTGTTTTTCTCTGTGCAGCTCAGACTAGGGAATGAGTGCCATTTCCACGGCATGTTAGACCTTGCTTGAACGTTGCTCTTGAACCTGTGCGAGTGCTGTGAATCAAGATATCACAAGAAAGAGTGCAGTGTGTTGCCCATGACTCAGCAGACACAGACGACCTCCGAGGGACCAATGGGCCTCGTTATTGCTCAGCAGGCCTACAGGGGTGTGGAGGTACTCTGAGATCTTGGAACAACAGTGATGCTCACCAGAGGGCGCGAGGAGTCCTGAAAAGGGTACTTCCTTTAAAGTAAAGCACAACAGCGACTAAGAGCTCATGGAAAGAGCTGCATGCCTCCCTTTCTGCAAGGGTACTCAAGTCCTTACCTCGAGGCAAGGACTCACGTGGAGATTCCCTTTAGCTCTAGAGCATGGCAAGGTGCGCCCCACCCCGGCCAATGAAGCTCCGTGTGTGGCCAGAGAAAACTCATTTTCTTCCCAGACCCATGCCTACAGTGACCAGGGGCCTGTCAACAGCAGAGAATTTCTGAGAACTTCACGGCAGCAAGAATGGAGGTTTCCAAATGGAAAGCAAGGTTAGTCCCATCATGCCCCCATTTCCATGGGCACAGCCAGCATACATCTCTGTGGTTTTTAACAAGTCAAATGAGACACAGAGTACACACTGGTTGCTTCCCTCAGTCAACTTCTCGAGGCAGGGTGTTCTGCAACTAGTAAACGGCCTCACCCAGGAAAGCCCTAGCTAGGCCTCCTGGCCCGTGCCTCTTCAAATGCCTGCCGTGCTACAGGAAATACTGTGCTTTAGTTGCAATAGGAACGTAGCCGTCTTTCTCCTGTAGGCAGGTTGACTTCAGCTAGGAGGTCCTGGATGGAAGGAGAAGGCTAGTGTTTTTCTCTGTGCAGCTCAAACTAGGGAAGGAGTGAGACTTCCACGGCAAGTTGGAACTTGCTAGAACCGTGCTCGTGAATCTGTGCGATTGCTGGCTAAATCAAGATGTACCAGTAAGAGTGCACTGTGTTACCCTACCTTCGGCATACACACTGTGATTCGGAAAGCTCCTGGCCTGGATATTGCTTAGAAGGGCCAGGGGAGCCAGAGGGTACTCAGTGTTCTTGCAGGCAATAGATATTCCAGGCTTGGCACCTAGGTGTCCTAACAAGCCTACTGGCGTAAAAATGCTGCCGAGCAGCGACTACGGCCTCATGGAAACTGCTACACGCCTCTGCTTCTGCATAGCATTTCAGGGCTTTACCTCGAGGCAAGTTCTCACGTTGCTTGCCCTGGGAGCGATACAGCATGTTAGGATGCTGTATTTCTCCTTGAATAGAGTGACTTCAGGAACGAGGTCCTCGATAAATTCTAAGCAGAGTGTTTTCTCAGGGCAGCTCAGACGAGGGCAATGTCGAAGACTTCCAGGGCATGTTGGACTGCCTAGAAATGTGGTTCTGATGCTGTTCGAGTGCTCTGGAAATGTAGCTCTCCTGAAGTAACGTAGAGTGTGTTGCCCGAGACTCGGCAGACACAGAGGGCCTCCGAGGGACGTATGGGACTCAATGCTGCTCAGCAGGCCCACAGGGGTGTGGAGGGAGTCAGTGATCTTGGAACCAAAATGATGCTCACCCGAGGGGCCTAGGAGTCCTGAAAAGGGTACTTCCTTTAAAATAAAGCAGAACCTCCACTAAGAGCTCATGGAAAGAGCTGCATGCCTCCCTTTCTGCAGGGCTACTCAGGGCCTTACCTCGAGGCAAGGACTCACGTGGAGATTCCCTTTAGCTCTAGAGCATGGCAAGGTGAGCCCCACCCCGGCCAATGAAGCTCCGTGTGTACCCAGAGAAAACTCATTTTCTTACCAGACCCATGCCTACAGTGGCCAGAGGCCTGTCAACAGCAGAGAATTTCAGAGAGCTTCATGGCAGCAAGAATGGATCTTTCCAAATGGAAAGCAAGGTTAGTCCCATCACGCCCCTATTTCCATGGGCACAGGCAGCATATATCTCTGTGGTTTTTAACAAGTCAAAAGGGACACAGAGTACATACTGGTTGCTTCCCTGAATCAACTTCTCGAGGCAGGGTGTTCTGCATCTAGTGAACGGTTTCACCAACGAACGCCGTAGCCAGGCCTCTGGGACCGTGCCTCTTCAAAAGCCTGCAGTGCTACAGGAAAAACTGTGCTTTAGTTGCAAAAGAACGCAAGCCGTCTTTCTCCTGTAGGCAGGTTGACTTCAGGTAGGAGGTCCTGATTGGAAGGAGAAGCCTAGTGTTTTTCTCTGTGCAGCTCAGACTAGGGAATGAGTGCCATTTCCACGGCATGTTAGACCTTGCTTGAACGTTGCTCTTGAACCTGTGCGAGTGCTGTGAATCAAGATATCACAAGAAAGAGTGCAGTGTGTTGCCCATGACTCAGCAGACACAGACGACCTCCGAGGGACCAATGGGCCTCGTTATTGCTCAGCAGGCCTACAGGGGTGTGGAGGTACTCTGAGATCTTGGAACAACAGTGATGCTCACCAGAGGGCGCGAGGAGTCCTGAAAAGGGTACTTCCTTTAAAGTAAAGCACAACAGCGACTAAGAGCTCATGGAAAGAGCTGCATGCCTCCCTTTCTGCAAGGGTACTCAGGTCCTTACCTCGAGGCAAGGACTCACGTGGAGATTCCCTTTAGCTCTAGAGCATGGCAAGGTGCGCCCCACCCCGGGCAATGAAGCTCCGTGTGTGGCCAGAGAAAACTCATTTTCTTCCCAGACCCATGCCTACAGTGACCAGGGGCCTGTCAACAGCAGAGAATTTCTGGGAACTTCACGGCAGCAAGAATGGAGGTTTCCAAATGGAAAGCAAGGTTAGTCCCATCATGCCCCCATTTCCATGGGCACAGCCAGCATACATCTCTGTGGTTTTTAACAAGTCAAATGAGACACAGAGTACACACTGGTTGCTTCCCTCAGTCAACTTCTCGAGGCAGGGTGTTCTGCAACTAGTAAACGGCCTCACCCAGGAAAGCCCTAGCTAGGCCTCCTGGCCCGTGCCTCTTCAAATGCCTGCCGTGCTACAGGAAATACTGTGCTTTAGTTGCAATAGGAACGTAGCCGTCTTTCTCTAGGAGGCAAGGTGACTTCAGCTAGGAGGTCCTGGATGGATGGAGAAGGCTAGTGTTTTTCTCTGTGCAGCTCAAACTAGGGAAGGAGTGAGACTTCCACGGCAAGTTGGAACTTGCTAGAACCGTGCTCGTGAATCTGTGCGATTGCTGGCTAAATCAAGATGTACCAGTAAGAGTGCACTGTGTTACCCTACCTTCGGCATACACACTGTGATTCGGAAAGCTCCTGGCCTGGATATTGCTTAGAAGGGCCAGGGGAGCCTGAGGGTACTCAGTGTTCTTGCAGGCAATAGATATTCCAGGCTTGGCACCTAGGTGTCCTAACAAGCCTACTGGCGTAAAAATGCTGCCGAGCAGCGACTACGGCCTCATGGAAACTGCTACACGCCTCTGCTTCTGCATAGCATTTCAGGGCTTTACCTCGAGGCAAGTTCTCACGTTGCTTGCCCTGGGAGCGATACAGCATGTTAGGATGCTGTATTTCTCCTTGAATAGAGTGACTTCAGGAACGAGGTCCTCGATAAATTCTAAGCAGAGTGATTTCTCAGGGCAGCTCAGACGAGGGCAATGTCGAAGACTTCCAGGGCATGTTGGACTGCCTAGAAATGTGGTTCTGATGCTGTTCGAGTGCTCTGGAAATGTAGCTCTCCTGAAGTAACGTAGAGTGTGTTGCCCGAGACTCGGCAGACACAGAGGGCCTCCGAGGGACGTATGGGACTCAATGCTGCTCAGCAGGCCCACAGGGGTGTGGAGGGAGTCAGTGACCTTGGAACCAAAATGCTGCTCACCCGAGGGGCCTAGGAGTCCTGAAAAGGGTACTTCCTTTAAAATAAAGCAGAACCTCCACTAAGAGCTCATGGAAAGAGCTGCATGCCTCCCTTTCTGCAGGGCTACTCAGGGCCTTACCTCGAGGCAAGGACTCACGTGGAGATTCCCTTTAGCTCTAGAGCATGGCAAGGTGCGCCCCACCCCGGCCAATGAAGCTCCGTGTGTGGCCAGAGAAAACTCATTTTCTTCCCAGACCCATGCCTACAGTGACCAGGGCCCTGTCAACAGCAGAGAATTTCTGAGAACTTCACGGCAGCAAGAATGGAGGTTTCCAAATGGAAAGCAAGGTTAGTCCCATCATGCCCCCATTTCCATGGGCACAGCCAGCATACATCTCTGTGGTTTTTAACAAGTCAAATGAGACACAGAGTACACACTGGTTGCTTCCCTCAGTCAACTTCTCGAGGCAGGGTGTTCTGCAACTAGTAAACGGCCTCACCCAGGAAAGCCCTAGCTAGGCCTCCTGGCCCGTGCCTCTTCAAATGCCTGCCGTGCTACAGGAAATACTGTGCTTTAGTTGCAATAGGAACGTAGCCGTCTTTCTCTGGGAGGCAAGGTGACTTCAGCTAGGAGGTCCTGGATGGATGGAGAAGGCTAGTGTTTTTCTCTGTGCAGCTCAAACTAGGGAAGGAGTGAGACTTCCACGGCAAGTTGGAACTTGCTAGAACCGTGCTCGTGAATCTGTGCGATTGCTGGCTAAATCAAGATGTACCAGTAAGAGTGCACTGTGTTACCCTACCTTCGGCATACACACTGTGATTCGGAAAGCTCCTGGCCTGGATATTGCTTAGAAGGGCCAGGGGAGCCAGAGGGTACTCAGTGTTCTTGCAGGCAATAGATATTCCAGGCTTGGCACCTAGGTGTCCTAACAAGCCTACTGGCGTAAAAATGCTGCCGAGAAGCGACTACGGCCTCATGGAAACTGCTACACGCCTCTGCTTCTGCATAGCATTTCAGGGCTTTACCTCGAGGCAAGTTCTCACGTTGCTTGCCCTGTGAGCGATACAGCATGTTAGGATGCTGTATTTCTCCTTGAATAGAGTGACTTCAGGAACGAGGTCCTCGATAAATTCTAAGCAGAGTGTTTTCTCAGGGCAGCTCAGACGAGGGCAATGTCGAAGACTTCCAGGGCATGTTGGACTGCCTAGAAATGTGGTTCTGATGCTGTTCGAGTGCTCTGGAAATGTAGCTCTCCTGAAGTAAAGTAGAGTGTGTTGCCCGAGACTCGGCAGACACAGAGGGCCTCCGAGGGACGTATGGGACTCAATGCTGCTCAGCAGGCCCACAGGGGTGTGGAGGGAGTCAGTGATCTTGGAACCAAAATGATGCTCACCCGAGGGGCCTAGGAGTCCTGAAAAGGGTACTTCCTTTAAAATAAAGCAGAACCTCCACTAAGAGCTCATGGAAAGAGCTGCATGCCTCCCTTTCTGCAGGGCTACTCAGGGCCTTACCTCGAGGTAAGGACTCACGTGGAGATTCCCTTTAGCTCTAGAGCATGGCAAGGTGAGCCCCACCCCGGCCAATGAAGCTCCGTGTGTACCCAGAGAAAATTATTTTCTTACCAGACCCATGCCTACAGTGGCCAGAGGCCTGTCAACAGCAGAGAATTTCAGAGAGCTTCATGGCAGCAAGAATGGATCTTTCCAAATGGAAAGCAAGGTTAGTCCCATCACGCCCCTATTTCCATGGGCACAGGCAGCATATATCTCTGTGGTTTTTAACAAGTCAAAAGGGACACAGAGTACATACTGGTTGCTTCCCTGAATCAACTTCTCGAGGCAGGGTGTTCTGCATCTAGTGAACGGTTTCACCAACGAACGCCGTAGCCAGGCCTCTGGGACCGTGCCTCTTCAAAAGCCTGCAGTGCTACAGGAAAAACTGTGCTTTAGTTGCAAAAGAACGAAAGCCGTCTTTCTCCTGTAGGCAGGTTGACTTCAGGTAGGAGGTCCTGATTGGAAGGAGAAGCCTAGTGTTTTTCTCTGTGCAGCTCAGACTAGGGAATGAGTGCCATTTCCACGGCATGTTAGACCTTGCTTGAACGTTGCTCTTGAACCTGTGCGAGTGCTGTGAATCAAGATATCACAAGAAAGAGTGCAGTGTGTTGCCCATGACTCAGCAGACACAGACGACCTCCGAGGGACCAATGGGCCTCGTTATTGCTCAGCAGGCCTACAGGGGTGTGGAGGTACTCTGAGATCTTGGAACAACAGTGATGCTCACCAGAGGGCGCGAGGAGTCCTGAAAAGGGTACTTCCTTTAAAGTAAAGCACAACAGCGACTAAGAGCTCATGGAAAGAGCTGCATGCCTCCCTTTCTGCAAGGGTACTCAGGTCCTTACCTCGAGGCAAGGACTCACGTGGAGATTACCTTTAGCTCTAGAGCATGGCAAGGTGCGCCCCACCCCGGCCAATGAAGCTCCGTGTGTGGCCAGAGAAAACTCATTTTCTTCCCAGACCCATGCCTACAGTGACCAGGGGCCTGTCAACAGCAGAGAATTTCTGGGAACTTCACGGCAGCAAGAATGGATCTTTCCAAATGGAAAGCAAGGTTAGTCCCATCATGCCCCCATTTCCATGGGCACAGCCAGCATACATCTCTGTGGTTTTTAACAAGTCAAAAGGGACACAGAGTACATACTGGTTGCTTCCCTGAATCAACTTCTCGAGGCAGGGTGTTCTGCATCTAGTGAACGGTTTCACCAACGAACGCCGTAGCCAGGCCTCTGGGACCGTGCCTCTTCAAAAGCCTGCCGTGCTACAGGAAAAACTGTGCTTTAGTTGCAAAAGAACGCAAGCCGTCTTTCTCCTGTAGGCAGGTTGACTTCAGGTAGGAGGTCCTGATTGGAAGGAGAAGCCTAGTGTTTTTCTCTGTGCATCTCAGACTAGGGAATGAGTGCCATTTCCACGGCATGTTAGACCTTGCTTGAACCTTTCTCTTGAACCTGTGCGAGTGCTGTGAATCAAGATATCACAAGAAAGAGTGCAGTGTGTTGCCCATGACTCAGCAGACACAGACGACCTCCGAGGGACCAATGGGCCTCGTTATTGCTCAGCAGGCCTACAGGGGTGTGGAGGTACTCTGAGATCTTGGAACAACAGTGATGCTCACCAGAGGGCGCGAGGAGTCCTGAAAAGGGTACTTCCTTTAAAGTAAAGCACAACAGCGACTAAGAGCTCATGGAAAGAGCTGCATGCCTCCCTTTCTGCAAGGGTACTCAGGTCCTTACCTCGAGGCAAGGACTCACGTGGAGATTCCCTTTAGCTCTAGAGCATGGCAAGGTGCGCCCCACCCCGGCCAATGAAGCTCCGTGTGTGGCCAGAGAAAACTCATTTTCTTCCCAGACCCATGCCTACAGTGACCAGGGGCCTGTCAACAGCAGAGAATTTCTGGGAACTTCACGGCAGCAAGAATGGAGGTTTCCAAATGGAAAGCAAGGTTAGTCCCATCATGCCCCCATTTCCATGGGCACAGCCAGCATACATCTCTGTGGTTTTTAACAAGTCAAATGAGACACAGAGTACACACTGGTTGCTTCCCTCAGTCAACTTCTCGAGGCAGGGTGTTCTGCAACTAGTAAACGGCCTCACCCAGGAAAGCCCTAGCTAGGCCTCCTGGCCCGTGCCTCTTCAAATGCCTGCCGTGCTACAGGAAATACTGTGCTTTAGTTGCAATAGGAACGTAGCCGTCTTTCTCTAGGAGGCAAGGTGACTTCAGCTAGGAGGTCCTGGATGGATGGAGAAGGCTAGTGTTTTTCTCTGTGCAGCTCAAACTAGGGAAGGAGTGAGACTTCCACGGCAAGTTGGAACTTGCTAGAACCGTGCTCGTGAATCTGTGCGATTGCTGGATAAATCAAGATGTACCAATAAGAGTGCACTGTGTTGCCCTATCTTCGGCATACACACTGTGATTCGGAAAGCTCCTGGCCTGGATATTGCTTAGAAGGGCCAGGGGAGCCTGAGGGTACTCAGTGTTCTTGCAGGCAATAGATATTCCAGGCTTGGCACCTAGGTGTCCTAACAAGCCTACTGGCGTAAAAATGCTGCCGAGCAGCGACTACGGCCTCATGGAAACTGCTACACGCCTCTGCTTCTGCATAGCATTTCAGGGCTTTACCTCGAGGCAAGTTCTCACGTTGCTTGCCCTGGGAGCGATACAGCATGTTAGGATGCTGTATTTCTCCTTGAATAGAGTGACTTCAGGAACGAGGTCCTCGATAAATTCTAAGCAGAGTGTTTTCTCAGGGCAGCTCAGACGAGGGCAATGTCGAAGACTTCCAGGGCATGTTGGACTGCCTAGAAATGTGGTTCTGATGCTGTTCGAGTGCTCTGGAAATGTAGCTCTCCTGAAGTAACGTAGAGTGTGTTGCCCGAGACTCGGCAGACCCAGAGGGCCTCCGAGGGACGTATGGGACTCAATGCTGCTCAGCAGGCCCACAGGGGTGTGGAGGGAGTCAGTGACCTTGGAACCAAAATGATGCTCACCCGAGGGGCCTAGGAGTCCTGAAAAGGGTACTTCCTTTAAAATAAAGCAGAACCTCCACTAAGAGCTCATGGAAAGAGCTGCATGCCTCCCTTTCTGCAGGGCTACTCAGGGCCTTACCTCGAGGCAAGGACTCACGTGGAGATTCCCTTTAGCTCTAGAGCATGGCAAGGTGCGCCCCACCCCGGCCAATGAAGCTCCGTGTGTGGCCAGAGAAAACTCATTTTCGTCCCAGACCCATGCCTACAGTGACCAGGGGCCTGTCAACAGCAGAGAATTTCTGAGAACTTCACGGCAGCAAGAATGGAGGTTTCCAAATGGAAAGCAAGGTTAGTCCCATCATGCCCCCATTTCCATGGGCACAGCCAGCATACATCTCTGTGGTTTTTAACAAGTCAAATGAGACACAGAGTACACACTGGTTGCTTCCCTCAGTCAACTTCTCGAGGCAGGGTGTTCTGCAACTAGTAAACGGCCTCACCCAGGAAAGCCCTAGCTAGGCCTCCTGGCCCGTGCCTCTTCAAATGCCTGCCGTGCTACAGGAAATACTGTGCTTTAGTTGCAATAGGAACGTAGCCGTCTTTCTCTAGGAGGCAAGGTGACTTCAGCTAGGAGGTCCTGGATGGATGGAGAAGGCTAGTGTTTTTCTCTGTGCAGCTCAAACTAGGGAAGGAGTGAGACTTCCACGGCAAGTTGGAACTTGCTAGAACCGTGCTCGTGAATCTGTGCGATTGCTGGCTAAATCAAGATGTACCAGTAAGAGTGCACTGTGTTACCCTACCTTCGGCATACACACTGTGATTCGGAAAGCTCCTGGCCTGGATATTGCTTAGAAGGGCCAGGGGAGCCAGAGGGTACTCAGTGTTCTTGCAGGCAATAGATATTCCAGGCTTGGCACCTAGGTGTCCTAACAAGCCTACTGGCGTAAAAATGCTGCCGAGCAGCGACTACGGCCTCATGGAAACTGCTACACGCCTCTGCTTCTGCATAGCATTTCAGGGCTTTACCTCGAGGCAAGTTCTCACGTTGCTTGCCCTGTGAGCGATACAGCATGTTAGGATGCTGTATTTCTCCTTGAATAGAGTGACTTCAGGAACGAGGTCCTCGATAAATTCTAAGCAGAGTGTTTTCTCAGGGCAGCTCAGACGAGGGCAATGTCGAAGACTTCCAGGGCATGTTGGACTGCCTAGAAATGTGGTTCTGATGCTGTTCGAGTGCTCTGGAAATGTAGCTCTCCTGAAGTAACGTAGAGTGTGTTGCCCGAGACTCGGCAGACACAGAGGGCCTCCGAGGGACGTATGGGACTCAATGCTGCTCAGCAGGCCCACAGGGGTGTGGAGGGAGTCAGTGATCTTGGAACCAAAATGATGCTCACCCGAGGGGCCTAGGAGTCCTGAAAAGGGTACTTCCTTTAAAATAAAGCAGAACCTCCACTAAGAGCTCATGGAAAGAGCTGCATGCCTCCCTTTCTGCAGGGCTACTCAGGGCCTTACCTCGAGGCAAGGACTCACGTGGAGATTCCCTTTAGCTCTAGAGCATGGCAAGGTGAGCCCCACCCCGGCCAATGAAGCTCCGTGTGTACCCAGAGAAAACTCATTTTCTTACCAGACCCATGCCTACAGTGGCCAGAGGCCTGTCAACAGCAGAGAATTTCAGAGAGCTTCATGGCAGCAAGAATGGATCTTTCCAAATGGAAAGCAAGGTTAGTCCCATCACGCCCCTATTTCCATGGGCACAGGCAGCATATATCTCTGTGGTTTTTAACAAGTCAAAAGGGACACAGAGTACATACTGGTTGCTTCCCTGAATCAACTTCTCGAGGCAGGGTGTTCTGCATCTAGTGAACGGTTTCACCAACGAACGCCGTAGCCAGGCCTCTGGGACCGTGCCTCTTCAAAAGCCTGCAGTGCTACAGGAAAAACTGTGCTTTAGTTGCAAAAGGACGCAAGCCGTCTTTCTCCTGTAGGCAGGTTGACTTCAGGTAGGAGGTCCTGATTGGAAGGAGAAGCCTAGTGTTTTTCTCTGTGCAGCTCAGACTAGGGAATGAGTGCCATTTCCACGGCATGTTAGACCTTGCTTGAACGTTGCTCTTGAACCTGTGCGAGTGCTGTGAATCAAGATATCACAAGAAAGAGTGCAGTGTGTTGCCCATGACTCAGCAGACACAGACGACCTCCGAGGGACCAATGGGCCTCGTTATTGCTCAGCAGGCCTACAGGGGTGTGGAGGTACTCTGAGATCTTGGAACAACAGTGATGCTCACCAGAGGGCGCGAGGAGTCCTGAAAAGGGTACTTCCTTTAAAGTAAAGCACAACAGCGACTAAGAGCTCATGGAAAGAGCTGCATGCCTCCCTTTCTGCAAGGGTACTCAGGTCCTTACCTCGAGGCAAGGACTCACGTGGAGATTACCTTTAGCTCTAGAGCATGGCAAGGTGCGCCCCACCCCGGCCAATGAAGCTCCGTGTGTGGCCAGAGAAAACTCATTTTCTTCCCAGACCCATGCCTACAGTGGCCAGGGGCCTGTCAACAGCAGAGAATTTCTGAGAACTTCACGGCAGTAAGAATGGATCTTTCCAAATGGAAAGCAAGGTTAGTCCCATCATGCCCCCATTTCCATGGGCACAGCCAGCATACATCTCTGTGGTTTTTAACAAGTCAAAAGGGACACAGAGTACATACTGGTTGCTTCCCTGAATCAACTTCTCGAGGCAGGGTGTTCTGCATCTAGTGAACGGTTTCACCAACGAACGCCGTAGCCAGGCCTCTGGGACCGTGCCTCTTCAAAAGCCTGCCGTGCTACAGGAAAAACTGTGCTTTAGTTGCAAAAGAACGCAAGCCGTCTTTCTCCTGTAGGCAGGTTGACTTCAGGTAGGAGGTCCTGATTGGAAGGAGAAGCCTAGTGTTTTTCTCTGTGCATCTCAGACTAGGGCATGAGTGCCATTTCCACGGCATGTTAGACCTTGCTTGAACCTTTCTCTTGAACCTGTGCGAGTGCTGTGAATCAAGATATCACAAGAAAGAGTGCAGTGTGTTGCCCATGACTCAGCAGACACAGACGACCTCCGAGGGACCAATGGGCCTCGTTATTGCTCAGCAGGCCTACAGGGGTGTGGAGGTACTCTGAGATCTTGGAACAACAGTGATGCTCACCAGAGGGCGCGAGGAGTCCTGAAAAGGGTACTTCCTTTAAAGTAAAGCACAACAGCGACTAAGAGCTCATGGAAAGAGCTGCATGCCTCCCTTTCTGCAGGGCTACTCAGGGCCTTACCTCGAGGCAAGGACTCACGTGGAGATTCCCTTTAGCTCTAGAGCATGGCAAGGTGAGCCCCACCCCGGCCAATGAAGCTCCGTGTGTACCCAGAAAAAACTTATTTTCTTCCCAGACCCATGCCTACAGTGACCAGGGGCCTGTCAACAGCAGAGAATTTCTGGGAACTTCACGGCAGCAAGAATGGAGGTTTCCAAATGGAAAGCAAGGTTAGTCCCATCATGCCCCCATTTCCATGGGCACAGCCAGCATACATCTCTGTGGTTTTTAACAAGTCAAATGAGACACAGAGTACACACTGGTTGCTTCCCTCAGTCAACTTCTCGAGGCAGGGTGTTCTGCAACTAGTAAACGGCCTCACCCAGGAAAGCCCTAGCTAGGCCTCCTGGCCCGTGCCTCTTCAAATGCCTGCCGTGCTACAGGAAATACTGTGCTTTAGTTGCAATAGGAACGTAGCCGTCTTTCTCTAGGAGGCAAGGTGACTTCAGCTAGGAGGTCCTGGATGGATGGAGAAGGCTAGTGTTTTTCTCTGTGCAGCTCAAACTAGGGAAGGAGTGAGACTTCCACGGCAAGTTGGAACTTGCTAGAACCTTGCTCGTGAATCTGTGCGATTGCTGGCTAAATCAAGATGTACCAATAAGAGTGCACTGTGTTGCCCTATCTTCGGCATACACACTGTGATTCGGAAAGCTCCTGGCCTGGATATTGCTTAGAAGGGCCAGGGGAGCCTGAGGGTACTCAGTGTTCTTGCAGGCAATAGATATTCCAGGCTTGGCACCTAGGTGTCCTAACAAGCCTACTGGCGTAAAAATGCTGCCGAGCAGCGACTACGGCCTCATGGAAACTGCTACACGCCTCTGCTTCTGCATAGCATTTCAGGGCTTTACCTCGAGGCAAGTTCTCACGTTGCTTGCCCTGGGAGCGATACAGCATGTTAGGATGCTGTATTTCTCCTTGAATAGAGTGACTTCAGGAACGAGGTCCTCGATAAATTCTAAGCAGAGTGTTTTCTCAGGGCAGCTCAGACGAGGGCAATGTCGAAGACTTCCAGGGCATGTTGGACTGCCTAGAAATGTGGTTCTGATGCTGTTCGAGTGCTCTGGAAATGTAGCTCTCCTGAAGTAACGTAGAGTGTGTTGCCCGAGACTCGGCAGACCCAGAGGGCCTCCGAGGGACGTATGGGACTCAATGCTGCTCAGCAGGCCCACAGGAGTGTGGAGGGAGTCAGTGACCTTGGAACCAAAATGA
The DNA here is from genome assembly GCF_028021215.1 of Eschrichtius robustus. NCBI lineage: Eukaryota > Metazoa > Chordata > Mammalia > Artiodactyla > Eschrichtiidae > Eschrichtius > Eschrichtius robustus. The sequence goes on from NC_090832.1 coordinate 100,560,524, forward strand.
TGCTCACCCGAGGGGCCTAGGAGTCCTGAAAAGGGTACTTCCTTTAAAATAAAGCAGAACCTCCACTAAGAGCTCATGGAAAGAGCTGCATGCCTCCCTTTCTGCAGGGCTACTCAGGGCCTTACCTCGAGGCAAGGACTCACGTGGAGATTCCCTTTAGCTCTAGAGCATGGCAAGGTGCGCCCCACCCCGGCCAATGAAGCTCCGTGTGTGGCCAGAGAAAACTCATTTTCTTCCCAGACCCATGCCTACAGTGACCAGGGGCCTGTCAACAGCAGAGAATTTCTGAGAACTTCACGGCAGCAAGAATGGAGGTTTCCAAATGGAAAGCAAGGTTAGTCCCATCATGCCCCCATTTCCATGGGCACAGCCAGCATACATCTCTGTGGTTTTTAACAAGTCAAATGAGACACAGAGTACACACTGGTTGCTTCCCTCAGTCAACTTCTCGAGGCAGGGTGTTCTGCAACTAGTAAACGGCCTCACCCAGGAAAGCCCTAGCTAGGCCTCCTGGCCCGTGCCTCTTCAAATGCCTGCCGTGCTACAGGAAATACTGTGCTTTAGTTGCAATAGGAACGTAGCCGTCTTTCTCTAGGAGGCAAGGTGACTTCAGCTAGGAGGTCCTGGATGGATGGAGAAGGCTAGTGTTTTTCTCTGTGCAGCTCAAACTAGGGAAGGAGTGAGACTTCCACGGCAAGTTGGAACTTGCTAGAACCGTGCTCGTGAATCTGTGCGATTGCTGGCTAAATCAAGATGTACCAGTAAGAGTGCACTGTGTTACCCTACCTTCGGCATACACACTGTGATTCGGAAAGCTCCTGGCCTGGATATTGCTTAGAAGGGCCAGGGGAGCCAGAGGGTACTCAGTGTTCTTGCAGGCAATAGATATTCCAGGCTTGGCACCTAGGTGTCCTAACAAGCCTACTGGCGTAAAAATGCTGCCGAGCAGCGACTACGGCCTCATGGAAACTGCTACACGCCTCTGCTTCTGCATAGCATTTCAGGGCTTTACCTCGAGGCAAGTTCTCACGTTGCTTGCCCTGGGAGCGATACAGCATGTTAGGATGCTGTATTTCTCCTTGAATAGAGTGACTTCAGGAACGAGGTCCTCGATAAATTCTAAGCAGAGTGTTTTCTCAGGGCAGCTCAGACGAGGGCAATGTCGAAGACTTCCAGGGCATGTTGGACTGCCTAGAAATGTGGTTCTGATGCTGTTCGAGTGCTCTGGAAATGTAGCTCTCCTGAAGTAATGTAGAGTGTGTTGCCCGAGACTCGGCAGACACAGAGGGCCTCCGAGGGACGTATGGGACTCAATGCTGCTCAGCAGGCCCACAGGGGTGTGGAGGGAGTCAGTGATCTTGGAACCAAAATGATGCTCACCCGAGGGGCCTAGGAGTCCTGAAAAGGGTACTTCCTTTAAAATAAAGCAGAACCTCCACTAAGAGCTCATGGAAAGAGCTGCATGCCTCCCTTTCTGCAGGGCTACTCAGGGCCTTACCTCGAGGCAAGGACTCACGTGGAGATTCCCTTTAGCTCTAGAGCATGGCAAGGTGAGCCCCACCCCGGCCAATGAAGCTCCGTGTGTACCCAGAGAAAACTCATTTTCTTACCAGACCCATGCCTACAGTGGCCAGAGGCCTGTCAACAGCAGAGAATTTCAGAGAGCTTCATGGCAGCAAGAATGGATCTTTCCAAATGGAAAGCAAGGTTAGTCCCATCACGCCCCTATTTCCATGGGCACAGGCAGCATATATCTCTGTGGTTTTTAACAAGTCAAAAGGGACACAGAGTACATACTGGTTGCTTCCCTGAATCAACTTCTCGAGGCAGGGTGTTCTGCATCTAGTGAACGGTTTCACCAACGAACGCCGTAGCCAGGCCTCTGGGACCGTGCCTCTTCAAAAGCCTGCAGTGCTACAGGAAAAACTGTGCTTTAGTTGCAAAAGGACGCAAGCCGTCTTTCTCCTGTAGGCAGGTTGACTTCAGGTAGGAGGTCCTGATTGGAAGGAGAAGCCTAGTGTTTTTCTCTGTGCAGCTCAGACTAGGGAATGAGTGCCATTTCCACGGCATGTTAGACCTTGCTTGAACGTTGCTCTTGAACCTGTGCGAGTGCTGTGAATCAAGATATCACAAGAAAGAGTGCAGTGTGTTGCCCATGACTCAGCAGACACAGACGACCTCCGAGGGACCAATGGGCCTCGTTATTGCTCAGCAGGCCTACAGGGGTGTGGAGGTACTCTGAGATCTTGGAACAACAGTGATGCTCACCAGAGGGCGCGAGGAGTCCTGAAAAGGGTACTTCCTTTAAAGTAAAGCACAACAGCGACTAAGAGCTCATGGAAAGAGCTGCATGCCTCCCTTTCTGCAAGGGTACTCAGGTCCTTACCTCGAGGCAAGGACTCACGTGGAGATTACCTTTAGCTCTAGAGCATGGCAAGGTGCGCCCCACCCCGGCCAATGAAGCTCCGTGTGTGGCCAGAGAAAACTCATTTTCTTCCCAGACCCATGCCTACAGTGGCCAGGGGCCTGTCAACAGCAGAGAATTTCTGAGAACTTCACGGCAGCAAGAATGGATCTTTCCAAATGGAAAGCAAGGTTAGTCCCATCATGCCCCCATTTCCATGGGCACAGCCAGCATACATCTCTGTGGTTTTTAAGAAGTCAAAAGGGACACAGAGTACATACTGGTTGCTTCCCTGAATCAACTTCTCGAGGCAGGGTGTTCTGCATCTAGTGAACGGTTTCACCAACGAACGCCGTAGCCAGGCCTCTGGGACCGTGCCTCTTCAAAAGCCTGCCGTGCTACAGGAAAAACTGTGCTTTAGTTGCAAAAGAACGCAAGCCGTCTTTCTCCTGTAGGCAGGTTGACTTCAGGTAGGAGGTCCTGATTGGAAGGAGAAGCCTAGTGTTTTTCTCTGTGCATCTCAGACTAGGGCATGAGTGCCATTTCCACGGCATGTTAGAACTTGCTTGAACCTTTCTCTTGAACCTGTGCGAGTGCTGTGAATCAAGATATCACAAGAAAGAGTGCAGTGTGTTGCCCATGACTCAGCAGACACAGACGACCTCCGAGGGACCAATAGGCCTCGTTATTGCTCAGCAGGCCTACAGGGGTGTGGAGGTACTCTGAGATCTTGGAACAACAGTGATGCTCACCAGAGGGCGCGAGGAGTCCTGAAAAGGGTACTTCCTTTAAAGTAAAGCACAACAGCGACTAAGAGCTCATGGAAAGAGCTGCATGCCTCCCTTTCTGCAGGGCTACTCAGGGCCTTACCTCGAGGCAAGGACTCACGTGGAGATTCCCTTTAGCTCTAGAGCATGGCAAGGTGAGCCCCACCCCGGCCAATGAAGCTCCGTGTGTACCCAGAGAAAACTTATTTTCTTACCAGACCCATGCCTACAGTGGCCAGAGGCCTGTCAACAGCAGAGAATTTCAGAGAGCTTCATGGCAGCAAGAATGGATCTTTCCAAATGGAAAGCAAGGTTAGTCCCATCACGCCCCTATTTCCATGGGCACAGGCAGCATATATCTCTGTGGTTTTTAACAAGTCAAAAGGGACACAGAGTACATACTGGTTGCTTCCCTGAATCAACTTCTCGAGGCAGGGTGTTCTGCATCTAGTGAACGGTTTCACCAACGAACGCCGTAGCCAGGCCTCTGGGACCGTGCCTCTTCAAAAGCCTGCAGTGCTACAGGAAAAACTGTGCTTTAGTTGCAAAAGAACGCAAGCCGTCTTTCTCCTGTAGGCAGGTTGACTTCAGGTAGGAGGTCCTGATTGGAAGGAGAAGCCTAGTGTTTTTCTCTGTGCAGCTCAGACTAGGGAATGAGTGCCATTTCCACGGCATGTTAGACCTTGCTTGAACGTTGCTCTTGAACCTGTGCGAGTGCTGTGAATCAAGATATCACAAGAAAGAGTGCAGTGTGTTGCCCATGACTCAGCAGACACAGACGACCTCCGAGGGACCAATGGGCCTCGTTATTGCTCAGCAGGCCTACAGGGGTGTGGAGGTACTCTGAGATCTTGGAACAACAGTGATGCTAACCAGAGGGCGCGAGGAGTCCTGAAAAGGGTACTTCCTTTAAAGTAAAGCACAACAGCGACTAAGAGCTCATGGAAAGAGCTGCATGCCTCCCTTTCTGCAAGGGTACTCAGGTCCTTACCTCGAGGCAAGGACTCACGTGGAGATTCCCTTTAGCTCTAGAGCATGGCAAGGTGCGCCCCACCCCGGCCAATGAAGCTCCGTGTGTGGCCAGAGAAAACTCATTTTCTTCCCAGACCCATGCCTACAGTGACCAGGGGCCTGTCAACAGCAGAGAATTTCTGGGAACTTCACGGCAGCAAGAATGGATCTTTCCAAATGGAAAGCAAGGTTAGTCCCATCATGCCCCCATTTCCATGGGCACAGCCAGCATACATCTCTGTGGTTTTTAACAAGTCAAAAGGGACACAGAGTACATACTGGTTGCTTCCCTGAATCAACTTCTCGAGGCAGGGTGTTCTGCATCTAGTGAACGGTTTCACCAACGAACGCCGTAGCCAGGCCTCTGGGACCGTGCCTCTTCAAAAGCCTGCCGTGCTACAGGAAAAACTGTGCTTTAGTTGCAAAAGAACGCAAGCCGTCTTTCTCCTGTAGGCAGGTTGACTTCAGGTAGGAGGTCCTGATTGGAAGGAGAAGCCTAGTGTTTTTCTCTGTGCATCTCAGACTAGGGAATGAGTGCCATTTCCACGGCATGTTAGACCTTGCTTGAACCTTTCTCTTGAACCTGTGCGAGTGCTGTGAATCAAGATATCACAAGAAAGAGTGCAGTGTGTTGCCCATGACTCAGCAGACACAGACGACCTCCGAGGGACCAATGGGCCTCGTTATTGCTCAGCAGGCCTACAGGGGTGTGGAGGTACTCTGAGATCTTGGAACAACAGTGATGCTCACCAGAGGGCGCGAGGAGTCCTGAAAAGGGTACTTCCTTTAAAGTAAAGCACAACAGCGACTAAGAGCTCATGGAAAGAGCTGCATGCCTCCCTTTCTGCAAGGGTACTCAGGTCCTTACCTCGAGGCAAGGACTCACGTGGAGATTCCCTTTAGCTCTAGAGCATGGCAAGGTGCGCCCCACCCCGGCCAATGAAGCTCCGTGTGTGGCCAGAGAAAACTCATTTTCTTCCCAGACCCATGCCTACAGTGACCAGGGGCCTGTCAACAGCAGAGAATTTCTGAGAACTTCACGGCAGCAAGAATGGAGGTTTCCAAATGGAAAGCAAGGTTAGTCCCATCATGCCCCCATTTCCATGGGCACAGCCAGCATACATCTCTGTGGTTTTTAACAAGTCAAATGAGACACAGAGTACACACTGGTTGCTTCCCTCAGTCAACTTCTCGAGGCAGGGTGTTCTGCAACTAGTAAACGGCCTCACCCAGGAAAGCCCTAGCTAGGCCTCCTGGCCCGTGCCTCTTCAAATGCCTGCCGTGCTACAGGAAATACTGTGCTTTAGTTGCAATAGGAACGTAGCCGTCTTTCTCTAGGAGGCAAGGTGACTTCAGCTAGGAGGTCCTGGATGGATGGAGAAGGCTAGTGTTTTTCTCTGTGCAGCTCAAACTAGGGAAGGAGTGAGACTTCCACGGCAAGTTGGAACTTGCTAGAACCGTGCTCGTGAATCTGTGCGATTGCTGGCTAAATCAAGATGTACCAGTAAGAGTGCACTGTGTTACCCTACCTTCGGCATACACACTGTGATTCGGAAAGCTCCTGGCCTGGATATTGCTTAGAAGGGCCAGGGGAGCCAGAGGGTACTCAGTGTTCTTGCAGGCAATAGATATTCCAGGCTTGGCACCTAGGTGTCCTAACAAGCCTACTGGCGTAAAAATGCTGCCGAGCAGCGACTACGGCCTCATGGAAACTGCTACACGCCTCTGCTTCTGCATAGCATTTCAGGGCTTTACCTCGAGGCAAGTTCTCACGTTGCTTGCCCTGTGAGCGATACAGCATGTTAGGATGCTGTATTTCTCCTTGAATAGAGTGACTTCAGGAACGAGGTCCTCGATAAATTCTAAGCAGAGTGTTTTCTCAGGGCAGCTCAGACGAGGGCAATGTCGAAGACTTCCAGGGCATGTTGGACTGCCTAGAAATGTGGTTCTGATGCTGTTCGAGTGCTCTGGAAATGTAGCTCTCCTGAAGTAACGTAGAGTGTGTTGCCCGAGACTTGGCAGACACAGAGGGCCTCCGAGGGACGTATGGGACTCAATGCTGCTCAGCAGGCCCACAGGGGTGTGGAGGGAGTCAGTGACCTTGGAACCAAAATGATGCTCACCCGAGGGGCCTAGGAGTCCTGAAAAGGGTACTTCCTTTAAAATAAAGCAGAACCTCCACTAAGAGCTCATGGAAAGAGCTGCATGCCTCCCTTTCTGCAGGGCTACTCAGGGCCTTACCTCGAGGCAAGGACTCACGTGGAGATTCCCTTTAGCTCTAGAGCATGGCAAGGTGAGCCCCACCCCGGCCAATGAAGCTCCGTGTGTACCCAGAGAAAACTCATTTTCTTACCAGACCCATGCCTACAGTGGCCAGAGGCCTGTCAACAGCAGAGAATTTCAGAGAGCTTCATGGCAGCAAGAATGGATCTTTCCAAATGGAAAGCAAGGTTAGTCCCATCACGCCCCTATTTCCATGGGCACAGGCAGCATATATCTCTGTGGTTTTTAACAAGTCAAAAGGGACACAGAGTACATACTGGTTGCTTCCCTGAATCAACTTCTCGAGGCAGGGTGTTCTGCATCTAGTGAACGGTTTCACCAACGAACGCCGTAGCCAGGCCTCTGGGACCGTGCCTCTTCAAAAGCCTGCAGTGCTACAGGAAAAACTGTGCTTTAGTTGCAAAAGGACGCAAGCCGTCTTTCTCCTGTAGGCAGGTTGACTTCAGGTAGGAGGTCCTGATTGGAAGGAGAAGCCTAGTGTTTTTCTCTGTGCAGCTCAGACTAGGGAATGAGTGCCATTTCCACGGCATGTTAGACCTTGCTTGAACGTTGCTCTTGAACCTGTGCGAGTGCTGTGAATCAAGATATCACAAGAAAGAGTGCAGTGTGTTGCCCATGACTCAGCAGACACAGACGACCTCCGAGGGACCAATGGGCCTCGTTATTGCTCAGCAGGCCTACAGGGGTGTGGAGGTACTCTGAGATCTTGGAACAACAGTGATGCTCACCAGAGGGCGCGAGGAGTCCTGAAAAGGGTACTTCCTTTAAAGTAAAGCACAACAGCGACTAAGAGCTCATGGAAAGAGCTGCATGCCTCCCTTTCTGCAAGGGTACTCAGGTCCTTACCTCGAGGCAAGGACTCACGTGGAGATTACCTTTAGCTCTAGAGCATGGCAAGGTGCGCCCCACCCCGGCCAATGAAGCTCCGTGTGTGGCCAGAGAAAACTCATTTTCTTCCCAGACCCATGCCTACAGTGGCCAGGGGCCTGTCAACAGCAGAGAATTTCTGAGAACTTCACGGCAGCAAGAATGGATCTTTCCAAATGGAAAGCAAGGTTAGTCCCATCATGCCCCCATTTCCATGGGCACAGCCAGCATACATCTCTGTGGTTTTTAAGAAGTCAAAAGGGACACAGAGTACATACTGGTTGCTTCCCTGAATCAACTTCTCGAGGCAGGGTGTTCTGCATCTAGTGAACGGTTTCACCAACGAACGCCGTAGCCAGGCCTCTGGGACCGTGCCTCTTCAAAAGCCTGCCGTGCTACAGGAAAAACTGTGCTTTAGTTGCAAAAGAACGCAAGCCGTCTTTCTCCTGTAGGCAGGTTGACTTCAGGTAGGAGGTCCTGATTGGAAGGAGAAGCCTAGTGTTTTTCTCTGTGCATCTCAGACTAGGGCATGAGTGCCATTTCCACGGCATGTTAGAACTTGCTTGAACCTTTCTCTTGAACCTGTGCGAGTGCTGTGAATCAAGATATCACAAGAAAGAGTGCAGTGTGTTGCCCATGACTCAGCAGACACAGACGACCTCCGAGGGACCAATAGGCCTCGTTATTGCTCAGCAGGCCTACAGGGGTGTGGAGGTACTCTGAGATCTTGGAACAACAGTGATGCTCACCAGAGGGCGCGAGGAGTCCTGAAAAGGGTACTTCCTTTAAAGTAAAGCACAACAGCGACTAAGAGCTCATGGAAAGAGCTGCATGCCTCCCTTTCTGCAGGGCTACTCAGGGCCTTACCTCGAGGCAAGGACTCACGTGGAGATTCCCTTTAGCTCTAGAGCATGGCAAGGTGAGCCCCACCCCGGCCAATGAAGCTCCGTGTGTACCCAGAGAAAACTTATTTTCTTACCAGACCCATGCCTACAGTGGCCAGAGGCCTGTCAACAGCAGAGAATTTCAGAGAGCTTCATGGCAGCAAGAATGGATCTTTCCAAATGGAAAGCAAGGTTAGTCCCATCACGCCCCTATTTCCATGGGCACAGGCAGCATATATCTCTGTGGTTTTTAACAAGTCAAAAGGGACACAGAGTACATACTGGTTGCTTCCCTGAATCAACTTCTCGAGGCAGGGTGTTCTGCATCTAGTGAACGGTTTCACCAACGAACGCCGTAGCCAGGCCTCTGGGACCGTGCCTCTTCAAAAGCCTGCAGTGCTACAGGAAAAACTGTGCTTTAGTTGCAAAAGAACGCAAGCCGTCTTTCTCCTGTAGGCAGGTTGACTTCAGGTAGGAGGTCCTGATTGGAAGGAGAAGCCTAGTGTTTTTCTCTGTGCAGCTCAGACTAGGGAATGAGTGCCATTTCCACGGCATGTTAGACCTTGCTTGAACGTTGCTCTTGAACCTGTGCGAGTGCTGTGAATCAAGATATCACAAGAAAGAGTGCAGTGTGTTGCCCATGACTCAGCAGACACAGACGACCTCCGAGGGACCAATGGGCCTCGTTATTGCTCAGCAGGCCTACAGGGGTGTGGAGGTACTCTGAGATCTTGGAACAACAGTGATGCTAACCAGAGGGCGCGAGGAGTCCTGAAAAGGGTACTTCCTTTAAAGTAAAGCACAACAGCGACTAAGAGCTCATGGAAAGAGCTGCATGCCTCCCTTTCTGCAAGGGTACTCAGGTCCTTACCTCGAGGCAAGGACTCACGTGGAGATTCCCTTTAGCTCTAGAGCATGGCAAGGTGCGCCCCACCCCGGCCAATGAAGCTCCGTGTGTGGCCAGAGAAAACTCATTTTCTTCCCAGACCCATGCCTACAGTGACCAGGGGCCTGTCAACAGCAGAGAATTTCTGGGAACTTCACGGCAGCAAGAATGGATCTTTCCAAATGGAAAGCAAGGTTAGTCCCATCATGCCCCCATTTCCATGGGCACAGCCAGCATACATCTCTGTGGTTTTTAACAAGTCAAAAGGGACACAGAGTACATACTGGTTGCTTCCCTGAATCAACTTCTCGAGGCAGGGTGTTCTGCATCTAGTGAACGGTTTCACCAACGAACGCCGTAGCCAGGCCTCTGGGACCGTGCCTCTTCAAAAGCCTGCCGTGCTACAGGAAAAACTGTGCTTTAGTTGCAAAAGAACGCAAGCCGTCTTTCTCCTGTAGGCAGGTTGACTTCAGGTAGGAGGTCCTGATTGGAAGGAGAAGCCTAGTGTTTTTCTCTGTGCATCTCAGACTAGGGAATGAGTGCCATTTCCACGGCATGTTAGACCTTGCTTGAACCTTTCTCTTGAACCTGTGCGAGTGCTGTGAATCAAGATATCACAAGAAAGAGTGCAGTGTGTTGCCCATGACTCAGCAGACACAGACGACCTCCGAGGGACCAATGGGCCTCGTTATTGCTCAGCAGGCCTACAGGGGTGTGGAGGTACTCTGAGATCTTGGAACAACAGTGATGCTCACCAGAGGGCGCGAGGAGTCCTGAAAAGGGTACTTCCTTTAAAGTAAAGCACAACAGCGACTAAGAGCTCATGGAAAGAGCTGCATGCCTCCCTTTCTGCAAGGGTACTCAGGTCCTTACCTCGAGGCAAGGACTCACGTGGAGATTCCCTTTAGCTCTAGAGCATGGCAAGGTGCGCCCCACCCCGGCCAATGAAGCTCCGTGTGTGGCCAGAGAAAACTCATTTTCTTCCCAGACCCATGCCTACAGTGACCAGGGGCCTGTCAACAGCAGAGAATTTCTGGGAACTTCACGGCAGCAAGAATGGAGGTTTCCAAATGGAAAGCAAGGTTAGTCCCATCATGCCCCCATTTCCATGGGCACAGCCAGCATACATCTCTGTGGTTTTTAACAAGTCAAATGAGACACAGAGTACACACTGGTTGCTTCCCTCAGTCAACTTCTCGAGGCAGGGTGTTCTGCAACTAGTAAACGGCCTCACCCAGGAAAGCCCTAGCTAGGCCTCCTGGCCCGTGCCTCTTCAAATGCCTGCCGTGCTACAGGAAATACTGTGCTTTAGTTGCAATAGGAACGTAGCCGTCTTTCTCTAGGAGGCAAGGTGACTTCAGCTAGGAGGTCCTGGATGGATGGAGAAGGCTAGTGTTTTTCTCTGTGCAGCTCAAACTAGGGAAGGAGTGAGACTTCCACGGCAAGTTGGAACTTGCTAGAACCTTGCTCGTGAATCTGTGCGATTGCTGGCTAAATCAAGATGTACCAATAAGAGTGCATTGTGTTGCCCTATCTTCGGCATACACACTGTGATTCGGAAAGCTCCTGGCCTGGATATTGCTTAGAAGGGCCAGGGGAGCCTGAGGGTACTCAGTGTTCTTGCAGGCAATAGATATTCCAGGCTTGGCACCTAGGTGTCCTAACAAGCCTACTGGCGTAAAAATGCTGCCGAGCAGCGACTACGGCCTCATGGAAACTGCTACACACCTCTGCTTCTGCATAGCATTTCAGGGCTTTACCTCGAGGCAAGTTCTCACGTTGCTTGCCCTGGGAGCGATACAGCATGTTAGGATGCTGTATTTCTCCTTGAATAGAGTGACTTCAGGAACGAGGTCCTCGATAAATTCTAAGCAGAGTGTTTTCTCAGGGCAGCTCAGACGAGGGCAATGTCGAAGACTTCCAGGGCATGTTGGACTGCCTAGAAATGTGGTTCTGATGCTGTTCGAGTGCTCTGGAAATGTAGCTCTCCTGAAGTAACGTAGAGTGTGTTGCCCGAGACTCGGCAGACCCAGAGGGCCTCCGAGGGACGTATGGGACTCAATGCTGCTCAGCAGGCCCACAGGGGTGTGGAGGGAGTCAGTGACCTTGGAACCAAAATGATGCTCACCCGAGGGGCCTAGGAGTCCTGAAAAGGGTACTTCCTTTAAAATAAAGCAGATCCTCCACTAAGAGCTCATGGAAAGAGCTGCATGCCTCCCTTTCTGCAGGGCTACTCAGGGCCTTACCTCGAGGCAAGGACTCACGTGGAGATTCCCTTTAGCTCTAGAGCATGGCAAGGTGCGCCCCACCCCGGCCAATGAAGCTCCGTGTGTGGCCAGAGAAAACTCATTTTCTTCCCAGACCCATGCCTACAGTGACCAGGGGCCTGTCAACAGCAGAGAATTTCTGAGAACTTCACGGCAGCAAGAATGGAGGTTTCCAAATGGAAAGCAAGGTTAGTCCCATCATGCCCCCATTTCCATGGGCACAGCCAGCATACATCTCTGTGGTTTTTAACAAGTCAAATGAGACACAGAGTACACACTGGTTGCTTCCCTCAGTCAACTTCTCGAGGCAGGGTGTTCTGCAACTAGTAAACGGCCTCACCCAGGAAAGCCCTAGCTAGGCCTCCTGGCCCGTGCCTCTTCAAATGCCTGCCGTGCTACAGGAAATACTGTGCTTTAGTTGCAATAGGAACGTAACCGTCTTTCTCTAGGAGGCAAGGTGACTTCAGCTAGGAGGTCCTGGATGGATGGAGAAGGCTAGTGTTTTTCTCTGTGCAGCTCAAACTAGGGAAGGAGTGAGACTTCCACGGCAAGTTGGAACTTGCTAGAACCGTGCTCGTGAATCTGTGCGATTGCTGGCTAAATCAAGATGTACCAGTAAGAGTGCACTGTGTTACCCTACCTTCGGCATACACACTGTGATTCGGAAAGCTCCTGGCCTGGATATTGCTTAGAAGGGCCAGGGGAGCCAGAGGGTACTCAGTGTTCTTGCAGGCAATAGATATTCCAGGCTTGGCACCTAGGTGTCCTAACAAGCCTACTGGCGTAAAAATGCTGCCGAGCAGCGACTACGGCCTCATGGAAACTGCTACACGCCTCTGCTTCTGCATAGCATTTCAGGGCTTTACCTCGAGGCAAGTTCTCACGTTGCTTGCCCTGTGAGCGATACAGCATGTTAGGATGCTGTATTTCTCCTTGAATAGAGTGACTTCAGGAACGAGGTCCTCGATAAATTCTAAGCAGAGTGTTTTCTCAGGGCAGCTCAGACGAGGGCAATGTCGAAGACTTCCAGGGCATGTTGGACTGCCTAGAAATGTGGTTCTGATGCTGTTCGAGTGCTCTGGAAATGTAGCTCTCCTGAAGTAACGTAGAGTGTGTTGCCCGAGACTTGGCAGACACAGAGGGCCTCCGAGGGACGTATGGGACTCAATGCTGCTCAGCAGGCCCACAGGGGTGTGGAGGGAGTCAGTGACCTTGGAACCAAAATGATGCTCACCCGAGGGGCCTAGGAGTCCTGAAAAGGGTACTTCCTTTAAAATAAAGCAGAACCTCCACTAAGAGCTCATGGAAAGAGCTGCATGCCTCCCTTTCTGCAGGGCTACTCAGGGCCTTACCTCGAGGCAAGGACTCACGTGGAGATTCCCTTTAGCTCTAGAGCATGGCAAGGTGAGACCCACCCCGGCCAATGAAGCTCCGTGTGTACCCAGAGAAACTCATTTTCTTACCAGACCCATGCCTACAGTGGCCAGAGGCCTGTCAACAGCAGAGAATTTCAGAGAGCTTCATGGCAGCAAGAATGGATCTTTCCAAATGGAAAGCAAGGTTAGTCCCATCACGCCCCTATTTCCATGGGCACAGGCAGCATATATCTCTGTGGTTTTTAACAAGTCAAAAGGGACACAGAGTACATACTGGTTGCTTCCCTGAATCAACTTCTCGAGGCAGGGTGTTCTGCATCTAGTGAACGGTTTCACCAACGAACGCCGTAGCCAGGCCTCTGGGACCGTGCCTCTTCAAAAGCCTGCAGTGCTACAGGAAAAACTGTGCTTTAGTTGCAAAAGGACGCAAGCCGTCTTTCTCCTGTAGGCAGGTTGACTTCAGGTAGGAGGTCCTGATTGGAAGGAGAAGCCTAGTGTTTTTCTCTGTGCAGCTCAGACTAGGTCATGAGTGCCATTTCCACGGCATGTTAGACCTTGCTTGAACGTTGCTCTTGAACCTGTGCGAGTGCTGTGAATCAAGATATCACAAGAAAGAGTGCAGTGTGTTGCCCATGAATCAGCAGACACAGACGACCTCCGAGGGACCAATGGGCCTCGTTATTGCTCAGCAGGCCTACAGGGGTGTGGAGGTACTCTGAGATCTTGGAACAACAGTGATGCTCACCAGAGGGCGCGAGGAGTCCTGAAAAGGGTACTTCCTTTAAAGTAAAGCACAACAGCGACTAAGAGCTCATGGAAAGAGCTGCATGCCTCCCTTTCTGCAAGGGTACTCAGGTCCTTACCTCGAGGCAAGGACTCACGTGGAGATTACTTTAGCTCTAGAGCATGGCAAGGTGCACCCCACCCCGGCCAATGAAGCTCCGAGTGTGGCCAGAGAAAACTCATTTTCTTCCCAGACCCATGCCTACAGTGGCCAGGGGCCTGTCAACAGCAGAGAATTTCTGGGAACTTCACGGCAGCAAGAATGGAGGTTTCCAAATGGAAAGCAAGGTTAGTCCCATCATGCCCCCATTTCCATGGGCACAGCCAGCATACATCTCTGTGGTTTTTAACAAGTCAAAAGGGACACAGAGTACATACTGGTTGCTTCCCTGAATCAACTTCTCGAGGCAGGGTGTTCTGCATCTAGTGAACGGTTTCACCAACGAACGCCGTAGCCAGGCCTCTGGGACCGTGCCTCTTCAAAAGCCTGCAGTGCTACAGGAAAAACTGTGCTTTAGTTGCAAAAGAACGCAAGCCGTCTTTCTCCTGTAGGCAGGTTGACTTCAGGTAGGAGGTCCTGATTGGAAGGAGAAGCCTAGTGTTTTTCTCTGTGCATCTCAGACTAGGGCATGAGTGCCATTTCCACGGCATGTTAGACCTTGCTTGAACCTTTCTCTTGAACCTGTGCGAGTGCTGTGAATCAAGATATCACAAGAAAGAGTGCAGTGTGTTGCCCATGACTCAGCAGACACAGACGACCTCCGAGGGACCAATGGGCCTCGTTATTGCTCAGCAGGCCTACAGGGGTGTGGAGGTACTCTGAGATCTTGGAACAACAGTGATGCTCACCAGATGGCGCGAGGAGTCCTGAAAAGGGTACTTCCTTTAAAGTAAAGCACAACAGCGACTAAGAGCTCATGGAAAGAGCTGCATGCCTCCCTTTCTGCAAGGGTACTCAGGTCCTTACCTCGAGGCAAGGACTCACGTGGAGATTCCCTTTAGTTCTAGAGCATGGCAAGGTGCGCCCCACCCCGGCCAATGAAGCTCCGTGTGTGGCCAGAGAAAACTCATTTTCTTCCCAGACCCATGCCTACAGTGACCAGGGGCCTGTCAACAGCAGAGAATTTCTGGGAACTTCACGGCAGCAAGAATGGAGGTTTCCAAATGGAAAGCAAGGTTAGTCCCATCATGCCCCCATTTCCATGGGCACAGCCAGCATACATCTCTGTGGTTTTTAACAAGTCAAATGAGACACAGAGTACACACTGGTTGCTTCCCTCAGTCAACTTCTCGAGGCAGGGTGTTCTGCAACTAGTAAACGGCCTCACCCAGGAAAGCCCTAGCTAGGCCTCCTGGCCCGTGCCTCTTCAAATGCCTGCCGTGCTACAGGAAATACTGTGCTTTAGTTGCAATAGGAACGTAGCCGTCTTTCTCTAGGAGGCAAGGTGACTTCAGCTAGGAGGTCCTGGATGGATGGAGAAGGCTAGTGTTTTTCTCTGTGCAGCTCAAACTAGGGAAGGAGTGAGACTTCCACGGCAAGTTGGAACTTGCTAGAACCGTGCTCGTGAATCTGTGCGATTGCTGGATAAATCAAGATGTACCAATAAGAGTGCACTGTGTTGCCCTATCTTCGGCATACACACTGTGATTCGGAAAGCTCCTGGCCTGGATATTGCTTAGAAGGGCCAGGGGAGCCTGAGGGTACTCAGTGTTCTTGCAGGCAATAGATATTCCAGGCTTGGCACCTAGGTGTCCTAACAAGCCTACTGGCGTAAAAATGCTGCCGAGCAGCGACTACGGCCTCATGGAAACTGCTACACGCCTCTGCTTCTGCATAGCATTTCAGGGCTTTACCTCGAGGGAAGTTCTCACGTTGCTTGCCCTGGGAGCGATACAGCATGTTAGGATGCTGTATTTCTCCTTGAATAGAGTGACTTCAGGAACGAGGTCCTCGATAAATTCTAAGCAGAGTGTTTTCTCAGGGCAGCTCAGACGAGGGCAATGTCGAAGACTTCCAGGGCATGTTGGACTGCCTAGAAATGTGGTTCTGATGCTGTTCGAGTGCTCTGGAAATGTAGCTCTCCTGAAGTAACGTAGAGTGTGTTGCCCGAGACTCGGCAGACCCAGAGGGCTTCCGAGGGACGTATGGGACTCAATGCTGCTCAGCAGGCCCACAGGGGTGTGGAGGGAGTCAGTGACCTTGGAACCAAAATGATGCTCACCCGAGGGGCCTAGGAGTCCTGAAAAGGGTACTTCCTTTAAAATAAAGCAGAACCTCCACTAAGAGCTCATGGAAAGAGCTGCATGCCTCCCTTTCTGCAGGGCTACTCAGGGCCTTACCTCGAGGCAAGGACTCACGTGGAGATTCCCTTTAGCTCTAGAGCATGGCAAGGTGCGCCCCACCCCGGCCAATGAAGCTCCGTGTGTGGCCAGAGAAAACTCATTTTCTTCCCAGACCCATGCCTACAGTGACCAGGGGCCTGTCAACAGCAGAGAATTTCTGAGAACTTCACGGCAGCAAGAATGGAGGTTTCCAAATGGAAAGCAAGGTTAGTCCCATCATGCCCCCATTTCCATGGGCACAGCCAGCATACATCTCTGTGGTTTTTAACAAGTCAAATGAGACACAGAGTACACACTGGTTGCTTCCCTCAGTCAACTTCTCGAGGCAGGGTGTTCTGCAACTAGTAAACGGCCTCACCCAGGAAAGCCCTAGCTAGGCCTCCTGGCCCGTGCCTCTTCAAATGCCTGCCGTGCTACAGGAAATACTGTGCTTTAGTTGCAATAGGAACGTAGCCGTCTTTCTCTAGGAGGCAAGGTGACTTCAGCTAGGAGGTCCTGGATGGATGGAGAAGGCTAGTGTTTTTCTCTGTGCAGCTCAAACTAGGGAAGGAGTGAGACTTCCACGGCAAGTTGGAACTTGCTAGAACCGTGCTCGTGAATCTGTGCGATTGCTGGCTAAATCAAGATGTACCAGTAAGAGTGCACTGTGTTACCCTACCTTCGGCATACACACTGTGATTCGGAAAGCTCCTGGCCTGGATATTGCTTAGAAGGGCCAGGGGAGCCAGAGGGTACTCAGTGTTCTTGCAGGCAATAGATATTCCAGGCTTGGCACCTAGGTGTCCTAACAAGCCTACTGGCGTAAAAATGCTGCCGAGCAGCGACTACGGCCTCATGGAAACTGCTACACGCCTCTGCTTCTGCATAGCATTTCAGGGCTTTACCTCGAGGCAAGTTCTCACGTTGCTTGCCCTGTGAGCGATACAGCATGTTAGGATGCTGTATTTCTCCTTGAATAGAGTGACTTCAGGAAC
The DNA here is from genome assembly GCF_028021215.1 of Eschrichtius robustus. NCBI lineage: Eukaryota > Metazoa > Chordata > Mammalia > Artiodactyla > Eschrichtiidae > Eschrichtius > Eschrichtius robustus. The sequence goes on from NC_090832.1 coordinate 100,577,369, forward strand.
GAGGTCCTCGATAAATTCTAAGCAGAGTGTTTTCTCAGGGCAGCTCAGACGAGGGCAATGTCGAAGACTTCCAGGGCATGTTGGACTGCCTAGAAATGTGGTTCTGATGCTGTTCGAGTGCTCTGGAAATGTAGCTCTCCTGAAGTAACGTAGAGTGTGTTGCCCGAGACTCGGCAGACACAGAGGGCCTCCGAGGGACGTATGGGACTCAATGCTGCTCAGCAGGCCCACAGGGGTGTGGAGGGAGTCAGTGATCTTGGAACCAAAATGATGCTCACCCGAGGGGCCTAGGAGTCCTGAAAAGGGTACTTCCTTTAAAATAAAGCAGAACCTCCACTAAGAGCTCATGGAAAGAGCTGCATGCCTCCCTTTCTGCAGGGCTACTCAGGGCCTTACCTCGAGGCAAGGACTCACGTGGAGATTCCCTTTAGCTCTAGAGCATGGCAAGGTGAGCCCCACCCCGGCCAATGAAGCTCCGTGTGTACCCAGAGAAAACTCATTTTCTTACCAGACCCATGCCTACAGTGGCCAGAGGCCTGTCAACAGCAGAGAATTTCAGAGAGCTTCATGGCAGCAAGAATGGATCTTTCCAAATGGAAAGCAAGGTTAGTCCCATCACGCCCCTATTTCCATGGGCACAGGCAGCATATATCTCTGTGGTTTTTAACAAGTCAAAAGGGACACAGAGTACATACTGGTTGCTTCCCTGAATCAACTTCTCGAGGCAGGGTGTTCTGCATCTAGTGAACGGTTTCACCAACGAACGCCGTAACCAGGCCTCTGGGACCGTGCCTCTTCAAAAGCCTGCAGTGCTACAGGAAAAACTGTGCTTTAGTTGCAAAAGAACGAAAGCCGTCTTTCTCCTGTAGGCAGGTTGACTTCAGGTAGGAGGTCCTGATTGGAAGGAGAAGCCTAGTGTTTTTCTCTGTGCAGCTCAGACTAGGGAATGAGTGCCATTTCCACGGCATGTTAGACCTTGCTTGAACGTTGCTCTTGAACCTGTGCGAGTGCTGTGAATCAAGATATCACAAGAAAGAGTGCAGTGTGTTGCCCATGACTCAGCAGACACAGACGACCTCCGAGGGACCAATGGGCCTCGTTATTGCTCAGCAGGCCTACAGGGGTGTGGAGGTACTCTGAGATCTTGGAACAACAGTGATGCTCACCAGAGGGCGCGAGGAGTCCTGAAAAGGGTACTTCCTTTAAAGTAAAGCACAACAGCGACTAAGAGCTCATGGAAAGAGCTGCATGCCTCCCTTTCTGCAAGGGTACTCAGGTCCTTACCTCGAGGCAAGGACTCACGTGGAGATTCCCTTTAGCTCTAGAGCATGGCAAGGTGCGCCCCACCCCGGCCAATGAAGCTCCGTGTGTGGCCAGAGAAAACTCATTTTCTTCCCAGACCCATGCCTACAGTGGCCAGGGGCCTGTCAACAGCAGAGAATTTCTGAGAACTTCACGGCAGCAAGAATGGATCTTTCCAAATGGAAAGCAAGGTTAGTCCCATCATGCCCCCATTTCCATGGGCACAGCCAGCATACATCTCTGTGGTTTTTAACAAGTCAAAAGGGACACAGAGTACATACTGGTTGCTTCCCTGAATCAACTTCTCGAGGCAGGGTGTTCTGCATCTAGTGAACGGTTTCACCAACGAACGCCGTAGCCAGGCCTCTGGGACCGTGCCTCTTCAAAAGCCTGCCGTGCTACAGGAAAAACTGTGCTTTAGTTGCAAAAGAACGCAAGCCGTCTTTCTCCTGTAGGCAGGTTGACTTCAGGTAGGAGGTCCTGATTGGAAGGAGAAGCCTAGTGTTTTTCTCTGTGCATCTCAGACTAGGGCATGAGTGCCATTTCCACGGCATGTTAGAACTTGCTTGAACCTTTCTCTTGAACCTGTGCGAGTGCTGTGAATCAAGATATCACAAGAAAGAGTGCAGTGTGTTGCCCATGACTCAGCAGACACAGACGACCTCCGAGGGACCAATGGGCCTCGTTATTGCTCAGCAGGCCTACAGGGGTGTGGAGGTACTCTGAGATCTTGGAACAACAGTGATGCTCACCAGAGGGCGCGAGGAGTCCTGAAAAGGGTACTTCCTTTAAAGTAAAGCACAACAGCGACTAAGAGCTCATGGAAAGAGCTGCATGCCTCCCTTTCTGCAGGGCTACTCAGGGCCTTACCTCGAGGCAAGGACTCACGTGGAGATTCCCTTTAGCTCTAGAGCATGGCAAGGTGAGCCCCACCCCGGCCAATGAAGCTCCGTGTGTACCCAGAGAAAACTTATTTTCTTACCAGACCCATGCCTACAGTGGCCAGAGGCCTGTCAACAGCAGAGAATTTCAGAGAGCTTCATGGCAGCAAGAATGGATCTTTCCAAATGGAAAGCAAGGTTAGTCCCATCACGCCCCTATTTCCATGGGCACAGGCAGCATATATCTCTGTGGTTTTTAACAAGTCAAAAGGGACACAGAGTACATACTGGTTGCTTCCCTGAATCAACTTCTCGAGGCAGGGTGTTCTGCATCTAGTGAACGGTTTCACCAACGAACGCCGTAGCCAGGCCTCTGGGACCGTGCCTCTTCAAAAGCCTGCAGTGCTACAGGAAAAACTGTGCTTTAGTTGCAAAAGAACGAAAGCCGTCTTTCTCCTGTAGGCAGGTTGACTTCAGTTAGGAGGTCCTGATTGGAAGGAGAAGCCTAGTGTTTTTCTCTGTGCAGCTCAGACTAGGGAATGAGTGCCATTTCCACGGCATGTTAGACCTTGCTTGAACGTTGCTCTTGAACCTGTGCGAGTGCTGTGAATCAAGATATCACAAGAAAGAGTGCAGTGTGTTGCCCATGACTCAGCAGACACAGACGACCTCCGAGGGACCAATGGGCCTCGTTATTGCTCAGCAGGCCTACAGGGGTGTGGAGGTACTCTGAGATCTTGGAACAACAGTGATGCTCACCAGAGGGCGCGAGGAGTCCTGAAAAGGGTACTTCCTTTAAAGTAAAGCACAACAGCGACTAAGAGCTCATGGAAAGAGCTGCATGCCTTCCTTTCTGCAAGGGTACTCAGGTCCTTACCTCGAGGCAAGGACTCACGTGGAGATTACCTTTAGCTCTAGAGCATGGCAAGGTGCGCCCCACCCCGGCCAATGAAGCTCCGTGTGTGGCCAGAGAAAACTCATTTTCTTCCCAGACCCATGCCTACAGTGACCAGGGGCCTGTCAACAGCAGAGAATTTCTGGGAACTTCACGGCAGCAAGAATGGATCTTTCCAAATGGAAAGCAAGGTTAGTCCCATCATGCCCCCATTTCCATGGGCACAGCCAGCATACATCTCTGTGGTTTTTAACAAGTCAAAAGGGACACAGAGTACATACTGGTTGCTTCCCTGAATCAACTTCTCGAGGCAGGGTGTTCTGCATCTAGTGAACGGTTTCACCAACGAACGCCGTAGCCAGGCCTCTGGGACCGTGCCTCTTCAAAAGCCTGCCGTGCTACAGGAAAAACTGTGCTTTAGTTGCAAAAGAACGCAAGCCGTCTTTCTCCTGTAGGCAGGTTGACTTCAGGTAGGAGGTCCTGATTGGAAGGAGAAGCCTAGTGTTTTTCTCTGTGCATCTCAGACTAGGGAATGAGTGCCATTTCCACGGCATGTTAGACCTTGCTTGAACCTTTCTCTTGAACCTGTGCGAGTGCTGTGAATCAAGATATCACAAGAAAGAGTGCAGTGTGTTGCCCATGACTCAGCAGACACAGACGACCTCCGAGGGACCAATGGGCCTCGTTATTGCTCAGCAGGCCTACAGGGGTGTGGAGGTACTCTGAGATCTTGGAACAACAGTGATGCTCACCAGAGGGCGCGAGGAGTCCTGAAAAGGGTACTTCCTTTAAAGTAAAGCACAACAGCGACTAAGAGCTCATGGAAAGAGCTGCATGCCTCCCTTTCTGCAAGGGTACTCAGGTCCTTACCTCGAGGCAAGGACTCACGTGGAGATTCCCTTTAGCTCTAGAGCATGGCAAGGTGCGCCCCACCCCGGCCAATGAAGCTCCGTGTGTGGCCAGAGAAAACTCATTTTCTTCCCAGACCCATGCCTACAGTGACCAGGGGCCTGTCAACAGCAGAGAATTTCTGGGAACTTCACGGCAGCAAGAATGGAGGTTTCCAAATGGAAAGCAAGGTTAGTCCCATCATGCCCCCATTTCCATGGGCACAGCCAGCATACATCTCTGTGGTTTTTAACAAGTCAAATGAGACACAGAGTACACACTGGTTGCTTCCCTCAGTCAACTTCTCGAGGCAGGGTGTTCTGCAACTAGTAAACGGCCTCACCCAGGAAAGCCCTAGCTAGGCCTCCTGGCCCGTGCCTCTTCAAATGCCTGCCGTGCTACAGGAAATACTGTGCTTTAGTTGCAATAGGAACGTAGCCGTCTTTCTCTAGGAGGCAAGGTGACTTCAGCTAGGAGGTCCTGGATGGATGGAGAAGGCTAGTGTTTTTCTCTGTGCAGCTCAAACTAGGGAAGGAGTGAGACTTCCACGGCAAGTTGGAACTTGCTAGAACCTTGCTCGTGAATCTGTGCGATTGCTGGCTAAATCAAGATGTACCAATAAGAGTGCACTGTGTTGCCCTATCTTCGGCATACACACTGTGATTCGGAAAGCTCCTGGCCTGGATATTGCTTAGAAGGGCCAGGGGAGCCTGAGGGTACTCAGTGTTCTTGCAGGCAATAGATATTCCAGGCTTGGCACCTAGGTGTCCTAACAAGCCTACTGGCGTAAAAATGCTGCCGAGCAGCGACTACGGCCTCATGGAAACTGCTACACGCCTCTGCTTCTGCATAGCATTTCACGGCTTTACCTCGAGGCAAGTTCTCACGTTGCTTGCCCTGGGAGCGATACAGCATGTTAGGATGCTGTATTTCTCCTTGAATAGAGTGACTTCAGGAACGAGGTCCTCGATAAATTCTAAGCAGAGTGTTTTCTCAGGGCAGCTCAGACGAGGGCAATGTCGAAGACTTCCAGGGCATGTTGGACTGCCTAGAAATGTGGTTCTGATGCTGTTCGAGTGCTCTGGAAATGTAGCTCTCCTGAAGTAACGTAGAGTGTGTTGCCCGAGACTCGGCAGACCCAGAGGGCCTCCGAGGGACGTATGGGACTCAATGCTGCTCAGCAGGCCCACAGGGGTGTGGAGGGAGTCAGTGACCTTGGAACCAAAATGATGCTCACCCGAGGGGCCTAGGAGTCCTGAAAAGGGTACTTCCTTTAAAATAAAGCAGAACCTCCACTAAGAGCTCATGGAAAGAGCTACATGCCTCCCTTTCTGCAGGGCTACTCAGGGCCTTACCTCGAGGCAAGGACTCACGTGGAGATTCCCTTTAGCTCTAGAGCATGGCAAGGTGCGCCCCACCCCGGCCAATGAAGCTCCGTGTGTGGCCAGAGAAAACTCATTTTCTTCCCAGACCCATGCCTACAGTGACCAGGGGCCTGTCAACAGCAGAGAATTTCTGAGAACTTCACGGCAGCAAGAATGGAGGTTTCCAAATGGAAAGCAAGGTTAGTCCCATCATGCCCCCATTTCCATGGGCACAGCCAGCATACATCTCTGTGGTTTTTAACAAGTCAAATGAGACACAGAGTACACACTGGTTGCTTCCCTCAGTCAACTTCTCGAGGCAGGGTGTTCTGCAACTAGTAAACGGCCTCACCCAGGAAAGCCCTAGCTAGGCCTCCTGGCCCGTGCCTCTTCAAATGCCTGCCGTGCTACAGGAAATACTGTGCTTTAGTTGCAATAGGAACGTAGCCGTCTTTCTCTAGGAGGCAAGGTGACTTCAGCTAGGAGGTCCTGGATGGATGGAGAAGGCTAGTGTTTTTCTCTGTGCAGCTCAAACTAGGGAAGGAGTGAGACTTCCACGGCAAGTTGGAACTTGCTAGAACCGTGCTCGTGAATCTGTGCGATTGCTGGCTAAATCAAGATGTACCAGTAAGAGTGCACTGTGTTACCCTACCTTCGGCATACACACTGTGATTCGGAAAGCTCCTGGCCTGGATATTGCTTAGAAGGGCCAGGGGAGCCAGAGGG